>NW_017189516.1:49395790-49724559 GCF_001704415.2 Capra hircus
CCCAGGACTGATCTCCTTTAGGATGGACTGGTTGGATCTCCTTGCAGTCCAAGGGACTCTCAAGAGTCTTCCCCAACACCACAGTTCAAAAGCATCAATTCTTTGGCATTCAGCTTTCTTTATAGCCCAACTCTCACATACATACATGACCACTGGAAAAACCATAGCCTTGACTAGATGGACCTTTGTTGACAAAGTAATGACTCTGTCTTTTAATATGCTATCTAGGTTGGTCATAACTTTTCTTCCAAGGAGTAGCGTCTTTTAATTTCATGGCTGCAGTAACCATCTGCAGTGATTTTGGAGCCTCCTAAATTAAAGTCTGACACCGTTTCCACTGTTTCCCCATCTATTTGCCATGAAGTGATGGGACCAGATGCCATGACCTTCGTTTTCTGAATGTTGAGCTTTAAGCCAACTTTTTCCACTCTCCTCTTTCACTTTCATCAACAGACTTTTTAAGTCCTCTTCACTTTCTGCCATAAGGGTGGTGTCATCTGCATATGTGAGGTTATTGATATTTCTCCCCGGCAATCTTGATTCCAGCTTGTGCTTCCTCCAGCCCAGTGTTTCTCATGATGTACTCTGCATAGAAGTTAAATAAGTAGGGTGACAATATACAGTCTTGACGTATTCTTTTCCTATTTGGAACCAGTCTGTTGTTCCATGCCCAGTTTTATCTGTTGCTTCCTGACCTACATACAGATTTCTCAAGAGTTAGGTCAGGTGTTCTGGTATTCCCATCTCTTTCAGAATTTTCCACAGTTTATTGTGATCCACACAGTTAAAGGCTTTGGCATAGTCAATAAAGCAGAAATAGATATTTTTCTGGAGCTCTCTTGCTTTTTCCATGATCCAGCAGATGTTGGCAATTTGATGTCCAGTTCCTCTGCTTTTTCTAAAACCAGCTTGAACATCTGGAAGTTCACGGTTCATGTATTGTTGAAGCCTGGCTTGGAGAATTTTGAGCATTACTTTGCTAGCATGTGAGATGAGTACAATTGTGCAGTAGTTTGAGCATTCTTTGGCATTGCCTTTCTTTGGGAATGGAATGAAAACTGACCTTTTCCGGTCCCATGGCCACTGCTGAGTTTTCCAAATTTGTTGGCATATTGAGTGCTGCACTTTCACAGCATCATCTTTTAGCGTTAGAAATAGCTCAACTGAAGATGGCAATGACGGCCCTGTATGCAAGACAGGGAAAGAGACACAGATGTGTATAATGGACTTTTGGACTCAGAGGGAGAGGGAGAGGGTGGGATGATTTGGGAGAATGACATTCTAACATGTATACTATCATGTAAGAATTGAATCGCCAGTCTATGTCTGATGCAGGATACAGCATGCTTGGAGCTGGTGCATGGGGATGACCCAGAGAGATGTTATGGGGAGGGAGGTGGGAGGGGGGTTCATGTTTGGGAACGCATGTAAGAATTAAAGATTTTAAAATTAAAAAAAAAATAAAAAATAAAAAAAATTTTTTTAAATAAATAAATAAATTAAAAAAAAAAAAAAAAAGAAATAGCTCAACTGGAATTCCATCACCTCCCCTAGCTTTGTTCATAATGATGCTTCCTAAGACCCACTTGACTTCACATTCCAGGATGTCTGCTTATGTCCTGGTCCTACTCTTTCTACCACATTCCATAATCCTAAAGCTTTGTTGGGCTTCAAGCCTCATGGAGTTTCTGACAAGCTCATAGTGTAAGAAGAAATAATGATTTATTTAATTAGTATTTTCCAGAAGGAAAATGTTCATCTCTTTTAATATCAGTATTCAATTTCTTTTGAAATGAATGTTCAGTCAGTGTTCTTCTCTCTTAACATGAAGTCAACCATAACTTCTTTTGGCAATTATATTGTACTGAAAAGGATTTTTCTGTGGTAGAATAGAGCTAATTTGATGAAAACCTCACAAATTCAATCTTGGGTTGCATTCTCATTTAACCTTCTCTCAGATTTAAATCAGAGGAATCATCTTTCCCTGAAGCAGTAGAAAATAATAAACAGTGTTTATTTGAGGCTTTTTTTTCAAGTATAAAGACAATGAAAGAAATGGAAAGATTAATTTGTACTTGATTTTGTTTAAAGCTTTTGTAGGGAAATTACATTTGTTGTGTTTATTCAAATAAATATCTTTCTGGCACCTCAGTCCTTCATTGCTGAAAACAGAAACAGAGTTCTGTGAAAGTTAGTGGATGGAAATGTTCTATTTCAAGACTTATTTCATGTAGGAAATAAACAACAACCATATCTGATTTAAAATGTTATGATACTTGTATTTTAAAAGAAACAGCACACAAATTATTAGAAATACAAATTACTTCATCTTGAGATTCATCAGTTCCCTTTATCCTTTGGTTATCAGATAAAGTTTTCAGTTATCGAATTGGCTAATATTTACAAAACAGGATTTTAAGTGTCTTAAAAAATTTTTCATCTATCTTACTACAACCTTGAGTTACATCCTGTCTCATTTATTTTTGGACTTCAGACATCTCAGAAGAGTATCCTCTTCCCTTGGCTTCCACCTGGTTACCAGCCAATTTTTAACCCTAACCTCCATTGAAACTGCAGTCTTAAAGGGCACTCATGAATGGCTGGCCTTCCTCTGCTTGTAACAAAATCTTTGGGTCTTTTTTTAGTCATCATTCTTACTGGCATTTACTTGCAACATTTGACATTGTCAAAGTTGATATGGTCCCTTATCAGCTAATAACATGCTAAACTATCCTGGTTTCTTCATCCTATTGCATCAGGGTATGGAGTCATGGCAACCTCTCATTTGAGAGGAGAAAGCATCATTGTTAAAGAGAAAATGAGATAAAGCAATACATTTGGGGGGAAAGTATTTTGGTGAGTGAGTTGTTGAGGACAGACAAACCAAAGAAAACAAAAACAGAGGGAGTTTAACCAAGTAGAGCTAAGGTCCCAGTGGAAGCTGAAACTGTATATGTACCAACCCCAGATGCCCTGGCATTAGATCCACCTCCCCTTTTAGTGGTGCCATTGTGTTGATTTTTTTAAATGCAAGTAACATAAAAATTAGGGATAAATCCATCAGTGGTCTGGAAGGAGTTTGGCAAGGGTTTATGCCTCAGACACAAAAGATGAGATCACAAAGGGAAAAATATGTGGGTTAAGTGCATAAAAATTTCCATGGATTTGCACATTTGATCCCTTCTGGGGCCAGCATATACTGCTGTTTTTCCCTTTATATTGGTAGAGTCAGTGTTGGTGAAGTATCACCCAGTTGCATATTCATCTGTTCTGTTCATTGGCCTAGCTGCCGGTAAGGAATCTCAGTCTGGACAAAAATGCAGAAGAGCACTTTCCCAGTTTGAGATTAGAGCATCTGAAAGACCTGCTCCTCAGATTGCTTCCTCTGCCCTGCGAACCATCCAGTGGACTGGCTCAGCCAAAGTTGGGAGTGGGCGAAGAAGAGGCATTCAACACTTTCTCTCTTTCCTCTTCTCTTTCTCCTGCCTTCCTTCCATTCTTCAATACACATGTACTGAGAACCTAACAAATGCCAATTACTCTGTTAGATGCCAAGAGCACAAAAATTAATAAGACTGGCCCCCAAACTGAAGTAGCCTATGGTCTTAAGGGAAAATGTATAGCCTACAAGCACCTTAAAGTCAACATTTTAAAAAAAAATCATGGAGTCTAATCCTTACAGTGCTCCCAACTCCATCCTCATCCTAACCCCTCTTCCTAATTTCTCTATTTCTATTACAGGTAATCAAAGCTTGCTGCTGCTACTGCTGCTAAGTCACTTCAGTCGTGTCCGACTCTGTGCGACCCCAGAGACGGCAGCCCACCAGGCTCCCCCGCCCCTGGGATTCTCCAGGCAAGAACACTGGAGTGGGTTGCCATTTCCTTCTCCAATGCATGAAAGTGAAAAGTGAAAGTGAAGTTGCTCAGTCGTGTCCGACTCTTAGCGACCCCGTGGACTGCAGCCTACCAGGCTCCTCCGTCCATGGGATTTTCCAGGCAAGAGTTACTGGAGTGGGGTGCCATTGCCTTCGTCAAGCTTAAAACTCTAGATTTATCACTCAGTTTCTAAAATAAGTACCCCTCCTTTCCTTGTCTACTGCTATGCCCTTGGTTCTGATGTTTATTAATTTTCTACTGGACTGATGGGCTTGCTAAGTTTCTTGCTTCTAGTTTCTCCCCAGTTCAATTCATCCTACTCAAGGCCACCAAATTAATTTTCTTCAAACATGACACTCAGTATATCAATAGCCTAGATAAAGTTATCATGGACTCTACAAAATATGTTTTCAAAGTACCTAGCAGCTGACTTCTACTTATCTCTCCAGCATATTTTCCACCATTACAAATGCATACTTTATTCTCCAATTATATTAGTGTGGTAGGCTGAATAGTGGCCCCCAAAGATGTCTACATCCTAATCCCCAGAGACTATGACTATGTTACCTTACATAGTAAAAGGGACCTTGCAGATATGACTAAGTTAAGGATTTTGACATGGGAAGATTATCATAAATTATCCACATGTGTCCAGTGTAATCACAAAGGTTCTTATAAGAGCAAAACAAGAGGTCAGGGACAGGAGAAGGTAATGTGACAATGAGAGATTAGAGAGATACAGTCATGAATTAGGGAATGTCGACAGTCTCTAAGAGCTAGAAGAGACAGGGGACAGATTTGTCCCTAGAGCCTCCAGAAGGAACCAGTCCTGCTGAATCTTGATGTTAGCTTCATAAGCTAACATTGTGGCATTTGTTATAGCAGTAATAGGAATCTAACACAATTCATTAGCTATTGCTCTGTAAATGACAACTACAGAATCTCAGTTGCATAGGAATATAAGCATTTACTTCTGACTCACAGGTCTATAGGTCAGCTGGGCTTTGCTGATATTGGATGGGTTTTGTTGGCTTCTCACTCTTGCTTCAGTTCATCTCTATTCTGTGTATTTCTCATTCTTTTGGAAATAGCAAGTTGCATAGGAAATACCCTTCTCTAACTCGGCAAGTACATTTCAAGCATTTGCTCATATCATACCTGCTGACATTCCTTTGATCAAAGGAGCTTGCTTGGACAAACCCAAGATCAATGGGACAGTAAAATATCTTCTTATGTCTAGTTGGGGGAACTTCAAGGCCTTGGGGGAAAGGGCACATAATTAGAGAGGGTTGGAGAAATAGAAGGGCTTCCCAGGTGGCTCAGTGGTGAAAGAATCCACCTGTCAATGTAGGAGACATGGTTCAATCCCTGGGTCGGGAAGATTCCCCTGGAGGAGTGCATGGCAACCCACTCCAGTATTCTTGCCTGGGAAATACCATGGAGAGAGGAGCCTGGCGGGCTACAGTCCATGAGGTTGCAAAGAGTCAGATATGACTGAGCACAAAGGCAGAGTCAAAAGTAATAAGAACAATTATGAAATATGTCCAGTGGTGTGCTGGTAGACCAGTTTGAAGAAACAAACAAAAAAGCAAACAAAAAGATTTATAGAATTTGTAAATATTCCCACTATGGTTGGTTTCAAACTACCAACATGATGTCACTGAATAGAAAGTGGGAAGAGATGCCCACAATGGGCTCTCGTTCCAGCGTAGCATTGGATCTACAAATCAATCTAACCAGCCTCATGCCATTCTCTCCTAACTGAAATCCTCCATCTTTCAAATGCCACCTTTTACACAAAGTTTCTCTGTTTTCCTAACTAGAAGTGAATACTCCCTCCTTGGCATTTTCAAAACACTTTCTTGTGGATATTTTTCATTCCTTTTTCTGGAATACCTATTGTGCATATGGACATATGTGCACTGGTTTTCAAGGTACTAGAAGGTAGGAACTGTATCTAATCTCTCTTGAGATCCTGCAGCACTTTGCACACAGTAGGTGTTTATAACTATCTATTAGATGAATAAATGGATGAATGAGACACATAAAAGGATAAAATGTTAATTAATCATATCATTTGGACAAGTGTTATTCTGGCAGAACAAAGTCATCCAAAAGAAATAAGCCAACTAAGAATTCCAAGGAACCAGTAACCTAATCCCAGAGAACACAAGAGTTCTGACCATGTGCAGTGGGTGAGAAGTTTTGTCTTCCTAAACTATTCAAAGCTGAGAATTTGAAAACCCCCACAAAAGTTAACTCTGATAAAACAAAACATTCTATTCTCCACTACTAGAAAACAGAAGCTCTAACACCCACAGAGAATTTGGAAGCCCTCAATGACTAAAGCAGTGGAAAATGAGTCTGCTTCATAATCCATAGCAGTTTTGCAGAAATCCTCCATTTTTATTGTCAGGAGGAAGCCAGAGCTATTTCATCCCTGTGAATGAGGTGTTCTTCCAACCTCAGTGCAAAGCACAGAGATGGAGTCTGTTTGGAATTGAGATTGTTACTGAGGCAATTTTTAGGGGTTTTGATTCAAGCACATTCACTGGTAGAGTAAGAAAGTGTACAGACATTGTGGCTGTTCCTTGTTGCATTTATGAAATGAAAAATAAGACTTTCTTTCACTTATATTACTTTTGGTCTTTTTAAAACCCTTGCATACTTAGGAGAAAGGGGTTTTAAAACACTGAAATGCAGATAAAGTTCTTTTCCTTTCAAACAAAGCATCTTTGGTAAAGATAGCAAAGCCTTGGTGCATAAAATACACATAAGGGCCATCTTCCTTTCATTACAAATCAGGGATAACTTTATATGTTTAAGGAGAAAACTTACAGATCTAGACAATATTCTTTCTGAAGTGAGGCAAATATATCTTATGGAAAAATCTACCCCTCCTTTGGTCTGCCATTTCAACAGAATCCCTTCCTGCATAAGATATCTACAGTTACAGTGGCCTTCTCTGGGTTAAATAATAAGCTAAACATTGATTCAAATGGCTCCAATTAAAACATAGACATTTGTTCAATTAACCATTTACTGTATATCTAGTATGTCCCTGACATAGAGTTTGACATTAAGGGTTCCAAGATTAATTGTTAAAAACGAAACAAGAAAAAAAGAGAATCCCTAGCCTTAAGGAGATAAGAGTCAAATAGGGAGAACAGACACAAATAGTTGGAGCTTAGGTGTCCTCATGTCTAATAAGACACATAGATTGAAAATCTGTTATTAAAGAGAATGAAGCCAGTGTTCAAAGAGAGTCATATTAACAGTGGCACAGATTACGTTAAATCTTACCCCCACATACTCTTTGAAAACCTCAGACTTCTTTAAGATATGCCTTGAATATTTTTGAGATTAGTTGTTTGTCAGTTGCTTCATTTGCTATTATTTTCTCCCATTCCGAAGGCTGTCTTTTCACCTTGCTTATATTTTCCTTTGTTGTGCAGAAGCTTTTAATTTTAATTAGATCCCATTTGTTTATTTTTGCTTTTATTTCCAGAATTCTGGGAGGTGGATCATAGAGGATCCTGCTGTGATTTATGTCTGAGAGTGTTTTGCCTATGTTCTCCTCTAGGAGTTTTATAGTTTCTGGTCTTACATTTAGATCTTTAATCCATTTTGAGTTTATTTTTGTGTGGGGTGTTAGAAAGTGATCTAGTTTCATTCTTTTACAAGTGGTTGACCAGTTTTCCCAGCACCACTTGTTAAAGAGATTGTCTTTACTCCATTGTATATTCTTGCCTCCTTTGTCAAAGATAAGGTGTCCATATGTGTGTGGATTTATCTCTGGGCTTTCTATTTTGTTCCATTGATCTATATGTCTGTCTTTGTGCCAGTACCATACTGTCTTGATGACTGTGGCTTTGTAGTAGAGCCTGAAGTCAGGCAAGTTGATTCCTCCAGTTCCATTCTTCTTTCTCAAGATTGCTTTGGCTATTCGAGGTTTTTTGTATTTCCATACAAATCTTGAAATTATTTGTTCTCAACTTCTGCAGCTCAATTCCAGAAAAATAAACGACCCAATCAAAAAATGGGCCAAAGAACTAAATAGACATTTCTCCAAAGAAGACATACGGATGGCTAACAAACACATGAAAAGATGCTCAACATCACTCATGCAAATCAAAACCACAATGAGGTACCACTTCACACCAGTCAGAATGGCTGCGATCCAAAAATCTGCAAGCAATAAATGCTGGAGAGGGTGTGGAGAAAAGGGAACCCTCCTACACTGTTGGTGGGAATGCAAACTAGTACAGCCACTATGGAGAACAGTGTGGAGATTCCTTAAAAAATTGCAAATAGAACTACCTTATGACCCAGCAATCCCACTGCTGGGCATACACACCGAGGAAACCAGAATTGAAAGAGACACATGTACCCCAATGTTCATTGCAGCACTGTTTATAATAGCCAGGACATGGAAACAACCTAGATGTCCATCAGCAGATGAATGGATAAGAAAGCTGTGGTACATATACACAATGGAGTATTACTCAGCCGTTAAAAAGAATTCATTTGAATCAGTTCTGATGAGATGGATGAAACTGGAGCCGATTATACAGAGTGAAGTAAGCCAGAAAGAAAAACGCCAATACAGTATACTAACACATATATATGGAATTTAGGAAGATGGCAATGACGACCCTGTATGCAAGACAGGGAAAGAGACACAGATGTGTATAATGGACTTTTGGACTCAGAGGGAGAGGGAGAGGGTGGGATGATTTGGGAGAATGGCATTCTAACATGTATACTATCATGTAAGAATTGAATCGCCAGTCTATGTCTGATGCAGGATACAGCATGCTTGGAGCTGGTGCATGGGGATGACCCAGAGAGATGTTATGGGGAGGGAGGTGGGAGGGGGGTTCATGTTTGGGAACGCATGTAAGAATTAAAGATTTTTAAATTAAAAATAAATAAATAAATAAATAAATAAATAAAAACAAACAAAAAAGATATGCCTTGAAGATCTCTGTTAGTTGCCATGGACTACTTCACAAATAGTCATAAAGATATGCACTCTGACCAAGAACCTTTGTGTCCTGGCCCAATGGACTGCAGTTCTCACAGGAGGTGATCAGTAGTTCATCCCTTCAGGACAGCATTCAGTTGGGTAGGGGCTTGGGTCCTCCAATATCTTATGAATACTTATGGATTTTATTTTTTATTATACTTTATCTGGAATATTGTTTCTTTACAATGTTGTGTTGGTTTCTGCTGCGCAGTAAAGTGAATAAGCTATGTGCTAAGTCGCTTCAGCCATGTCTGACTCTTTGTGACCCTATGGACTGTAGCCCGCCAACTCTTCTGTCAGTGGGATTCTCCAGGCAAGAATATTGGAGTGGGTTTCCATGCCCTCCTCCAGGGGATCTTCCCTATAATGAAATTACTCTTTTACTTAGTAGAAACATTTTAAATTAATTTATAACTTTGGCCTGCTATATAATGGCTTAGATTCTTGGAGAAAAAGAAAACCATATTTAGTTAGAGAAACAGTGAAAGATTTTTCATTTTCGTGATGGAAATTGTGTTAGAAAAGTTAGAAAATTATAAAATAAAGATTTAAAATATTTTATGAAAAAATGATTCTCAAGTATGCCACCAAACAATTGTATATGGAATACAAGAGCTAATAATTTCAAAGATCAATTGACTCAAAATTTGAAAAATTGCGTGTGCTTTTCTCTAGCTTTAGATGAGTCTGCAATGTAAGTGACATTTCCCAATAATGCTCTGAGTACATTTTGTCTCAAATGACTTACAAATTTATAAAGAAATGATGTCAATTAAGGGCCTAAAAATCAAATTCATGGTGTAGATATTTTTTTTGATCTTTTAAATCTGTCAAAGAAGAATTTCAGCTAGATATGAAAAAATTCATTTCTTTAATAACAGATGATGCTGCAGCTATATTAGTTTCAAAAATATGAATTTATTGGATCGTTTCAAAAAAAAGACTGATGTTTCTCTTATTGCTTTGTTCCACTGTATAATGCATATTGAAAATATTTGTGCTCAGTTTTCTGAAGCAAACCTAAGAAAAATGTCATGGATACAGTTATTAAAATTGTTCAGTACACATGCAAATGCTATGAATCATTGCCAGTTTATGGAACTGTTGACAGAAATAGAAGACAATGATTGTCTGTTCTTTGCCAAAGCTTATTGGCTGACTTGTAGAGGAGCTTTGCAAAGATTTAGTGTATAGTACTTTTAAATAAAATTCAAGATTTTCTTAAAGCAAAAGGAATACCTGCCAAGTAGTCAATAACCAAAGACAAAAATGGCAGTGAGATTTACATTTTTCACTGATATCAGATTGCACATGAATAAACTAAACATTTATACCAGCTTTATTGAAATATGATTCACATACTGTACAATCCAATGAGTTTTTAGCATATTCACATAACTGTGTAGCCATCACCACAATCTAATTTTAGAACATTTTCCATCACCCTAAAAGATATACCATACTCATTAGCATTCCCTGTTTCCCCTTAGTTTCCCCTCTTCCCATGCCTCTGGAAGCCACCAATTTATTTTCTGTCTATAGATTCACCTATTGTAGGCATTTCATTTATATCAGTATCAGTTCATTGGTCAGTCGTGGTTGACTCTTTGTGACCCCATGGACTGCAGCACGCCATGCTTCCCAGTCCATCACCAATTCCCGCAGCTTGCTCAAACTCATGTCCATCAAGTCAGTGATGCCATCCAACCATCTCATCCTCTGTCGTCCCCTTCTCCTCCCGCCTTCAATCTTTCCCTGCATCAGGGTCTTCTCTAATGAGTCAGTCCGCATCAGGTGGCCAAAGAATTGGAGCTTCAGCCTCAGCATCAGTCCTTCCAATGAATATTCAGGACTGATTTCCTTTAGGATGGACTGGTTGGATCTCCTTGCAGTCCAAGGGACTCTCAAGAGTCTGCTCCAGCACCACAGTTCAAAAGCATCAATTTTTCGGCGCTCAGCTTTCTTTATATCCAACTCCATATCCATACATGACCACTGGAAAAACCATAGCTTTGACTAGATGGATCTTTGTTGGCAAAGTAATGTCTCTGCTTTTTAATATGCTGTCTAGGTTGCTCATAACTTTCCTTCCAAGGAGGAAGCGCTTTTTAATTTCATGGCTGCAGTCACCATCTACAGTGATTTTGGAGCCCCCCAAAATAATAGTCTGTCACTATTTCCATTGTTTCACCATCTATTTACCATGAAGTGATGGAACCAGATGCCATGATCTTAGTTTTTTGAATGTTGAGCTTCAAGCCACATTTTTCACTCTCTTCTTTCACTTTTATCAAGAGGCTCTTTAGTTCCTCTTTGCTTTCTGCCATAAGGGTGGTGTCATCTGCATATCTGAGGTTGTTGATATTTCTCCTGGCAATCTTGATTCCAGCTTGTGCTTCATCCAGCCCAGTATTTCACAGGATGTACTCTGCATATAAGTTAAATAAGCAGGGTGACAATATACAGCCTTGACATACTCCTTTCCCAGTTTGGAACCAGTCTTGTTCCATATATGATTTGGAACCAGTCTTGTTCCATATATGGTTCTAACTTTTGCTTCTTGACTTGCATACATTTCTCAGGAGGTGAGTCAGGTGGTCTGGTATTCCCATCTCTTTAAGAATTTTCCATAGTTTGTTGTGATCCACACAGTCAAAGCCTTTAGCATAGTCAATACAACAGAAGTAGATGTTTTTCTGGAACTCTCTTACTTTTTCCATGATCCAGTGGATGTTGACAATTTGATCTCCAGTTCCTCTGCCTTTTCTAAATCCAGTTTGAACATCTGGAAGTTCACAGTTCACATACTACTGAAGCCTGGCTTGGAGAATTTTGAGCATTACTTTGCTAGTGTATGAGATGAGTGCAATTGTGCATTAGTTTGAACATTCTTTGGCATTGCCTTTCTTTGGGATTGAAATGAAAACTGACCTTTTCCAGTCCTGTGGGCACTGCTGAGTTTTCTTAATTTGCTGGCATATTGAGTGCAGCACTTTGACAGCATCATCTTTTAGGATTTCAAATAACTCAACTGGAATTCTATCACCTCAACTAGCATTGTTCGTAGTGATGCTTCCTAAGGCCCACTTGACTTTGCACTCCAGGATGTCTGGCTCTAGGTGAGTGACCACACCATCGTGGTTATCTGGGTCATTAACATCTTTTTTGTGTGTTCTTGCCGCCTCTTCTTAATAGCTTCTGCTTCTGTCCTTTATTGTGCCCATCTTTGCATGAAATGTTCCCTTGGTATCTCTAATTTTCTTGAAGAAATCTGTAGTCTTTCCCATTCTACTGTTTTTCTTTATTTCTTTGCATTGATCACTGAGGAAGGCTTTCTTAACTCTCCCTGTTATTCTTCAAAATTCTGCATTCAGATGAGTATAGCTTTCCTTTTTTCCTTTGCCTTTAGCTTCTCTTCTTTTCTCAGCTATTTGTTAGGCCTCCTCAGACAACCATTTTGCCTTTCTGCATTCCTTTTTCTTGGGGATGGTCTTGATCACTACCTCCTGTACAATGTCACTAACCTCCGCCCATAGTTCTTCAGGCATATGGTCTTTTCTGACAGGCTTCTTTCAACTATCACAGTGATTTCAAGGCTCATTCGTGTTGTACCAGGTATCAATACTTCATTTTTTATTGCTGAATAATATTTCATTGTATGAATATATTTTATTTATTTTATTTATCCATTTATGAACATTTTATTTATCCATTCCTCAGTGATGACATTTATATTTTCTCCACATTTTGACTATTATAAATAACACTGCTGTGGACATTTGTGCACCAGTTTTTGTATAGATGTATATTTTCATTTCTTTTGCAAATATACCTAGTAGAATTGCTAGGTTCATATGGTAACTTTATGTTTAACTTTGAGAGGAACTGCAAAACTGCCTTCCAAAGTGGCTGCACCATTTTAAATTCTCTCCAGCAGAATATGAAGAGGTCTAATTTTTCTACATCCTTGCCAGCACTGCTATTATCTGTCTTTTTGATTATAGCCATCCTAGTGAATGTGAAGTGGTATCTCATTGTGGTTTTGATTTGAATTTCCCTTATGCTTAATGATGCTGAGGAATGAGCTCATTTTGAAAGTCCAAGGAAAGGAAAAGCTTATTTGTGAACTAGACATGTATGAGAATTTATGTTGATATTGAAAGTTTTCATAATATAAATCACTAATAATGCTTATCACATTTTTCTAACATGAAGCAATATGCAGAGGATTTAAATTGTAATTGACAGCATTACGTAAATTGGCTGCAAAAAGCTACAGGAAAAATTCAAGAATTGTTTTTTCAATAAATTGAGTTGTTTTTCATTTACACAATATCCCTTCGAATTTATTCATCATTCTGAGTTGATACAAGGTTTAGTGAACTTAACTTCGACAGATGTAAATTTAAACTTATATGGTTTTTATTCAAATTCAAATCATTATTCTAAAAGCAATAAACCAGTTTGTCAATGTGGATACAAATAATAAAGGAAGATGATTTTTTGTCACTTGCTTGATTTCAGCTTTGGGAAACTTTAAAGTATGCTTGGAAAAATTTAGGTATGTAAATCTACTTGTTTAACTAAAAATTATATGAAATCTGAATTCAGTTCAAGTATTCCCAATGAAAATTCACATGCAAATTGAGATATACCATAAGTATAAAACACATGCCAATTTTCAAAGACTCAATATGAAACAAATCTCAACAATATATTTTTCATTTTGATTATATTGGAAATTATATTTGCATATATTGGATTTCCCTGGTGACTCAGACGGCAAAGCATCTGCCTGCAATGCAGGAGACCCAGGTTCAATTGCTGGGTCAGGCAGATCCCCTGGAGAAGGAAATGGCAACCCACTCCAGTACTCTTGCTTGGAAAATTCCATGGATGGAGGAGCCTGGTAGGCTACAGTCCATGGGGTCACTATGAGTTGGACGTGACGGAACGACTTCACTTATATTGGGTTTAGTAAATTGTGTCATTTACATTAATGTCATCTGTTTCCTTTTCCTCTTTGTAATAATTAATTTCAAATTCTGATCTATATTATTAAGGGGGATACTGGGAGTAAAATTCTGTGTATAAAGAGCAACAGTGAGCTGAAAGAAGGCAGGCTCGTTATCGTGAGGCTAAGTTGCCATAGTTGAAACTTACTTACCAAATCACTATTTGCATAGGCCCAGTACATCCATCCCCAACCGAGAATTTTCATGAAGATTAGAAGTAGGTAGAATCTTGAACAGTGGGAGAGAATTTAAGACCAACTGATGTTGTGACGCTTTGGTACATTTGAAATTTCTCGTCTATGTACATATTTCTTAATTCTCTGTGATAGCAGATCGTGGCTGGGATATACAGACAATTATTGGTGCAAATCTATATAAGCAGCTAAAGAATACAGATGAACAGTATGTAGGATTATTTTCACTTTGCAGACAGTTAGATGTAACCAGGAGGGCTAAATAGGAATAACACTTACTACAGACAACAATTTAGAAATTTCAGAATAGAAATGAGCAAACTGTTAAATAGAATATTAAAAAAGAAGCAGCAAAACCTTATTTTTATAGTATACACATGCTGCATTTAAGTGTGTCTATATATATATATATATACATTATATATATTTGCATATATATTAAATATTTATTTGTTTGGCTGCACCAGGTCTTGGTTGCGACCTGTTGAGATCTTTTAGTTGTGACACATGAACTCTTAGCTATGGCATGTGGGATCTATTTTCCTGACCAGGGGTTGAACCTGAGTCCCATGCATTGGGAGCATGCAGTTTTAGCCACTGGGACACCAGGGTATCTCTAAAGTATATATTTTAAAGTATGTGTATATATGTAAAAATATACATATATATGCATTTGGAATGATATATAACACAAGATTCTCAATATTGGCATTGGTTGTCTCTGGGAAGCAGAATTATAAGTGATTTTTGTTTCTTTTTGCTTGATTGTGTTTTATAAATTATCTACAATGAACATGTATCCCTTTATAGTAAGAAAAAAGTCTTTAAAAAATAATCTGAAGACATCCTACCTATGTAATTGAAAGCTGCAGTCTTCTGAGCAAAGCATAATCAGAAATGGAAGAAATTACAAAGACTAAATAATCATCGCCTCCCCTCAACACACAGCATAAAGATGAAAAGGTCTTCCAACAAATTAAGTCTCAGTGAAATTCTCCAACAGCCATTTTTGGCTCAGCAGAAAAGCACACATTTTTTCTTTGTTGCTTGGCTTAACATGTCTGGTCAGAAGCTTACTGGAGCAAGGTGATACCCAGCAGACTCTCCCAAGCTCACCCAGGCACGGTTATCTTCGCAATGCAGTGTAACAGGTAAAGCTAAGCTTTGTGAGACAGCCCACAGTGACTCTGCTCCCCAGAACAAATTCTTAGTTTCCTACTGGGTGCTGATTTTGTACATTGCTCTCATTCTCTTGAAACACAAAGATGATGGATTTCTTTGGGGGAGTAATGTGAACAGAAAATGCTTTAAGGTCATGGGGTAAGAGATGGGATTCAGTATGAGTATCTGGGAAGTTTAGATTTCCATGGTCAACTGCACACTAGAAAATTTTCCCAAGTGACTCTCTTGGTTATAATGCTTTTCCTTCTCAGTTCCAAACCTACCTTGCCTTGCTCTGTTTTTTTTTTTTTTTCTCTGAGGCAGTGGCTGGGACTCTGCCAGCTACTTTTCCCCTCAGCCACCTGCTCCGTGTTGGACTCTGCCAACAGAGGGCACGTGAGGGAGTGTGTGAGAATGGAGGAGGCAGAAGGGACTTGCTCATCCCCATTTGCTCACTGTTTCTGTCAGCATTAGCCCAGTAAGATTTCTTTATCCAGGCAGTGACATTTGCTCCCTCAGAGATATCAACACCAGCTGAGCAACAACCCCTCCTCTGAGTTACTAAGTTTTTTTTTAATATTTATTTATTTGGCTGTGCCAGGCCTTATTTGTGACATGCAGGATTTTACATCTTTGTTGGAGCATGTGGGATCTTTAGTTGCGTAATGCAAACTCTTAGGTTGTGGCATATGGCATCTAGTTCCCTGACCAGGGATCAAACCCAGCCCCCCTGCATTGAGAGCAGGGAGTCTTAGCCCCCAGACTACCAGGGAAGTCCCCAAGATACTAAATTTTAACAGTCCTGACCTCTGCCTTGTGCTTTCCAGTCCTAGAGGTAGGAGCAGCTTTCTGTAGTTACAATCTTGCCATATCGGTGTTCCCCTTTTGCTTTCCTAGATCTGCAATACTTGGTTAACAATTTGTTATATTAAGTTCTTTCTGTTAAAACAGCTAATCTGGTTTCTATTACCTAATTGTACCTGTCAAATACAATCAGAGAATTCAGTCTCATAAAAGGTGAAAGGCATATTACTAATAGAGCATATTAGGCAACTATTCTAACAGTTGAGCTTGTAATTGATAAACAAATAAATGAAAATGTGTGTATTTATAATGCATTCCTATTACAAATGGCAGCTACACATTTTAATAATTAGGACCAGCTATGACTGGAATAATCCAAACCATGTAGTTGGTTCAACAAAACTTCAAAAAAGAAATTAACTTTAGGGATGAGTGATACAATCTCTCAGAGAAGAGGAAGAAGGTCATTCTGGTGCGGGCGATGGCATGTGCATAGGCTCAAATGGGAAAACAAATAAGTCACATGTATAAGGAAACTAGGACAGTTCTTCATCATCAAACTCCTTCCCAGCGTTTAGCATGGAGCCTGAAACATTGGAGATGATTGATAAATATTTGCTTAATTATTGAATGCAATGATTGAGTTGGTTTGTTTTGTTGATATGGAGAGGTTGGGTCATCTTGTCCTCAGAAGTCACTTGTGCGTGGCAATTCAGAATCATAACAGGTTTATAAGAATAGAACCCAGCATTCTGAAAGAAGATATCTTAGAAGTACAATAGGAAAATGGGAAGTTTGGAGACAGACAGAAGTTATTGCCTGACTGCAGAAACAACTCCTGGACTTCAGCACTGATGACAGAAATGGTAAGGAAATGGAAGAAGGGAAAACAGAAGGAAGAATCTTCAGTACCTGGAGATCAATGTAAGGATAAAGGAGAAGAGAAAGAGCCACCACAGTGTTATGAATCTGAGAAAATCAGAAGACTTGCATCGGATCTAGGGAACTAATATAACTGTCTGAGCTAAGTGTCTAAATTAACACGTTCGTGGACTGTCCAAGTGGAGACTGGCTGTGGGCAGAAGGAGAAAATGATGCTAAAAGAAAGGAGAAATTTTCAGACCTGGAAATGAAGAGGTACAACCCATATTTAGGCTTCCCAGGTGGCTCAGTGGTAAAGAATTCACTGGCCAATGTGGAGACGAAAGAGACATGGATTCTATCCCTGGGTCGTGAGGATCCCCTGGAGAAGGAAATGGCAACCCACTCCAGTATTCTTGCCTGGAAAATCCCATGGACAGAGGAACTCGGTGGGCTATAGTTCATGGGATCACAAAGAGTTGGACAAGATTTAGTAAGTGGATTGTGACTGAGCAGTTATTTAATAGTGTAAAACGAGAAGGGGCTCCAAAAGCAGAAGAAACAAATTATGTACCTGGAAGATTTTTATGCAATTTACAATGACCAGTTTTTCTGCTTGTAGACTAAGAACAAGCAAACAAAAAATGGGTTTAAACTAGAGCTTGAAGGATTTAGATTAAATTCAGTATTTCCTGACAGTGATAGAGGTTACAATATCATATTCTCTAGACATTAAAAAAAATAAAATTGATTATAATTTGTCTGGAATGGTGTGACTGTGGACCTGCATAAACTTAGTGGAATAAAATTTATTGCTTGATTTCCCTTCAGTTCTTATGATTTCCAAGAAGGACTTTAAGTGGTTGGTTAATTCACTCAAGGTCATGTGCAGTGAAAACCAGATATAATTCAATTTGCCAAGTCAAAAGTAGGATTTCATCTCAGATGGTTGTGTCATATCTATCCTCTTCAAAGAAATAATGAACGGAAAGAGTGCTCGTCATTCTTTCAAAATATTTAAGTCAAATCATTATGTTTTACACCTTAAACTGATAAAGTTCTGTGTCAATTATATCTCAGTAAAACTGGGAAAAAGAAATACAACCATCAGCGTTTCTTTTGAACATGATCCCTGTTAGGGTAGCTTCAGCTGGAATTGGGGGGCTGTGGTAGATTACATTAACAACTCTATTCTTCACCCTGTTTTGTTTCCATGTCTTCTGCCCTGCGCATTTTTTGCCCCTCCCGTGTAAGAGTCAGTTTCCCCACAATTTGAATTTAACCTCAGCCATTTAACTTGCTTTGGCTAACATGATAAGATAGGAGTGATTTTACCCCAGTTCTGAGCCAAGGCCTCAGGAGGCTTTGTGTGTTTCCGGTAGCTCTCTTGCACCTCTGCCATCACTGTGAGAAAGACATACTCACAGGCCATCTCATAATATCAGGAGGAGGATGAGAGACATGTACAGCAAGCTGCTCACTAAGGTGCTCAGCCTAGTGCAGCATATCACAAAGCTCCCGGATGACCTTTAGACATCCAAACTAAGCCACCAACTTACAGATGTAGATTCATGCGCAAGTCGAGGTTAGATAACCCTGGGATACCCATTATCATGTGAGCTGTAATAATAAATAAATGTTATTGTAGGTCACTCAGTTGATTCAATCTAACAGATTTTTTTGGTAGAGTCTTTAGGGTTTTCTTTCCCGGGTGGCTTAGACAGTAAACAATCTGCCTGCAATGCAGGAGACCCTGGTTTGATCCCTGGGTCAGGATGATCCACTGGAGAAGGGAATGGCAACCCACTCCAGCACTCATGCCTGAAGAATTCCATGGATGAAGGAGCCTGGCAGGCTACAGTTCATGGGTCTTAGAATTGGACATTACTGAGTGACTAATACTTAGGGTTTTCTATGTATAAAATCATATCACCTACAAATAGAGACCGTTTTACTTCTTCCTTTCCAGTTCTGATGCCTTTTATTTCTTTTTCCGGTCTGATTGTTCTGTCTAGAACTTCCAGTACTAAGTTGAATAGAAGTGGTGAGAGTGGGCACCCTTGTCTGTTCTTAATCTTAGAGAAAAAACTTTCAACCTTTAATCACTGAGTATGAGGTTGGCTGTAAGCTTGTCATATAAGGCCTTCATTATGTTGAGGTACATTCTTTCACTACCTGATTTTTAAGAGCTTTATCACAAATGGATGTTAACTTTTGTTAAAGGCTTTTTCTGCATCTATTGAGATGATCATATGATTTTTCTATTTCATTTTATGAATACAACATGTCACATTTATTGATTTGCAGATGTTGAACAATCCTTGCATCCCAGGGATAAATTCCTCTTGATCATGATGAATGATATTTTTAATATGCTGCTGAATTGTTTGTTAGTTTTCATTGAAAATGTTTGCATCTTGATTCATCAGGGTTGTTGGCCTATAGTTTTCTTTTCTTGTAGTGTCCCTTTCTGGTTTTGTTATTTGAGTAATGCTAACCTCATAAAATGAGTTTGAGAGTGTTCCTTCCTCTTTGAGTTTTAGGAAGAGTTTGAGAAGGATAAGTATTAATTCTTCTCCCAATGTTTAGTAAAATTCACTAGTAAAGCTAGTCAAGGCTATGGTTTTTCCTGTGGTCATGTATGGATGTGAGAGTTGGACTATAAAGAAAGCTGAGCACCGAAGAATTGATGCTTTTGAACTGTGGTGTTGGAGAAGACTCTTGAGAGTCCCTTGACTGCAAGGAGACCAACCAGTCCATCCTAAAGGAGATCAGTCCTGAATATTCATTGGAAGGACTGATGTTGAAGCTGAAACTCCAATATTTTGGCCACTTGATGTGAAGAACTGACTCATTTGAAAAGACTCTGATGCTGGGAAAGATTGAAGGCGGGAGGAGAAGGTGACAACAGAGGATGAGATGGTTGGATGGCATCACTGACTCAATGGACATGAGTTTGAGTAGACTCCAGCAGTTGGTGATGGACAGGAAGGCCTGATGTGCTGCAGTCCATGGGGTTGCAAATAGTCGGACACAACTGAGCGACTGAACTGAACTGAACTGAACTAGTAAAGCCATCTGGTCCCGGTCATTTCCTTGTTGAGAGACTGTTGATTGCTCATTCACTCTCCTTAGTAGTAATTGACCTGTTCAAATTTTTGTATTTCCTCCTGATTCAGTCTTTATAGGTTATATGTTTCTAAGAATTTTTCCATTTATTCTAGGTTGTCCAGTTTGTTGGTGTCTAGTTTTTTAGAGTAGCCCTTATGATCCCTGGGCTGGGAAGATCCCCTGGAGAAGGAAATGGCAACCCACTCCAGTATTCTTGCCTGGAAAATCCCATGGGCAGAGGAGCTTAGTAGGCTACAGTCCATGGGGTCACAAAGAGTTGGACACGACTGAGTGACTTCACTTTCTTTCTTTCTTATGATCCTTAGTATTTCTGTGGTATCAATTGTAATGTCTACTTTTCCATTTATAGTTTTGTTGATTTGGATCCTCTCTCTTTTTACTTTGTCAATTTGATTTATCTTTTAAAAGTACCAACTTTAGGTTTGTTAATCTTTTCTATTGTTTTTCTGTTCTCTATTTCATTTGCTTCTGCTCTGATCTTTTTAATTTCATTCCTTCTGCAAACTTTGGGCTCAGATGATTCTTCTTTTTCTATTTCCTTAAGGCATAGAGCTAGGTTCTTTATTTGAGACCTCTCTTGCTTTCTTAATGTAGGCATTTGTTAAATTCCCTCTTAGAATTGCATTTGCTGTGTCCCATAACTTTTGGTACATGGTATTTCCATTTTCATCTGTAAAAATAATTTTGTACTTCTCTTTAATTTCTTCTTTGATCATTAGTTATTCAAAAGAGTGTAATTTAATTTCCATGTATTTGTGAATCTTCCAATTTTCCTCCTGTTATTGATTTCTAGTTTCATACAATTGTAGTCAGATACTTGGTATGATTTCAACCTTCTTGAATTTACTTAGACTCATTTTGTGTTCTAACATATGGTTTATCCTACAAAATGTTCCATGTGCCCTTGAGAAGACTGTGTATCCTCCCATTATTGGACAGAATGTCATACATGTGCCTGTTAGATCCATTTGACATGTAATGCTGTTCCAGTCCACTGTTTTCTCATTGATTCTCTGTCTGGATGACTTATCCATTGTTGAGAGTGGAGTATTAAAATTCTCAATTATATTGTATTGCATTTATTTATCCTTTTAGCTCTGTAAGTTTTTGCTCTAAGTGCTCTGATGTTGGATGCATGAATATTTACAATAGCTATATTTCCTTGATGGATTTACCCCTTTATTACTATATAATGACCTTGGCTTATTTTTGCCATTTTTAGTTTAAAGCTTATTCTGTTTGATATAAGTATCAGTTCAGTTCAGTTCAGTTCAGTCACTCAGTAATGTCTGACTCTTTGCGACCCCATGAATCACAGCACACCAGGCCTCCCTGTCCATCACCAACTCCCGGAGTTCACTCAGACTCACGTCCATCGAGTCAGTGATGCCATCCAGCCATCTCATCCTCTGTTGTCCCCTTCTCCTCCTGCCCCCAATCCCTCCCAGCATCAGAGTCTTTTCCAATGAGTCAACTCTTTGCATGAGGTGGCCAAAGTACTGGAGTTTCAGCTTTAGCATCAGTCCTTCCAAAGAAATCCCAGGGCTGATCTCCTTCAGAATGGACTGGTTGGATCTCCTTGCAGTCCAAGGGACTCTCAAGAGTCTTCTCCAACACCACAGTTCAAAAGCATCAATTCTTCGGCGCTCAGCCTTCTTCACAGTCCAACTCTCACATCCATACATGACCACAGGAAAAACCATAGCCTTGACTAGAGGACCTTAGTTGGCAAAGTAATGTCTCTGCTTTTGAATATGCTATCTAGGTTGGTCATAACTTTTCTTCCAAGGAATAAGCGTCTTTTAATTTCATGGCTGCAGTCACCATCTGCAGTGATTTTGGAGCCCCCCAAAATAAAGTCTGACACTGTTTCCACTGTTTCCCCATCTATTTCCCATGAAGTGATGAAGTGATAGTTACCCTGTTTTGTTGTTATTGTTGTCATTGGCTTGAAGTATATTTTTGATGGTTAGATTTATGATGAGAATGAGTGAATTGACTTCTAGTCACTCCCAATATGCAGTCTCAACAGTAGACATGCAAACAGAAAAACAACATTGACTGCTAGGGAGTCAAAGCTGCCTGTCTATTGGCAAGCATTAGTGATTCCTGCTAATATAAAAGATTGTGCAAATGATGTTGCTGGCTCATTTCAAATTAGAAAAGAACATTTGAGATGTCAACTTACTTTTAAGCCATTCACATTTTAAATGTGAAACTGTTAGTCAGTCATGTCCGACTCTTTGTGACCCCATGGACTTAAGGGAACATCATTTTTCCATGGGACCAAAGTTTCCATAAGCACATATCATTATTGGGAAGTAGGGGTGGGATGGTGTGATGGTTATTTTTATGTGTCAATTTGACTGGGCCATGAGGTACACCCAGACATTTGATCCAACATTCTGGGTGTGTTTGTGAGGGTGTTTCTGGGTGAGATTAACATTCGAATCAGTCAATTTAGTAATTACAGATTGCTCTCCCTAAAGTGGGTAGGCCTAATCCAATTGATTGAGGACCTAAATAGAACAAAAAGGTAGAGTAAGAGGGAAATCCACCTGCTTGTTTACTGGAGCTGGAACATTGTTTTATTTTCTTGCCTTTGATCTCAAACTGAAAAATTGGCTTTTCTTGGGTCTTGAGCCTGCCAGCTTTTGGACTAGAATTTAACATCAACACTTTTCCTGGATCTCCTGCTTGCCAACAGCAGATCTTGGATCTTCTCAGCCTCCATAATCACGTGAGCCAATTCATTATTATATATATATATAATATCTGTAGATATATAGATAAAAATATACCGTTGGTTCTAAAAAAACCTGACTGATAGAGGCAGCAAGGGGTAAGGTTCAGTTGGAACTTTAGCAGCCTCTGAAAGGCCCTCGAGAAATCTAAAAATGCCTATGAAAAGTAAAGCTCCAGTTTGTTTTTCCCACTTGTCTAGTTTCAAAACGCCAGTGGCTATTAACATTGATCTGTCCAGACTGCATTTATAAAGATCTGTAAGCTGATCAGAGGGGAAATTAAATTAGACTGTAATTCTGCAGCACTCTGAAGAACATTAGCTTGCAAGAACACTCAGGAGGGCCAATTAGAACCATCATGGTCTATCTGGCCATGGAATACAAACATGTTCTCTCTCCTTCCACAAGACCTGAAGTGTTACTTTGGTAGTGCCTGTCTCATTTGGAGCTTTAGCGCTGCATGTGTCTAGAGGTGCTGATCACACATCGAGATTAGGAAATGCCTAAAGTAATCCTGTTAGCAGAACTGGACCAAGGAATAAAGCCAGTTCAGTGATGCAGCTAAGATTAATGTCAGAGAACTAGTAATATGAGCTCCAGTGGGGAAAGAGAGCTAAGCTCTGCCAATGGCCACTGGGAGTAGGAAAATAAGCAAGACCCAAACAGCAGGGCCAATAACTTTCAAAGAAAGGAGACCTCCTCCATCTTAGTAGATTAAATTCAGGGCTGGATTCTAAAACCCCAGATAGAAAAGGAAAGGGACATTAACCTATCCTGTGTCTAACCTATGCCAAATTCTTGCACACATGGTTTTATTTCATCTTTGCAACATCTGTCCATAGTTTACAGACAAGTAAACTGATGCTGAGAGAGATGAGGGTAATTGCTTAAGATCATATCAGTAGAAAGTGAGACTCCTGGGATTCTTATCCAGGTCTATCTGAATCCGAAGTTCATGTTCTTTCCACTACATCCACAATCTATGTAAATGAATAAGGTAAAAAGAAAGCAGGAAATGCTTAGGGAGGTGAGACCTCTTTTGCATCAAGGAAAGTGAAAGTGAAGTCCTCAGTCATGCAACCCCATGGACTGTAGCCTACCAGGCTCTTCTGTCCATGGGATTTTCCAGGCAATACTGGAGTGGGTTGCCATTTCCTTCTCCAGGAGATCTTCCTGACCCAGGGATTGAACCCGGGTCTCCCGCATTGTAGGCAGACGCTTTACCATGTGAGCCACCAGGGAAGTGAAGCATCAAGGAAAGACATTCTTAATTAAAGGTAAGGGTGGTTGTCCTCAAAACCTAAAGTAAACTGTGTGAAAGAGAAAAGGAGCTTGCACATGGTATTAAAAAAAAAAAAAGAAGAAGCCCAGAAAGCACTGGCAAATGCCCCATCTGAGCCACGTCCTGGGGAGCAAAGGGTCAGAGACAGGCATCAATTAGGCAAATGAAGAAACACCTTGAATTTGGAGGAACTCACAAAGCTTAGTGGTCCTTTGCCTACTTCCCACCCTGGCAGAGAGAGCTATAGAATGTGATGTGGTGAGCTCGGTGTTGACATGATGGGGCTGATGGTCTGGGCTGGCCTCTAGAAAGACTAAACTTTTACTCCAGTATCCCAAGAACAAGTTGCCACAAATGTGCTCAGTATCTAGAGCCAGATTCTGAGTTTTCAAGAATTATCTCTGTCTTTTGGGAATGTAATCAAAACTCTTTTACCTCATGCTTTAGTCAGCTAGGACTATCTGTTGTTGCTCAAAATGTCAAGCACTCTCTGTCTTTCAGGCCTTTAGACATATTGCCCTCTCTACCACAAATCCTATCCTCCTTTCTTCACTCCCAGCTATAGCTCCAACACTGACTTAAAACACAGCCCAACTTATTTCCTGGGGTGAACTCTATGCTATACACCCAGAGCCCCTTTCAAAGAAGCACTTGTTGCTCCAGTTTCTGGGAGTGCTGTTGCACCAGCCTTCAGCCAGCAGTCCCTTCAGGGAACACTTCACCCCAAAAGAGCCTCCCTGCCCAAGTTCATGCTCCTTCGTGCAGTGGGCTATATCCCGTAGTTGAGCAGCACCAGAATATTAAGGTTCTGGCCATCTTTGCCCAAACAGCAACAAAATGAAGGGTCCTATATTCTCCAGACCTCTTCATGGAGCTGGATACACCTACCCTTGGGCCTGCATTGAAGATGACTTCTCCTTTCCTCACTTCTGCTTCCATTCTCTCCTTTCCATAAGCGTTTATCCCATGGGAATGCTTTAATGGCCATCTTTCACATTAAACTCAGTCTCAGGGTCTGCTTCTTTAGGAACCCGATCCGGGACACTTCCAGCCCAACAGAAGAGGGAAGAAGTGATAAAATGGGCGAAAAGATGAAAGATACTACCAATGAGGCTCATCAAAGCATTTAAATATCTCTTCCAATAGAAATCCAATAAACTCAAGAACTCCTGTGCCAGTCTGGGTTTAGTCAGGAAAACAGAGGCACTACGTTTACTACAAGAATAGGGAATTTAACATGGAAATGAAGACATGAACATGAGAGGAGTTGAGGGAGTGAAGATGTGAATGGTGCTGTAGCCTAAGGATGGAAGATCTAGGGGGTCCCCAACCTCTGGGATGTAGTGCCTGATGTTCTGAGATGGAGCTGATGTAATAATTATAGAAATAAAGTGCACAATAAATGTAATGCACTTGAATCATCCCCAAACCATTTCCTGCTTCCCAGTCTATGGAAAAATTGTATTCCACAAAACCAGTCTCTGGTGTCAAAAAGGTTGGGAACCATTAGTCTAGGACTTCATTTAAAACACTGAAGTATGTGAAGCGGGCTGAGAAAAAGGAAATGAGGAAATCCAAGAAGCCACCATTCTGGTCACCAAAATGGGAGCTTATGGGAAGATCTGTGAAGCTGTCAAATCAACAAAATCCACTGCATTCCACAAAACTGCTATATGTAACACAACATCCCAAGAGGTACAGCTTTCATTTCCACCTTTCCAATTTCATAGGATTATCCCTTCTTAGCAAACTCAAACCCAAAATCATATAGGAAAAAATATTCTGAGCACAGTTACCTGCCTTAGAAAGGAGTGCTGGTGGAGCCAGTTGACACAGACAATCCAGAACTCCCCAACAGAATAATTAAGCTCATCTGCCCAATTCATGAGTCATAGTTTGTTCTCGTTAATCTCCCCCCACTTCTGTTGGCTTCAGTGCCCTTCTGTTCTGTACATGTCATTGTTTCTGAGAAGGGCTTCTGGGAAAAAATAAGCACGCTTGTCCTCTTCATCTACAATGAATGTGGCTCAAGCCACCGTGATGAATGTTTATGGAAGAGACAAAAACCAGCCAGTGGGCTTAGAAGTGGAAAAACCTAGAAAAAAATTATAATAATATGTACCATACGGGCAGTTTTCCTCTCTTTAGTCTTAATTACCCAGAATAATGAACACCTATTAACCCAGACACAGCCTACAAAAGTCACAGCCATGATGGAGACTTTAGTATCAGAGTCAGAAAGCAAAGTGGCTTGTATGAAGTAGGAGTCTTCATCCACATAAACCTTGACCCATTTGGAAGAAGCCAAAGTCCAAGCCTTTTCTTTCTTTCTTTCTTTCTTTCTTTTTTTTTTTTTTTTTTTTTGCCTCGTTCCCATTTCTGAGGCTTTGCAGATGGGTAATGTGGAGACTACAAAACACAATTTGCTAAATTATAATCTTAATAACTCAGTTTGCTCATTCCAGCTGGGGACATATTAGCAGATGGTCCACTGAGTGGCTTTTAACTTCATATATTAATAGTTTCCTGAGAACATCTTTTCTTAAAGTCTCTCTTCTGGGAAACAAGAACATCAGGAGTCCCTGGGATATTAAATAAAGTGGTAGCAGCCTGCTTTGGATTTCTTTCTTTCTAAACCTCAAATCCAATATTTAGGTTCTTTTCGTATTTGTTTTCATTGTGTGGTGTTTCCATTTTTATTTATTTATTTTTAATTGGGATATAATTGCTTTACAATGGTGCGTTAGTTTCTGCTGTACAACAACATGAATCAGCTATATGTACACATTTATCCCCTCCCTCTAAAATGTGCCCCAGGACCACAGCTACTCCAACTGTGCTTTTGGGCCAGCAATATCAGTGTCACCTAGAAGCATGTAGATACGCAGAATCTCAAGTCCCAGGTGAGAACTGCTGGATCAGAATCTGCATTTAACATGATGACCAGGTGATTCATATACCCTTTAAAGTGAAATTGACTGCAGTAAGGGAAGGTGCTAGATTTTCATATACCTGATGGCTTTCTAATGGAGGCTATTCTACATGGTCTCCTTGCTCTAAGCCAGGGGCTTTTACTCCATGGGAGAACAGGTGAATCCTTTGCTTTAAAACTTCAGCTTAATCATCTTGGGCACTCTTGTAATCCCATGTTCTCAGTTGAAGGGACCCAGTTTCATAACTAAGAGAAATGTGACAACTTTCCCATATTCAGAATGCCTTCATTGAACTCTGCCATCCCTTCTACTTTCTGCTCCAGGTCGAGTCTGAGCTGTTCGGTTTTGCAGGAGTGGTCTAGGAATGCTCCCTGGAAGATCCAAATGATCGAGTCCTGGAGAAAAGTTCCATGTCTAGATTTAGACAAGAATAATTATAGCACATGTTGACGGTCCTATGCCTATACCATTTTCATGCATACCTGCTTCTGGTGGGTGTGAGTTCCCTCCCAACAACCAGAACCTGTGCGTCTTCATTGGCTGCCTGCCCTCTGGCTGTCAGAACTTGCTTTGCCTGTATGCATGGAAAGCCTAAAGAGCATGAGGATTTATGTCTTGCTTCCACAGTCCCTATCCTATGCCTGATTGGCGGAGAGGACAAATACTCTGGCTTCTTTGGAGGATTTATGTCTTGCTTCCACAGTCCCTATCCTATGCCCGATTGGCGGAGAGGACAAACACTCTGGCTTCTTTGGAATTGGAGTTGATTGGACAGCTGTGGAATGTGACTGTGCACTACTTTCACAGCTTTCCCTGTTTCACTTTCCAGTGTTTCTATACTCTTGCTTGACCTCCTTCTCTTCCTAGTCCCACTTCCTTGGTGGTTTTTCCTAGAAACAGTTCCTGCTAAATCACTGTCACACAGATTCTTGTCTCAGGCTCTGTGTCTGGGAACTCAACCTAAGCCTCCCCTTCCTGTATACTGTTTGTAATTTGATTAGGAACTTATTACTTCTGCATATTTATTGAACAGCCTCTCTGTACCAAGCACTGAACTAGGGGTGGAAATAGAGTCGTGATCAGAGGGGTATAGTCCCTGACTTCAGGAGCTTATACCTTAGCAGAGAAATAGACTTTAAAGTCCAATGAAGGTTATAAATAGCTTCCCAGGTAGCTCAAATGATAAAGAATCTGCCTTCAAGGCAGGATACCTGAGTTCAATCCCTAGGTCGGGAAGATATTCTGGAGAAGGGAACGGCTACCACTCCAGTATTCTTGCCTGGAAAATTCCATGGACAGAGGAGTCTGGCAGGCTATACAGTCCATCGTGTCACAAAGAGTTGGACACAACTAAATGGGTAATGCTTTCACTTTTTTTTCCATTACCAATAAACTAAGATAAATCTATTTCACAGAAGTAGCTCATCTTAACCTTCTATTAAGATCTGTATTAAATGGCTTCCCAGGGGCCTCAAAGAGGATACAAGGTATACATACAGTTTAAAAATTAGATCCATACTTCTAGTCATTAATCCAACAAAAGTTTCTTGAGTACCTACCTTAAGGCACTGTGGAAATAAAATGAATAAGACATAATCCTTTGCATTAAGGAGCTTACTCACTAACAGAGGAGAGTCAAATCCGTAAAGAAATCAGTATGAAACAATGTATTGAATATAATTGTCAAAATCTGTTCAGTGTGTTCAAGGAATGTAGAGAATTGGTGACTTCCCTGAGGGTGTCAGAGAGGGATAGTAATGCCTTGGTGAATCTGCGAAAGTAGGAGTTTGCTAGGCAAAAGCATCACAGACAGAAAGGACAAGGGAAACACCAGTTGAGTTAAACTGCCCTGAGATCTGAGCGTGGAGTGGGAAAAAATGAGCGTACTGCTGCTGCTGCTGCGGCTAAGTCACTTCAGTCATGTCCGACTCTGTGCGACCCCATAGACAGCAGCCCACCAGGCTCCCCCGTTCCCAGGATTCTCGAGGCAAAAACACTGGAGTGGGTTGCCATTTCCTTCTCCAATGCATGAGAGTGAAAAGTGAAAGTGAAGTTGCTCAGTCGTGTCCGACTCCTAGCGACCCCATGGACCGCAGCCTACCAGGCTCCTCCGTCCATGGGATTTTCCAGGCAAGAGTACTGGAGTAGGGTGCCATTGCCTTCTCCGACAGATGTAGACAAAGGGAGATAATAATACAAGACCTTGAGTGCCTGGTTCAAATTTATGGATGTCATTGGGGGTGATCTGTTAAAGGGTTACTTTTAAGCACAGACTGGAAAAACAATAGAGACAGATTTTCATTTCGGTCTAACCACCCTTCCAATAGCATACATGACTGGATGTAAGAGACTGGTAATAATCTAGATTTGAGACCACCAGGAGGAAGGAATGAATTCAAAACTGCAAAGAGTTAAATGTTCTCACCACTCAAAAAAGAAATGGTAATTATGTGACATGATAGACGCATTAGCTAAAGCTATAGTGGTAATCATATTGCAGTATATAAATGTATGAAACCAACATGTAGTACACCTTAAACCTACACATGTTATGTTAATTATACCTCAATTTAAAAAGAAATATTTAGAAAGAAAATAAATACACATGAAAACTAGTATGTTGTGCCTCAAAACACGTGATATACAGAAAACATAAGCCCTTTTTGTACTCGAATTCTCATCCTGAATGATAAAAGGCACATATGGAATTTTTCAAGACTTAAGAGATTTGCAAGATGTGTGTTGTCAGATGAACCTGAAAGCACAGAACTTAGGCAGGTCTTAGAAAATAAGAAACATTCAGGACTGGATTTGTGAGCAGGCTTCTACTCCCCTAACAAAAGAAAAGAAGCCTGGCATGAGCCACATCAAACAAGAAGTAAGGTCAAGGCTGCTGAAATAATATGAAGTGAACAAGCATCAAGAAAATTGGGAAATGACCTGTTGAAGTGAATTCTAAGTTTAGAGTGACTGCAAGCCAAAATATAATGGCTAAGTTTTGTGGAGGGCTATGTGTGCAAAGTGCTGTGCAAAACATTTTATTCCCACAGTGAATTAGGAAGTTGATATTACTAATTCCATGTTAAAGATAAGGAAACTGGGATCCAGTGGCTTTAAGTAAAGGGATCAAAACTTAATGCTTTTTGACAATAAGAGATAGTACAGCATGGTGGTTATAAGCAGGGACCACCATTGGGAGCTCAAATGCCCAAGTTCACGGTGTGTTTTTCAGTTATGTGCTTTCTCCTTCCCTATCTCAGTTTCAGTTCAGTTCAGTTCACTGGCTCAGTCGTGTCCAACTCTTTGCAACCCCATGAATCGCAGCACGCCAGGCCTCCCTGTCCATCACCAACTCCCGGAGTTCACTCAGACTCACGTCCATCGAGTCAGTGATGCCATCCAGCCATCTCATCCTCTGTCGTCCCCTTCTCCCGCCCCCAATCCCTCCCAGCATCAGAGTCTTTTCCAATGAGTCAACTCTTCGCATGAGGTGGCCAAAGTACTGGAATTTCAGCTTTAGCATCATTCCTTCCAAAGAACACCCAGGACTGATCTCCTTTAGAATGGACTTGTTGGATCTCCTTGCAGTCCAAGGGACTCTCAAGAGTCTTCTCCAGCACCACAGTTCAAAAGCATCACTTCTTCAGTGCTCAGCTTTACTTATCTATAAAATAGGGATAATAATCATTTCACCCTTATAGAGTTTTATGAGGATTAAGTTGGTTAATACGTGTAAAGCACTTCGAAAGCAAAACATGCTAAGGCTTAGAAGGGTGAGCAGCATAATGTGTTAGGTTCAATTACTGTAGCCCATTATTCTGAAGATAATAGGAAAAGGAATATTTCTCAAGGAGGAAGGCATAGCTATGCTCTAAGCAAGAAAAGAAACAAGAACCAACCAGAAACGTTGAGAAAATGTTAGAAAATTGAAATGAGTTAATCCAAGTCAACAGAGAAAACTGTGCAGGAGGAGACATAGCCCAAAGCATCAGAAGTGAGCAACTGTTTTCAAGAATGACCCAGAGGAACGCAAAGCCGGAGGAGACACCCACAAAGATCAGGTGTGGCGTTGGAAGGATAAACATAGCTTATCAGTGACAGTGACACAGGGGAAAGACATCAGCGACTTCTAGTGTCCAGCCAAAACAGAGAACTGAATGTTAAAGGAATCCTCATCTCTGTCCTGGGCCCCTTACTACAGGGGTCTAAGAGAAAAGCAAAATAGAATGTAAGGAAAATCTAGATTCCACAAACAGACAAGGAGACAATAAAACCAACCAAGGTATTTGCTCCCAGAACTAACTAAATCCCTCCACTGCCCAAGTAAACCCCCCCTCATTTGGCAAGTAGGAGAACTCCCCACAGGCCAGGCTACCTGACCAGTGCCCCCCAGTGCATGTGAAAACTGGATGTAAGAAATGGTTTACAAAAATAATATAATTTACCCCAAAATGACACCAGAAGTTATAGAGAAATCTAAGTAGAAGAAATGGAAAATTTTGTCAACTAAGCACTAGGCTTAGTTGATTTTACAAAGGAATAAAGATCTAAAGAACAGATGATTCGAGTGCTATTTAAACATTTCACTGCATAGAAAAACAAGGAAATTTCCCATTTTTTTTATAAACCAAGCCAAATGATATGAAAACCCAACAAAGATTACATGAAAAAGGAAACTAGAGACTAATCTCAATTATGATTTAGTAATGAAAAATCCTAAATAAAATATTAGTTTATGGAATCCAGCAGGGCAATTCCCCATCACTAATTAGGGCTTTATACCTGATATGTGGGAAATCTATTCAAATAATCCACCATATTAACTCATGTGGACAGAGGAGCCTGGCCGGCTGCAGTTTATAGGGTTGCAAAGAGTCACACATGACTGAGTGACTGAGCATGTACTGTAATATTATTATTTATAGGTGACTTCAGAATATACTTGCTAAGTATAAAATAATCAACTGAAAACATTTATAAATAATAATACACTGTAGTAAATTGGCTGGGTATTAAAGTAATGTATACAAATAATCATCCTATTTACAAACCACAGCACTTGGATGAAATTGAGGGAAATATCTCAATTTACAGTATTTATACACATATGCAAAATACCTAGGGAAAATCATATCTAGAGATCTAACTGAAAACTTTCAAGTGCCAGTGGAAAATGTAAAAGGGTGAAGAGTGGAATGACAGACTGGTTTGTTGTAATAAAACATAAATTCTCCCTAAGTAATGTGATTTCATTAAGAATAACAGAAATTTAATTTGTAATCCTAAACTTCTTTTGAAAAAATAAGGGTTGTATATGAAAACTCAAAAAATAGACACAAATAAAAGGAGCTAGCATTATCAGACATTAAAATATAAAGATAAAACATTTTAAAAGATCAGTGGAGCACAATAGAAGTAGATGAACTACATATGGAAATTTCTTTTGATACAAGTGATAGTTTATATCCATGGGGAAGAAGTGGATTATTCTGAATTTTATTTATACAGTTGGGTAACCATCTAAAAACTAAAATAAAATTTGATCCATATGCAATATCTTATATCAAAGTAAATTCATGTTGAAGAGATATTTTTACTTTAAAATTAAATAAAACTGAAAATAGATGGGAGAATACTTTCATAATCTTGGGGGAAGTTGCCTTTTTAAAGTTTAAAAGTCCTGAAGATATAAAAGAAAATACTGAGAAGAATCTATAACCTAAAGCCAAAAGAGAAGCAACAACTTAGAAAATATTTGAAATTCATACCATAGAGTACTAATTTCCCTAATATGTAAGAAGTTCCTGCTAATCAAGAAATGAAATTACCAATCCAATTAGAAAAGGAGGAAAGACTTTGTACATGTAGTTCACAGAAAAGGAAATACAAATTGTTCTTAAACATATTTTAAAGGCTCAGTTTCACTCATAATAAAAGAAGGTTCTTAACCATATTTTAAAGGCTTGGTTTCACTCATAATTAAAGAAAAGTAATACAGAATTGTGCTGATAGATAATAATTCTCCTATCAGATTGGTGATATTGAAAAGTTTGATAACATGCTCTGTTGTGTTGATGAGAGGTAAGAAGCTCTCTCATATGTTGCTGCTGAGAGTAGGAACCTTCATGGAAGTAACCTAGTAATATTCATCAAAATTAAAAATTTTCATATCTACTAAACCAATAGCATGACTTTGGGGAATTTACCTACAGACATTTGTACATACTTATTTATTGTGGCATTGTTTATGATTAGGCTTCCCAGGTGATGCCAGTGGTAAAGAACCTGCCTGCCAAGCCTGGAGATGTAAGGGATCTGAGTTTGATCCCTGGGTGGGGGTCCCTGGAGGAGGGCATGGCAACCCACTCCGGTATTCTTGCCTGGAGAATCCCATAGATGGGGGAGCCTAGCAGGCTGTGGTCCATGGGGTCACAAAGACTGAAGCAACTTAGCATACCATGTTTATGATAACAAAAGATTGGAAACACTCGTTATGTTCAAAGAGGCACTGGTTAAATAAGGCACATCCAAACAAAAAATATTATATAGCTGTTCAAAAAATATATAGAAGACTTTCAGGTAATGATCTGGACAGATTGTTAAGATATAATGTAAATGAGAAAATAGTACAGTACCATTTGTATAAAAAGAAGAGGGATACAGAAGGTATTATTTGCTAATGTATGTGTATTTAGCAGTATATTCAAAAACTAACTCTGAGAGGATGACGCATGAGAGGGGCAACAATTACCTGTGGAGAGAAATTGGGTGGCAGGAACTCTGGTGTGAGAGGTGAGTTATCATAATTTCAGAACTCCAAGGGTAAAAAAAGAAATCAAAATAACTTTGAGAAAAAGTGGAATGATGCTTTTAGAACTCTGAGGGAAAATGATTAGGAACATATAATTTATGCCTAGCTATACTACAAGTGCAAGAATAAAATACATTTTCAGACATGCGAAAATGCAGATAATTTGCCACCTACACATCTGTATGAAAAATGCCTAACAAAAGTTATTTTAGCCAAAAAAAAGCACTATTATATATGAACACAAGATAGCAGAAACAAATGTAGTTGACTAAGATCTAAAAAAAAGCGCTGGAATTTGATGCTTTTAAAATCCTCTCTCAAATTTGGTGACATGAATGTTTCCTTAGGAGGAGTCTCCTATAGTGAATAATATTTACATAAATCTAATACTGCAATACTACTTTATTTGCTTTAATATTTTCAAATTAATCTGAAGGCAAAGGCCAAGACAATTGCAGTTACAAAATAAAATTGTATAAGCCTAGATTATATGAAAATAATAATACAACAAAATCAGGTAATATCTGGTGGTATAAGTGAGCCAAATTTCTCTTTTTCCAAAGTGGGACATTAAGAGATTATAGATAAGGTTAATAAAGCAAGGAACACCAGTATATGCTTATTATCTAAAATAATACTATTAAATATCAGAAAAATATGCTAAAAGAGGAATTGGTTCAAAGTATCTACCTCTGGGATGAAGTGCTGAGGGAAGGGAGGCTTTTATTTTTCATTTTATGACCTTTTATATAATTTAATTTTTAACCACGCACTGTTAACTTTTAAAACAACATACAAAGGAAGTGAGGAGAGGGAATAACTTGCTCAAGATCACACATGTAAAGTGATGGAGCCTCATCCTAACCCAGATTCATCTAAGTGTAAATCTGGTTCTCAAACTTGAATGTACATCAGAATCCCCTAGAGGGCTGGTTAAAACATAGCTTGTTGGACCCCATCCCCGGAGTTTCTGACTCAGTAAATCCAGGGAGAGGCCTGAGAACTTGCCTTTCTAATCAAATCCCAGGTGATGGTAATGCTGCTGATCCAGGAATTACACTGTGAGAACCACACACTACATCATAGGCCCCATTTTGTAGGTCAACAATTTGGGGAAATAATTATTTTTTAAATAATGTCACGAGTTTTGACCACAGTGCTTTGGCTCTTGTCTTTTGGTGGGGGGTCTAGGGGAAGATGACTGAAAGAGGAGTGTGGATTCGGTCTTTCCACTTTTGCCTCCACAGTCGCAATAGAGAATAGGAAATCCTTTGAGTCAACCTACTATTTAAGTGATTTCGCCACCAGGAAAGCTGGCTCTGTCTCCAATTATCTTCAGTTTCTGAATTGCCACTTATGAAGTCCATGTAATAGCCAGGCTCAGAAGTGACACCTGATCCTACAGACTGAGAGAAAAAAAAAAAAAGAAAGAAAGAAATTATTTCAGGATTAACATGTGTTCACATAAATTCAGTGACTGGCACGTAGTGTTTACCATGTCACTATGGAAATCTCTGGGCAATCTTAACAGCACACAGAAGGGTTCAGAGTCTAAGGTGTTGTGCTGACAACTTAATTTAAATGATGTAAAACCTCAGTGTTATCATCTCAGCTCTGCACAAAGCAGATGCTAGGAAACATCACAATCTTACAAATATAGTATCCATCTTAGCCCTTATCCTCTCTATTATATCCCCTCATTTCTCTTTAAATAATGAGACATTTGGTCACTGACTTTTTGTTATGTATGTCATCACTTTCTTGTGGAAAATACTACCCTTCACAAAACAGCTCACATCAGAAAAGTGAATGTTTTCATCTATTGTAAAAAATGCTGTAAATTACTGAATTTAGAGGCCTTATATCTAAAAAGAGGGCATGTAAAATGTCATTGGCAGTTTAGTAAAGATTAGTTCAGCACATTTACTCTGATTAGCACCAAGGGCTTCACAAACATTCAGACATGAAATGCCAATAAAACAATTTTTTTATAGAAGCAAATCACTTTAGAAGGTGCATTAACTTCCTTGAACCACTAGGCTGCCAATTAGTAATGGATTGCCTCTTTGTGCTTATTGGCGACAAACTGCAGATAATGCTACCCCAAAGTGTTTAATACATTCCCAGGGCAGGATTCAATAAATCATCATCATGTTATTTTATTGTTAGATTTATAAAGTTGCCCATTTCCTAGCCTTCTGCATCAGGGAGCTAGTACAAAACTCAAAGCGTTTGCAAATAAATAAATTGGAATTACAAAATGTTATCGGTGATTTTTTTGGTAGTCTATTAGTTAAGGTAATGCTATATGCTGGTAACAAGAGAAAGTATAATGTAATGGCTCAAATACTATAGAAGGTTTTTCTCTAAAACCTATGTTTTAAAAGAATTATCCCTGACCAACAGGTGATTGTTCTCTGTCAAGGTTAATTTTTTTAAATTGAAGTATAGTTGATTTACAATATTATATTAGTTTCCAGTGTACAACATAGTGTTTCAATGTTTTTACAGATTATACTCCATTTAAAGTTATTATAAAATATTAGCTGTATTCCTCGGAGAAGGCAATTGCACCCCACTCCAGTACTCTTGCCTGGAAAATCCTATGGACGGAGGAGCCTGGTGGGCTGCAGTCCATGGGGTCGCTAAGAGTCGGATATGACTGAGCGACTTCACTTTCACTTCTCACTCTCATGCATTGGAGAAGGAAATGGCAACCCACTCCAGAGTTCTTGCCTGGAGAATCCCAGGGACGGGGCAGCCTGGTGGGCTGCCGTCTATGGGGTCGCACAGAGTCCGACACGACTGAAGCGACTTAGCAGCAGCAGCAGCAGCTATATTCCCTGTGTTGTTCAATATATCCTTGTAGCTTATTTATTTTATACAGAGTAGTTTGTGCCTGGCACTTCCCTACCCCCATCTTGCCCCTATCCTCTTCCCTCTCCCCACTGGTAACAATAATTTGTTCTCTATACCTGTATGTCTGTTTCTGTTTTGTTCTATTCATTCATTTGTTTATTTTTTAGATTCCACACATATGTGAAAAAAAACAGTATTTGTCTTTATCTGCATGACTTATTTCACTAAGCATAATACCCTCTAGGTCCATCCATGTTTTTGCAAACGGCAGAATTTCATTCTTTTTATGACTGAGTAATATTCCATTGTACACACACAATATCTTTAACCGTTCATCTGTTGATCAACCGTTAGGTTGCTTGCATATCTTGTCCATTGTAAATAATGCTCTTAGGAACACTGAGGTACATGAGTCTTTTCAAATTAGTATTTTTGTTTTCTTCAGATATATACTCAGGAGTGGAATTATTGAATCATATTTTAGTTCTATTTTTAGCTTTTTGAGGAATTTCTATACTGTTTTCCATAGTGGCTGCACCAACTTACATTCTTACCAGCAATTTAGGAGGGTTCCCATATCCTTGCCAGTATTTGTTACGTGTTCTTTTTAATGACAGCTGTTTGGACAGGTATGAGGTGATATTGTGATTTTTACTTGCATTTCTCTGATGATTAGTGATGCAGAGCATCTTTTCATGTGCCCATTGACCATATGTATATCTTCTTTGGAAAAATGTCTATTTGGGTATTTTTCCCATTTTTAATTGATTTCTTTTTTATATTGAGTTGTATGTTATGTTTATACATTTTGGATATTAACCTCTTATTGGTCATATCATTTGCAAATATTTTCTCCCTTTCAATAGGTTGCCTTTTCATTTTATTGATGGTTTCCTTTCTATGCAAAAGCTTTTTAAGTTTAATTAGGTCCCATTTGTTTATTTTTGCTTTTGTTTCCTTTGCCTTAGGAGACAGATCCAAAAATATATATATTGCTACAATTTATGTCAAAAGAGTGTTTTGCCTTTATTTTCTTCTAGGAGTTTGTTGGTTTCCAGTCTTATGCCTATGTCTTTAATCTATTTTGAGTTTATTTTTCATATGATGTGAGAAAAATGTTTCATTCTTTTACATGTAGCTGTGCAGTTTTCTGAACACTACTTACTGAAGAGACTGTCTTTCCTCCCTTGTATATCCTTGCCGCCTTTGTCATAAGTTAATTGACCATAAGTGTGTCAAACTATTGCACAATTGCACTCATCTCACACGCTAGTAAAGTAACACTCAAAATTCTCCAAGCCAGGCTTCAGCAATACGTGAGCCATGAACTTCCAGATGTTCAAGCTGGTTTTAGAAAAAGCAGAGGAACCAGAGATCAAATTGCCAACATCCTCTGGATCATGGAAAAAGCAAGAGTTCCAGAAAAACATCTATTTCTGCTTTATTGACTATGCCAAAGCCTTTGACTGTGTGGATCACAAGAAACTGTGGAAAATTCTGAAAGACATGGGAATACTAGACCACCTGACCTGCCCCTTGAGAAACCTATATGCAGGTCAGGAAGCAACAGTTAGAACTGGACATGGAACAACAGACTGGTTCCAAATAGGAAAAGGAGTACGTCAAGGCTATATCTTGTCACCCTGCTTGTTTAACTTCTATGCAGAGTACATCATGAGAAACGCTGGGCTGGAAGAAGCACAAGCAGGAATCAAGATTGCCAGGAGAAATATCAATAACCTCAGATATGCAGATGACACCACCCTTATGGCAGAAAGTGAAGAGGAGCTAAAAAGCCTCTTGATGAAAATGAAAGAGGAGAGTGAAAAAGTTGGCTTAAAGCTCAACGTTCAGAAAATGAAGATCATGGAATCTGGTCCCATCGCTTCATGGGAACTAGATGGGGAAACAGTGGAAACAGTGTCAGACTTCATTTTTGGGGCTTCCCTGGTGGCTCAGAGGTTCATGAAACTAAAAGATGCTTACTCTTTGGAAGAAAACCTAGATAGCATGTTGAAAAGCAGAGACATTACTTTGCCAACAAAGGTCCATCTAGTCAAGGCTATGGTTTTTCCAGTGGTCATGTATGGATGTGAGAGTTGGACTGTGAAGAAAGCTGAGTGCCAAAGAATTGATGCTTTTGAACTGTGGTGTTGGAGAAGACTCTTGAGAGTCCCTTGGACTGCAAGGAGATCCAACCAGTCCATTCTGAAGGAGATCAACCCTGGGATTTCTTTGGAAGGACTGATGCTAAAGCTGAAACTCCAGTACTTTGGCCACCTCATGCGAAGAGTTGACTCATTGGAAAAGACTCTGATGCTGGGAGGGATTGGGGGAAGGAGGAGAAGGGGACGACAGAGGATGAGATGGCTGGATGGCATCACTGACTCGATGGACGTGAGTCTGAGTGAACTCCAGGAGATGGTGATGGACAGGGAGGCCTGGCGGGCTGCGATTCATGGGGTCGCAAAGAGTTGGACACGACTGAGCGACTGAACTGAACTGAACTGAAGTGTGCAGGTTTATTTCTGGGCTTTCTATTCTCTCCCACTGATCTGTGTGTATGCTTTTGTGCCACTGCCATGTCCTTTTGGTTATCGTGGCCTTGTAGGGCTTCCCTGGCGGCTCAGTGGTGAAGAATCTGCCTGCCAGTGCAGGAGATGCAGATTTGACCCCTGGGTCGGGAAGAGCCCCTGGAAGAGGAAATGGCAACCCACTCCAGTATTCTTGCCTGGGGAATCCCATGCACCGAAGAGCCTTGTGGGCTAGAGTCCAGAGTATTGCAAAAGAGTCAGACACGACTTAGCAACTAAACAACAACCAAGCCTTGTAGTACAGTCTGGAGATAGGGAACATAATACCTCCAGCTTTGTTCTTTTTTCTCAAGATTGCTTTGGCAATTCAGGGTCTTTTGCGGTTCCATATAAATTTTAGGATTATTCATTCTAGTTCTGTGGAAAACGTCATTGGTATTTTGATAGGGGTTGCATTAAATCTGTAGATTGCTTTGGGTAGTATGGACACTAACAATGGTAATTCTTCCATTCCATGAACATGGGGTATCTTTCCATTTACTTGTATCTTCTTCAATTTCTTTCACCAATGTCTTACAGTTTTCTTTCACCTCCTTTGTTAAATTTATTCCCAGGTATTTTTCTGTGAAGGTTAATTTTACATCAACTTAGCTGGGCCACAATACTCATACATTTGGTCAAACACTAGTCTGGAAACTGCTGTAAAAAGTATTCCTTAGAAGTGTTTACCATTTAAATCAGTAGACTTGGAGTAAATCAGATTACCCTTCATCATGAAGGATATATTAAATTTTCAAGGGAATACCTGAGACATCTGTTGTATACCATATGAACTACCAGCTTGAGATAGTTCCATTTCATCATTAGATCACTCCATTCCTTTTAATGACAACATATTTCGCTAAGCTAAGATTTTTAATAGTTGCTATAAAAAAATGAATGTACTGCATAAAAATCAATGTGAAATAAAAATCAAGCATTGCAGTGTTCACTGTGACTCTAAAGGTTGAGAAGCTATTTAGTGCCCAACAGGTGCTAAGTTGTTAGAATATAATTACTTATTAAGTTGTTTGGACCTAACTCCTTAACAAATGGAACTGTTAGATATTTTTGTTGGCCTACATGTTCTGTGAAAAAATTACTGAGATTCTAAGGGTGGTGTGAACTTAGGAAGTTAGGAGACCTTTGTGGACATCATTATTTCTGAGAAAAGGCAATAAAGTGTGGGTGTCTTGGCATGAGCTGACTCCTGCTGCTCCTTCTGATAATTGCTTTAGCACAGAAGCAGCAGTCCTGTGGACCCAACCTACATATGCCAGAAACTAAAGCAGTGGCCTGCTCTATGGGCTCTGTGCTTTCCTAACATCCACTTATATCAGAAGGATTTCTAAAGACTATCTGAGCTGATGTCTATTTGCTGCAAATAAATACAAATAATAAAATTAATGAACTTCGCAGAAGGCCCAAAGATGTTATTTCTGATCAAAACTGACCAACTGCTTTCCTGTTACCTTTCCAACAATGTATGGTATGAGGTATGCTCAGTGACTTTGTTAATTGGCCTTCATCTTGTTTCTGTAGTGTTTTTCTTCCAGGAGTTACACTCCATGCCTTAGAGCACTGAGGCCCACGTTTTCTGATTCTTCCACCTTTCATAGTTGAAATCTATTGGACCAAGTATTCAAACCAATACTTGGGTAAAACTTAAAACCAGTCATCATAGAAACAACTTCTGGAGCACAAGAATTAAATTTTAAATGTTTCTAATAAAATGTAATTATGATAGTAAAGATGAAGTCCTTCCAGCAGGCAAATATCCACATTTGTTTTCTTGTGGCTACTTTTGTTAGGAGAATTGTTGAAGTTTTGGGATAGGGCAGAATTGGGAAAAGACTGGATAAAATTTTAACAAATAAAATTTTCCTGTAACATTCACTCTCTGGGGCAGTTGAAGACCTGGAAGTAATTTACTCCAATGGCTATGATTTGACCTGGAAAATCTTCCAAGTTTTACTCAACTCAAATTGTTTTTTAACTGCTTGCAATTCCTCTGGCACTCTGAGACCTAGCTACTGGGGAAATGGGTCCTGATACTAGCAATGTCATCTGCTCATCAAATGTTTACAAATTTATTTGCATACAATTGACTGTATACACTGAAAAATTTAACTTTTAACTTTTATCATTCAATGATAATGTTTTTCATACCTGCACTTCTAACCATTTCTCTTTTCTAATTTTCTTCATTCTTGTTTTCTTTCATTTTTTTCCTCAGTTATATTTACCAAGGATTTGTCTGGGTTTTGTTACATTTTTATTCAGTACTTTTATTGTTTTATGATTTATTGTTGTTGTGTTTACTTTCTATCTCTGAAAAGAGTATAATTAAAAATCTTATAAATTTAAATAAGTATTATTAGCTGCTCAGTCATGTCAACTCTGCAACCCCATGGACTCTAGCCAGCCAGACCCCTCCATCCATGAGATTTTCCAGGCAAGAATACTGGAGTGGGTTGCCATTTCAGTTTTAAATATTTTCTAATAGCCTATAACATTATTTTGAGGTCACCTTTGTTCCAAAACTCTTTAGCAGAGGTCATTAATCTCTCTTTGGTCTTGTCTTTCCTTTATACTTTTATTTATTTAAAGAAAATTTTTATGGGATCATGCTCAGAGAATGTCACCTGTGCAGTTTCTAATTTGTGCAATTTTTATAAAAAATTTATTTTGTTGACAAGCATTTAGTCAGTTTTTTAAAATGCCCTGTGGATATTTAATGAGGAGGAGAACATCTTTACAGATGATGTCTGTTATCATTGTAGGGCACAACATTAAAAACGCTAATAATTCCTTTTTTAAATTATATTATTCAAATTTTATACTCTTATTTATTAGACTACTTTGCCAAATATTGATAATAGTTCAGTTGAGGCAATCCTGTCAAATTATCTTGACATTTACAAGTGTTTTTATTTCTATATATTAATGCCACATTATTCATTACATAAAGGTTCATGACTTCATTATGGATTATACCCTTTATCAAAATTTTGTCATCCTATTTCTTTCACTTAAAGTATCAGTATTCTCTGCCTCTAAAAATAATGTCTGTCTTTCTCTCTCTCTCTCTCTCTCTCTCTCTCTCTCTCTCACACACACACACACACACACACACACACACACACACACCTGTCCTGCTATAGTACCCTGTTTGTTGTTGTTTCAGTCGCTAAGTCATGTCAGACTCTTTGTAACCCCATAGACTGTAGCCTGCCAGGCTCCTCTGTTCATGGGATTTTCCAGGCAAGAGTACTGGAGTGGTTTGCCATTTCCTCCTCCAGGGGATCTTCCTGACTCAAGGATCAAAGCCACGTCTTCTGCTTTGGCAGGCAGATTCTTTACCTCTGAGCCACCAGGGAATCCCAGTACCCTGTTTACTCTTAATAAAATTTAGATCAATTACAAAAAAAAATGTTGTTATTGAGGAGCAGGCACAAGAAGAGATCTGAAGCAGACCTGAAGAAATCTGAAGACTAGGACTTTAAGGGCTGTAGGAGCTGTTCCTATGGGGAGCCATATAATCAAAGCAATGTCCAAAAGGCCATTCAGGCAAGTTAAAGTTTAGAATTTAAGAACATGCAGTCTTAAGTGTTGAATTAACTGGAAGAAGTACTACATAAAGAAAACCAGGCTGTGAGCTATGCAGGAACTAATGCAGACATCTGGGGAGCAGAATGACTGGTTCATAGGAGGCATCAAACAAATATTTGTAAAGTGGCTAAATGAGTGAATGATATATGAACATGTTCATTGGTGGCAGGAATTCAGCAGTTGAATCAGGGTGAGATTGAGGACTTCAATAAAGCAACCATATTCTCCAGAGTTTAGGGCATAGATCAAGAAAGGGTGTTTGGCCCTAGAGCAGAGTACCTTAAACTTCTTAATGAAGTTTATGGCTTAATTTCAAAGTGTCTAGGATAGGTGTCCAAGAATCATCATTTTTAGTATACATCCCAGGTGCTGCTGATTCATGATGTTACAAATTTCACATTTGATGAACACTAGCCTAAAAGTAGGATAGACCTCTAAACAGGTTGTTGGGTTAGGACCAGAGAGGCAACAACTGATGTACCATAAGACCAACCAGGCAGGTGAACAGATGCAACCCTCTGATAGTGCTGCACTCCTCATGGTTAAAGATGCCAACCAAGAAACTTAGAGAGGAAAGGAAAACAAGCCACAGTGCAGAAATTATTCTTTTACTCAAACTTTCACTGCTTGCTCCAGACCATGTGACCTATCACTCTATAGTGGCAAGAAAAATGAGTTTTTATCCAAGCTCTGTCACCACCATGTTCTGGGGTGCTGTACAAGCCAGTAGTCCAGGTCTCAGCTGCTTCATGTATTCTTTTTTTTTTTTTAAAGGAGCTAAGGTTGTGATTTTCATGTTCTTCTGGGACAGCAAGAAGCCTGCAAATTTCAAAATCCAAAACACCTGAGTTCAAATTCCAGTTCAGCCCTTTATTGACACTATAACCTTGTGCAAGTTACTAAATTTCTCTTAAGTCCACTTTTCTGGGGAAGAGATAATTTTTCTGGGGAAGATAATAACTACCTTACTAATGTTCAGTCACTTGCGTCCGACTCTGTGCGACCCCATGAACTAAAGCATACCAGACTTCCCTGTCCTTCACTTTCTACCCGAGTTCAAACTCATGTCCATTGAGTCAATGATGCCATCCAACCATCTCATCCTCTGTTGCCCCCTTCTTCTCTTGTCCTCAACCTTTCCTAGCATCAGAGTTTTTCCCAATGAGTTGGCTCTCCACATCAGGTCACCAAAGTGTTGGAGCTTCAGCTTCAGCATCAGTCCTTCCAATGAATATTCAGGGTTGATTTCCTTTAGGATGGACTAACCTTACTACATGATAGGTACTCAGTTCTTGAATTGCCTCTCCAAGATTCAATATTTTGAAAAACTGTATAACTTATTTTATATAACAATGATTTGAACTAATTTTGACAGTCTACTGTTATCAGTACTATTGTTTAATTAGTACTTTGTTTCTGAAATTTTCAGTGCACATATATCATCTCTCCTAGTAGGTAATTTTACTTGAGAGTAGGATTTTATGATGCATTTTTACTTTATTTAGGGTAACCAACCATCTCAGTGTGCTTAGGAAAGAAGAGAGTCCTGGATATGGGACTAAAACCAGGAAATTTCCCAGGTAAACTGATGAGTTTTTAACCTTCATATTTAGTTAACTAACTAGTACACATAAAGATAATGAAGATGTTTCCCTACCTCAGTTTTAATCACTGTTTTCATTTTAGTTTGTGTGTGTGTCAAGTTGCTTCAGTCATGTCCGACTTTGTGTGACCCTATGGACTGAAGCCTGCCAGGCTCCTCTGTTCATAGGATTCTCCAGACAAGAATACTGGAGTGGGTTGCCATGCCCTCCCCTGGGGGATCTTCCCCACCCAGGAATCAGACTCAGAGATCAAACCTGCATCTCTTGCATCTCCTGCATTGGCAGGCAATTCTTTACCACTAGCGCCACCTGGGAAGCCCAATCATGACTTAAATAGGATGACAAATCACAGAGAAGTGTAATTAATTACAATAATATGTTGTATTTTCTACTAAAGGAAGATTCAGTTTTTGTTTATATTTACTTTACCTTACTAAAGGGGTTTGTAACAAAAGATTGTTAATACAAAGTGGTATTCTCAATGATACAGCCCAAATGGTGGTTTGCTCCTAAAACTCAGGGATTTTGTGGCTTGCCAACTATATAAAACATTTTCTAAAAATAAAGCCCCAAAGCAACATAAGAATGAATTTTTAAAAAGAAGTTAGAATTATTATGATTTTTTGCATTAAATAATGTAGACTTCTGAATACCTCCTCTCTTAAGTACTTTTTTCCTCTAAGAATGCAGTTCTTAAAATTTTAAAACTGGTTAGGCAATTTGGGATTCTTCTGGGATTTTGATGCCAAAGCCTCCACTGACATTTTGAGGACTTAATGGTTATAATTACTTTGCCTGTAGCAATATCACTGCCTTTAAAATAAAAGCCTCAGGACTTTTTTCTAATGTATTAGATTACATTCTATTCAAAAGGGCAGAATTTATTACACAGAAAAACATACTGAGTACTCTAATCTTTCTTCCAAAACTCTATTTTACTAACATGAATCCTAAAACTATTATTATACATTTGTGGAAAATTTTATTCCTCTAATCCTCCATTTTTAAAAATCAAAGATTCTCTGATATGTGAACCTTTAATTTTTATTTCCCTTTTTCAATGAATCACTATTTGTGGCACAAAATCCTTACTCCTTTGGCAGGGTTAGGTTAGAAATGCCCAGATCCCACTGAGATAAGACTTGTAACACTGAGGGGATTCCCATAAGGATAACAGCTGATCTTTCAATAGAAACTCTTCAGGCCAGAAGGGAATGGCAGGACACACATAAAGTGATGAGAGAGAAAAACCTACAACTCAGATTACTGTACCCAGCAAGGCTCTCATTCAAATATGAAGGAGAAATCAAAAGCTTTACAGACAAGCAAAATCTCAGAGAATTCAGCATCACCAAACCAGCTAAGTAAATGGCAATGGGATCATACTTATCAATAATTACCTTAAATGTAAATGGGTTGAATGCCCCAACCAAAAGAGAAAGACTGGCTCAATGGATACAAAAACAAGACCCCTATATATGCTGTCTACAAGAACCCACCTCAAACTTAGGGACACATACAGACTGAAAGTGAAGGGCTGGAAAAAAATATATCACACAAATGGAGACCAAAAGAAAGCAGGAGTAGCAATACTCATATCAGATAAAACAGACTTTGAAATAAAGGCCATGAAAAGAGACAAAGAAGGACACTATGTAATGATCAAAGGATCAATCCAAGAAGATATAACAGTTATATGTGCACCAACATAGGAGCACTGCAATATGTAAGGCAAATGCTAACAAGTATGAAAGGGGAAATTAACAGTAACACAATAATAGTGGGAGACTTAAATACCCCACTCACACGTATGGAAGGATCAACTAAACAGAAAATTAGCAAAGAAACACAAACTTTAAATGATACAATGGACCAGTTAGACCTAATTGTTATCTATAGGACATGTCACCCCAAAACAATGAATTTCACCTTTTTCTCTAGTGCACACAGAACCTTCTCCAGGATAGATCACATCCTGGGCCATAAATCTAGCCTTGGTAGATTCAAAAAAACTGAAATCATTCTAAGCATCTTTTCTGATCACAGTGCAGTAAGATTAGATGTCAACTACAGGAAAAAAAAAACTATTAAAATTCCAACATATGGAGGCTAAACAACATGCTTCTGAATAACCAACAAATCACAGAAGAAATCAAAAAGAAATCAAAATGTGCACAGGAATGAATGAAAATGAAAACACAACAACCCAAAACCTATGGGATTCAGTAAAAGCAGTGCTAAGGGGAAGGTTCATAGCAATACAAGGTTACCAAAAGAAACAAGAAAAAAGTCGAATAAATAACCTAACTCTACACCTAAAGCAACTAGAAAAGGAAGAAATGAAGAACCCCAGGGTTAGTAGAAGGAAAGAAATCATAAAAATTAGGGCAGAAATAAATGCAAAAGAAACAAAAAAGACCATAGCAAAAATCAACAAAGCCAAAAGCTAGTTCTTTGAGAAGATAAATAAAATAGACAAACCATTAGCCAGACTCATCAAGAAACAAACGGAGAAGAATCAAATCAACAAAATTAGAAATGAAAATAGAGATTACAACAGACAACACAGAAATACAAAGGATTATAAGAGACTACTATCAGCAACTATATGCCAATAAAATGGACAAGTTGGAAGAAATGGACAAATTCTTAGAAAAGAATAATTTTACAAAACTGAACCAAGAAGAAATAGAAAATCTTAACAGACCCATCACAAGCACGGAAATCGAAATTGTAATCAGAAATCTTCCGGCAAAAAAAAGCCCAGGACCAGACGGCTTCAGAGCTGAATTCTACCAAAAATTTAGAAAAGAGCTAATACCTATCCTACTCAAACTCTTCCAGAAAATTGCAGGGGAAGGTAAACTTCCAAACTCATACTATGAGCCACCATCACCCTAATACCAAAGCCAGACAGAGATGCCACAAAAAAGAAAACTACAAGCCAGTATCACTGATGAACATAGATTCAAAAATCGTTAACAAAATTCCAGCAAACAGAATCAAACAACATATTAAAAAGATCATACATCATGAACAATGAGCTTTATCCCAGGGATGCAAGGATTCTTTAGTATTTGCAAATCAATCAATGTGATACACCACATTAACAAATTGAAAGATAAAAACCATATGATTATCTCAATAGATGCAGAGATATCCTTTGATAAAATTCAATATCCATTTATGATTAAAAAAAAAAAAAACCCTCCAGAAAGCAGGAATAGAAGCAACATCAGTTCAGTTCAGTTCAGTTGCTCAGTCGTGTCCAACTCTTTGCGACCCCATGAATCGCAGCATGCTAGGCCTCCCTGTCCATTACCAACTTCCGGAGTTCACTCAAACTAATGTCCATCGAGTCGGTGATGCCATCCAGCCATCTGATCCTTGTCGTCCCCTCCTCCTGCTCAATCCTCCCCTCTCCTCCTGCCCTCAATCCCTCCCAGCATCAAAGACTTTTCCAATGAGTCAATTCTTCGCATGAGGTGGCCAAAGTACTGGAGTTTCAGCTTTAGCATCATTCCCTCCAAAGAAATCCCAGGGCTAATCTCCTTCAGAATGGACTGGTTGGATCTCCTTGCAGTCCAAGGGACTCTCAAGAGTCTTCTCCAACACCACAGTTCAAATGCATCAATTCTTTGGCACTCAGCCATCTTCACAGTCCAGCTCTCACATCCATACATGACCACTGGAAAAACCATAGCCTTGACTAGAGGACCTTAGTCGGCAAAGTAATGTCTCTGCTTTTGAATATGCTGTCTAAGTTGGTCATAACTTTTCTTCCAAGGAGTAAACATCTTTTAATTTCATGGCTGCAGTCACCATCTGCAGTGATTTTGGAGCCCCCCAAAATAAAGTCTAACACTGTTTCCACTGTTTCCCCATCTAGTTCCCATGAAGTGATGGGACCAGATGCCATGATCTTTGTTTTCTGAATGTTGAGCTTTAAGCCAACTTTTTCACTCTCCTCTTTCACTTTCATCAAGAAGCTTTTCAGTTCCTCTTCACTTTCTGCCATAAGGGTGGTGTCATCTGCGTATCTCAGGTTATTGATATTTCTCCTGGCAATCTTGATTCTAGCTTGTGCTTCTTCCAGCCCAGCGTTTCTCATGATGTACTCTGCATAGAAGTTAAATAAGCAGGGTGACAATATACAGCCTTGACGTACTCCTTTTCCTATTTGGAACCAGTCTGTTGCTCCATGTCCAGTTCTAACAGTTCCTTCCTGACCTGCATACACATTTCTCAAGAGGCAGGTCAGGTGGTCTGGTATTCCCATCTCTTTCAGAATTTTCCACAGTTTATTGTGATCTACATAGTCAAAGGCTTTGGCATAGTCAATAAAGCAGAAATAGATGTTTTTCTGGAACTCTCTTGCTTTTTCCATGATGCAGCAGATGTTGGCAATTTGATCTCTGGTTCCTCTGCCTTTTCAAAAACCTACTTGAACATCAGGGAGTTCACAGTTCACGTATTGCTGAAGCCTGACTTGGAGAATTTTGAGCATTACTTTACTAGCATGTGAGATGAGTGCAATTGTGTGGTAGTTTGAGCATTCTTTGGCATTGCCTTTCTTTGGGATTGGAATGAAAACTGACCTTTTCCATTCCTGTGGTCACTGCTGAGTTTTCCAAATTTGCTGGCATATTGAGTGCAGCATCACAGCATCATCTTTAAGGATTTGAAATAGCTCAACTGGAATTCCATCACCTCCACTAGCTTTGTTTGTAGTGATGCTTTCTAAGGCCCACTTGACTTCACATTCCTGGATGTCTGGCTCTAGATGAGTGATCACACCATCGTGATTATCTGGGTCATGTAGATCTTTTTTGTACAGTTTTCCGTGTATTCTTGCCACCTCTTCTTAATATCTTCTGCTTCTGTTAGGTCCAGACCATTTCTGTCCTTTATCGAGCCCATCTTTGCATGAAATGTTCCCTTGGTATCTCTAATTTTCTTGAAGAGATCTCTAGTCTTTCCCATTCTGTTGTTTTCCTCTATTTCTTTGCATTGATCGCTGAAGAAGGCTTTCTTTTCTCTTCTTGCTCTTCTCTGGAACTCTGCATTCAGATTTTTATATCTTTCCTTTTCCCCTTTGTTTTTCACCTCTCTTCTTTTCACAGCTGTTTGTAAGGCCTCCCCAGACAGCCATTTTGCTTTTTTGCATTTCTTTTCCATGGGGATGGTCTTGATCCCTGTCTCCTGTACACTGTCACGAACCTCATTCCACAGTTCATCACGCACTCTATCTATCAGATCTAGGCCCTTAAATCTATTTCTCACTCCCACTGTACATACCTCAACATAATAAAAGCTATATATTACAAACCCATAGCAAACATTAACCTCAGTGGTGAAGAATTGAAAGCATTTCCCCTAAAGTCAGGAACAAGGCAAGGATGCCCACTCTCACCACTACTATTCAACATAGTTTTGGAAGTTTTAGCCACAGCAATCAGAGAAGGAAAAGAAATAAAAGGAATCCAGATTGGAAAAGTAGAAGTAAACTCTCACTGTTTGCAGATGACATGATCCTCTACATAGAAAACCCTAAAGATGCCACCAGAAAATTACTAGAGCTAATCAATGAATATAGTACTGTTGCAGGATATAAAATTAACATAGAAATCCCTTGCATTCCTATACACTAACAATGAGAAAACAGAAAGAGAAATTAAGGAAACAATTCCATTCACCATTGCAACAAAAAGAATAAAATACTCTGGAATAAAGCCACCTAAAGAAACAAATTGATACTTTTGAACTGTGGTGTTGGAGAAGACTCTCAAGAGTCCCTTGGACTGCAAGAAGATCCAACCAGTCCATTCTGAAGGAGATCAGCCCTGGGATTTCTTTGGAGGGAATGATGCTAAAGCTGAAACTCCAGTACTTTGGCCACCTCATGCGAAGAGTTGGCTCATTGGAAAAGACTGATGCTGGGAGGGATTGGGGGCAGGAGAAGGGGACGACAGAGGATGAGATGGCTGGATGGCATCACTGACTCGATGGACGTGAGTCTGAGTGAACTCTGGGAGTTGGTGATGGACAGGGAGGCCTGGCGTGCTGCGATTCATGAGGTCACAAATAGTTGGACATGACTGAGTGACTGAACTGAAAGAAACAAAAGACCTATATATAGAAAACTATAAAACATTGATGAAAGAAATCAAAATGACACAAATAGATGGAGAAATATGCCATGTTCATGGATCAGAAGAATCAATATGGTGAAAATGAGTATACTACCCAAAGGAATCTATAGATTCAAAGCAAACCCTATCAAGCTACCAACAGGATTTTTCATAGAACTAGAACAAATAATTTCATAATTTGTATGGAAATACAAAAAACCTCGAATAGCAAAGCAATCTTGAGAAAGAAGAATGGAACTGGAGGAATCAACCCGCCTGACTTCAGGCTATACTACAAAGCAACAGCCATCAAGACAATATGGTACTGACACAAAGACAGAAATATAGATCAGTGGAACAAAATAGAACGCCCAGAGATAAATCCATGCACCTATGGACACCTTATCTTTGACAAAGGAGGCAAGAATATACCTTAATATACTCTTAAACAAGAGGTGCTAGGAAAACTGGTCAACCACTCATAAAAGGATGAAACTTGAACACTTTCTACCATGCACAAAAATAAACTCAAAATGGATTAAAGATCTAAATGTAAGACCAGAAACTATAAAACTCCTAGAGGAAAACATAGGCAGAACACTCTCTGACGTAAATCACAGCAGGATCCTCTATTACCCACCTCCCAGAGTAACGGAAATAAAAGCAAAAATAAACAAGTGGGACCTAATTAAACTGAAAACCTTTTGCACAACGAAGGACACTATAAGCAAGGTGAAAAGACAGCCTTCAGAATGGGAGAAAATAATAGAAAATGAAGCAACTGACAAAGAATTAATCTCAAAAATATACAAGCAACTCCTGCAGCTCAATTCCAGAAAAATAAATGACCAAACAAAAAAATGGGCCAAAGAACTAAACAGACATTTCTCCAAAGAAGACATACAGATGACTAACAAGCACATGAAAAGATGCTCAACATCACTCATTATCAGAGAAATGCAAATCAAAACCACAATGAAGTACCATCTCACGCCAGTCAGTCAGAATGGCTGCTATCAAAAAGTCTACAAACAATAAATGCTGTAGAGGTTGTGGAGAAAAGGGAACCCTCCTACACTGTTGGTGGGAATGCAAACTAGTACAGCCACTATGGAGAACAGTGTGGCGATTCCTTAAAAAACTGGAAATAGAACTGCCAGATGACCCAGCAATCCCACTGCTGGGCATACACACCAAGGAAACCAGAACTGAGACACGTGTACCCCCAGTGTTCGTTGCAGCACTGTTTATAATAACCAGGACATGGAAACAACCTAGATGTCTATCGGCATATGTATGGATAAGAACGCTGTGGTAATATACACAATGGAATATTACTCAGCCATTAAAAAGAATACATTTGAATCAGTTCTAATGAGGTGGATGAAACTGGAACCTTTTATACAGGGTGCAGTAAGTCAAAAAGAAAAACACCAATACAGTATACTAATGCATATGTATGGAATTTAGAAAGTTGGTAACAATGACCCTATATGTGAGACAGCAAAGGAGACACAGATGTAAAGAACAGACTTTTGGACTCTGGGGGAGAGGGCGAGGGTGGGATGATTTGAGAGAATAGCATTGAAACGTATATTATCATATGTGAAATAGATCGCCAGTCCAGGTTTGATGCATGAGACAGGGTGCTCGGGGCTGGTGCACTGGGATGACCCTGAGGGATGGGATGGGGAGGGAGGTGGGAGGGGGGTTCAGCATGGAGACCGCATTTACACCCATGGCTGATTCATGTCAGTGTGGCAAAACCCACTACTTTACAATATTGCAAAGTAATTAACCTCCAATTAAAATAAATAAAAATTTTTAAAAAGAGTTGGACATGAAAAAAAAAAAAGACTTGTAGCACTGAGTCATGGCTGATGACTAATAGCAGAAAGACCAACTGCTCCCTCACAGTGGCCCACAGGGTTGTAGAGTAGCCACCATGGCTGCTTCTCAGGAGAGAGACCAAAGACTGTGGTAACTGGGGCACTTAGGACCAAGCTGCCCACACAGAAGGAAGAAGAACATGGTGCCTGGAAAGGGGAAATCTTGAATAAAAATGGCACATCCTGAGAGTATTTAGGTACTTAAACAGAGTTGGTGTTCGGAATGGGTTGAATAAGTGGCTGACATATAGGATGATGTGAAATGCTCCAGAAGGAACAGAGATAGGACATAAGTGAAGGGGAAAGAGCTTTTGTAAGCTATACATCATCACGTGAAAGGAAAATATTAAAGTAAAATGAGGGAAACAACTCAGATATCTGCCAGACTGGTACATGGATAAACAAGTTGAGGTATATCTATACAATGTGATGCTGTTGTTAAGCAGTAAAAAGGAACAAACTGCTGAAAAATGCAACACAGATGAATCACAAATTCATGAAAGAATCCTAAGTGAAAGAATCCAGACTCAAGAGGCGAGATCTTGTAGGATATCATTTATATGACATTCTGGAAAAAACAAAACTGTCAAGACAGAAAAGAGAACATGGTTGCCAGGGATAGGAGGAAGAGAAAGGGGCTGACTACAAGGGGCTTGAGGGAACTTTCTGGAGTAACGGAAATATTCTTTATCTTGCTCATGGTCATCTTATGTTCATCAAAATATAGGATTATGCACATGAAAAAGAGTGAATTGTGCCTCAATAATCCTGAATTTAAAAAAAAATAAAATAAAAGTGAATTACCAGATACTTAATTCCAACTAGTTATAAAATTCTCATTTGATTACTTGGGGAGCCATTTGGATCACAATAAATAAGATGCTTTTGTTCCTTCAGAACAAATGTTTGCTCTGAATTAGAGAGCATCCCCATGGTCATGAATGATTAATATGGCCTCCTGCTCCAAGATCTCTGCAGATCCTTTGCTTAGAGCCTGATTCCCAGTCAGCTTCTTTTTAAAGCAATCTCCATTTGGCAAGGGTTGTACCTTTACTTGACGCTGCGAAAGTGTTCCAAGCTGAACCACTTTCAAAATGCAGGATGTAGCCAGCCAGCCAGCTCCTCCTGGCATCTTGTAATATGGGGAGACCCGACCTTGTTATCTCCCAAAGAGAATATCCAAGAGCTCAGCCATAATTACCCAACTCTGGAGTCTGGCTTGCCCTTTCTTAATGCTAAGCAGGCTGCTGCTGAATCAGAGAAAGCCTATAGAGGCTTTTCTATTTGAAATGGCAAAATTTTCCAGGATAAGCATTCATCTGACATTAGCAGGGTTTCTCATCTCAAAATCAATTTGCAACATTTCAGTTTTGAAAGGTAAAGGCCAAAGGGATAAGAGCTTGGTTTTTTGACAACAGAACTACATTACCTCTCTGATCTAAAGTAGATTCTTCAAAAATAACACACAGACATTTTGATTGAAAATTTCCATTTTTGTTTTAACTTGGGGAAAACTATTTCAATTCTTTTCTACAAAGCTTTCAAATATTCATTTTTGAAAGCCTTGATAATGGCTATAATTGAAGTTATATATTTGAAATCCCTAACCATCAAACCTTCTTAAATGAAACAGTTGGCAATTTACTTAGATGTCTAACCTGTACCTTTTTTAAGTGCAGTAAATAAATGAGGCAGTTAGATTGTAAAATATTTATAAGAAAAGCCCCAATCTTACACAAACCTTTTGAGACATCTGATTAGCAAACTGTGACAATCTTGAAGTTGAAGACAATAAAATTTCTTTTATTTTTGTAATCCTTTTAAAATTCTTAAAAATTCACAAGATCTGCATTTGACCAGTTTGTTGAAGGAGTACCATTCTTTTCAGTAGAGAGAATTCCCTTTCGTTCCTGTGGTTTTTGTTAATTCTCCAAGCCACATTCCACGCAATTGGCAATCTCAAAATGTAAAGCTTCCCTTGGAGTTCTTTGCCAGGCACACAGATAGCTTTAAGACTCAACCAAGCATTGAGACAGTGTTCCTACTCTGGAGAAATGACTGATTGGATGGAATAAATCTGCTTCTGAAGTGATTTCCAAATGGCTATAAAAAACGGAGGCTAATTAAATATAGTCATTGAAGAGCAGTACTTAGCTCAACGAGCTCCTGTATTATACATTCTTCTCAAAGAAGCCATGTGCTCTAGAATTTTCTACAAAGGGGAAAAATGAAAAAGAGCATAAATGTCCAGTGAAAAAGCAAAGGTTTAGCAAACTATGGGACATGAGCCAAAAAGAATACAGTATAGTCATTTAAAATAATCATTAGGGAGACTTTGTAACTCTGTGGGGACCTTCTTATAACACATTAAAGGAAAAAGCAGACTGTTAGGTGGTATGCAGATTGCAATTATAATAAAAAAAATGTATGCTTGAGCATAATTGCAAATATACAGAAATTTTAATCCCTCTATTTAAATGAGCAGTATATGAGTCTTGTTTTTTTTTTATTTTCTTTAATGCTGTGATTATACCTTTTTTAAAATTTAAAGGATGGTTTTTATCTGCACTCTTCTTACTGGAGATAGGAATATGAATCGTGAATTTATGTGACGCATTCTGATCACCCTGAATTCAATTCAAGCTGCAGTGTTGCCTAGCAACAGGATAACTTTTCTGCAGTGAAATTCCCCAGTAACAGCAACCTATGAAGTATCCCACGAGGAATTCCCTACCGTAAGTGCACCTCATACCCTTATTATTCTGTTCTCGTATTCCACTGCTCTGGGGGAATTTCATAATCTGATCATGTCAAGACATTAAAATCTGGAGGGCTGCATTTAAAAATCTGGGGCTTCCCAGATGGTGCTAGTGGTAAAGAACCTACCTGCCAATGCAGGAAATGCAAGAGTCACAGGTTCGATCCTTGGGTCTGAAAGATCCCCTGGAGGAGGGCATGGTGACCCACTCCAGTATTCTCGCAGGGAGAATCCCATGGACAGAGGAGCCTGGTGGGCTACAGCCCGTGTGGTCGCAAAGAGTCGAAAACAATTGAAGCGACTTAGCCTGCATACTTGCATTTTAAAATCCACATCCCTAGATTTTTTTTTCTCTCTCTGCCTGGAAGAAGAGAATGGAGTAAAGGACTTTTCTAGATTTCTTCCAGTCTCTTATATTCCCCAGGTAAGAAGAACAAGGAAAGAAAATGATGAGAGCTTTGATTTCTAATCTTTATGGATGGTGGCTTGGCATGGGCCCAATCAGATAGTAATGTTTCTTTTTTATTAGGTAAGAGATTTTTGATATATAATGATATAATTTACTATAAAACTCATCCTTTCACAGTGGTTTTTAGTATATCCACAGAGATGAACATTTTCATCACCTGAAAAAGAATCCCAATAGCCATTGGCAGTCTTTCCCCATTTCTCTCCAACCTTTCTCCCCAGCCCCAGGCAACCACCAATCTACTTTCTTGCTGTATGGAATTGCCTAGTCTGGACATTTTATATAAATGGAATCATACAATATGTGGTCTTTTGTGTCTGGCTTCTTTCATTTAGCCTAATATTTTCAAGAGTCATCCATGGTATAGCCTGTATCATGATTTCATCCCTTTTTATTGTCAAATAATATTCCTTTGTGCAGATAAACCATTTAACTGTTTATTCATTCATCCATTTATGGGCATTTGGTCTAGCTCCACTTTTGACTATTATAAATATTGCTATGAACATTTGCGCACAAGTTTTAATGTGGACATGTTTCCTCATTCTTGGAAATATACCAAGGAGTGAAATTTCTGGGTCATGGTAATTTTATGTTCAACTTTCTGAGGAAATGTGAAATTGTTTTCCAAAGTGGCTGCGCATTTTATGTCTCTTCCAGCAGTGGATCAGGATTCCAGTTTTTTCACATCCTCCCCAACACTTATCATTGTATGTCTTCTGATTATATCTATTCTAGTGGGTATGAGCTGGTATCTCATTGTGACTTTAAATTGCATTTCCTTGATGACTAATAATGTTGAGTATCTTGTCTAATGCTCATTGGCCATTTGTTTATTTTCTTTGGAGAAACATCTATTCAAATTCTTTGCCTATTTTTAATTATTTGTCTTTTTTATCATTGAGTTGTTTTTTTCTTTTTTTTTTTCCCTTTTACTACTTAAATTCTTTGTGACGATGTGTTGATGTCAAGACCTTTGCAAACCTCCAAACATTCAGACCAAAACAGTTACCACCAGTTAAGGAGGAGAACAGAGGGCAGTCACCATACATCAGTGTCAATGAATAGAGACACAGCAGGCCCCAGGGAATGAGCCCAGTGAACACGCTCTTATCTGTCTGGTGTCCTTACATCACCCCTGAAATCAAAATCTTGCTGTCAGCCTCTACAGAGCACAATGCCTGCTCTTGCTCTCAAACAGCCCTGGGGGAGGGGGGATTTCCTGCTGTGAAAAGAAACGGATGGCCATAGTCACCACCCTTTGTGGTCAGGTTCTATGCCTTCTATATTCCCTACTATTTACCTAGATCCTGGCACACAGTTGACAAAAAAATGAATGTGAAAACCTCCTTTTAGAATTTAAGTAACAGTGAGTTGTTGCTCTTGCTTGCAAATTTCCTATGTGCGCCAATTTTGTGTTTAACATATTATATATTTAACACTTGTTGCTCTAAGCATTTTGCAAATAATTTTAACTAATTATTTATAAATACTTTTAGCACTTAACAAATAATTTGAAACCAATTTAATCTTCATAACAATTCTGTGAAGTTGGTATGCTATTATCTCCATTTTATGGATGAGGAAACTAAGCTGTGAGGTAATACATTTCTTCTTCATTTAAGTGAAGTAGAGTTGGAGAAGGCAATGGCAACCCACTCCAGTACTCTTGCCTGGAAGAGTGAATGGGTGGAGGAGCCTGGTAGGCTGCAGTCCATGGGGTCGCTAAGAGTCGGACACGACTGGGCGACTTCCCTTTCACTTTCATGCATTGGAGAAGGCAATGGCAACCCACTCCAGTGTTCTCGCCTGGAGAATCCCAGGGACGGGAGCCTGGTGGACGGCCATCTATGGGGTCACACAGAGTCGGACACGACTGAAGTGACTTAGCAGCAGCAGCATAGTTGATTTACAATGTTGTGTTAGTTTCCAGGGTACTGCAAAGTGATTCAGCTATATACACATATATATTTTTTTCAGATTCTTTTCCCTTATAGGTTATTACAAAGTATTGAGTATAGTTCCCTGTGCTATACAATATGTCTTCATTTGTTATCTATTTTATATACAGTAATATATATATGTTAATCCCAAACTCTTTATTTATCCCTCCTCACACCTTTCCCCGTTGGTAAACACAAGTGCATTCTCTAAGTCTGTGAGTCTGTTTCTGTTTTGTAAACAAGTTCATTTGTATCATTGTTTTTAGATTCCACTATAACTAATATCATATGATATTTATCTTTCTCTGTTTGGCTTATTTCCCTTAGTATGATAATCTCTAGGTTCATCCATGTTTTTGCCAATGGTGTTATTTCAGTATTTTTTATTGCTGAGTAATATTCCATTGTATGTACATACCACATTTTCTTTATCCATTTATCTGTTGATGGACATTTAGGTTGCTTCCAGTACATTTCTTCCTATATGAGGAATGCATTTCCTTTCATATGAGACAATAAACTTCTTTTTCTTTACCCAGATTAGAGAATTTTCTGTATTTACATCCAATACATTCTAAAAAGGTAGTGAGTTTGAAAAGAGGAAAAGTCAGGGTGGCAGTCAAAGGAGTGAAGACAGGATAGAGCAAGATTCAAAATTAAGGAATGTGGTGCAATAATCCCTTATTGTGTGATAGCTTAAAGGAATTGCAGGTTATTGACCTTGAGTGTTATATGCCTCAGCTTTTCCCTTATCAACTATTTAGACTAATCAGTGCACTTGACCTTCCATTGCATCTACTTTATACAATCTATGGCATCACCGACTTGATGGACGTGAGTCTGAGTGAACTCCGGGAGATGGTGATGGACAAGGAGGCCTGGTGTGCTGCGATTCAAGGGGTCACAAAGAGTTGGACATGACTGAGTGACTGAACCGAACTGAACTGAACTGAACTTTAGATAAATCCCCTAATTATTTCTCCATCCCAGCTCCTAGACTGCCAAGCACAGCTAGAGGGAAAAATGTGTCCTTGTACCAATAATTTCTACTACAAATCCAGACTTCCCAAGCTTTAAAAGGATATGTTCCTTTTAGAACCATAAATTTGTATACCTCTATGGAGACCCCTGGTGGCTCAAACGGTAAGGTGTCTGCCTACAATGTGGGAGACCTGGGTTCAATCTCTGGGTCGAGAGGATCCCCTGGAGAAGGAAATGGCAACCCACTCCAGTACTCTTGCCTGGAAAATCCCATGGACAGAGGATCCTGGTAGGCTACAGTCCATGGGAGCGCAAAGAGTCAGACACGACTGAGTGACTTCACTTTCACTTTCATGGAGAGCTCATTGTCTAAAAATATTGTGTGTTGTAATTATTATTTTCATTTGAAAAATTAATATTTGCTTCTTATAAAATAAAAAAGTCAACAAAAATGAAAGGTTAAAATAAAATGTGAAGATTAGTGAGTTTCTGCCAATGGCATTATTTGGCATGGTTCTGCCAGTGGCATTATTTCTTCTCTTTTTATAGCTGAGTAATATTCCATTGTATTAATATACCACATCTTCTTTATCCATTCCTCTGTCAATGGACATTTAGATTGCTTCCATGTCCTGGCTATTGTAAATAGTTCTGCAGTGAACTTTGGGGTGCATGCATCTTTTCAAATTGTGGTTTTCTCTGGATATATGCTCAGCAGTAGGATTGCTGGATCATATGATAGTTCCATTTTTAGTTTTTTAAGGAACCTCCACACTGGCCTCCATAATGATTCTATCAATTTACATTCCCATCAACAGTGCAAGAGGGTTCCCTTTCCTCCACACCCTCTCCAGCATTTATTGTTTGTAGATTTTTTTCAATGATGGCCATTCTGACCAGTGTGAGATGATACCTTATTGTTGTTTTGATTTATATTTTCTGATGATTAGTGATGTTGAGCAACTTTTCATGTGCTTTTTGACCATCTCCCTCAAGACTTTTTTGTGACACATTTATGTATGGATGTGCAAATACACACACAAACACATACACATATATTCACACCCAGAGGTTTTGGTTTGGTTTGGTTTTGATGGAAGACATAAAGATACTCTCTCCTGGAAGAAAATCATTAGTATCTTTTCAGATATATCCTACACATATAGAAATCTTTAATGTTACAAACATGCATATATAAGTATACTTGGTTTTGTTATATGATATTTTTAAGATCTCATCATGAGGAAGTATTGTAAGTTTTTCAACCAATTGCTTATTGAATAGGTATTTATGTCATTTCTGATTTAGTGTCTGTTTAAGTAATTCTTCAATGAACATTCTCACATGTTAATTTCTGTGGAATAATTCTGTGAAATTCTTTCTGCATGACAAATTCCAAACTTTTAATAGTTTCCTCAAGTCTCCAACCAGTCCTCTAACTCTCAACACACAGCCTTTTACTTCCCTAAGGAAACCAGGCTCACCCAACAAGCACTAATTTATAAATTAATTTCTCTTCGTCTCCATCCATCTTCTGCTTGTCACACCAATTATAAATGGAGCCACATCTTGTCCTTTGCCAAGACTAATGCTTTCACCAGTGCTGGCAAACCTCTCAGTCTTCTCTTCTGGATCATTACAAGTGCCTCTGAACTGGGTTCTCTTACCCCATTCTATCCCATCTAATCCAGGCATCATATGGTCAGGACCTGAAGAAATGATGTTTATCTCCTGCTCAAAATCCTTTCTTGGCTTCCTAATGCCTATAAAAAGCGTACAAACAACCGTCTTTTTCTCTCTGTGTCTTTGGTCATTTTGTTTCCTTTATCTGTAAGGTACTTCTTCCTGCTTCACCAGTCGAAACTTTCTTGGTTTCAAGGCCTAGTTCAAGAGCCTATCCTCCCTGAAGATTCCCGAAAAGACCCAGGTGAAACCGGCCCATTCTTAAGTTCTCAGATCCACACACTTCTGCTTTATATTGGCCCTTGTCCCATTATATTGCTAATAATAGTTATCTGTGCACATACATCTTTATCTCCATGGCTCTAAGATATATTCTTTTTAGATCAGAACTGTTAAGTTTTGTATACCAGAGCACTTGGCACAGTGAGAGTACATAAAAACCCCTCAAAAATTGTTTAATATGTTTATTAGTACCATAAAAATTAAAAGAACGCTGACATTTGTTCAATATCAGATAACCAGATGGTGTATTATATAAATAAAACTTATTTGATAAAATCACAAAGAAACATTTAAATAAGGAATTATCTTTGTAAAAAATTATAAAACAAAAGTGAAGGTGAAATGTTTGTTGCTCAGTCATGTCTGACTTTTTCTGACCCCATGGACTGTAGGCCACCAGGCTCCTCTCTCCATGGGATTTTCCAGGCAAGAATACCAGAGTAGTTTGCCATTCCCTTCTCCAAAGGATCTTCCTGACCCATGGATCAAACCCAGGTCTCCAGCACTGCAGGCAGATTCTTTACCATCTGAGCCACCAGAGAAACCCTCCCACCTCCACCAAATGATCTCATGTGATTTTAACACTACAACTTATAAAATATCACCCATCTCCTCTCAACTCACTGTGACAACCTATTTGCCTCCGAATCTCAAGAATGGGATACTCATATACATATTACTATATGTAAAATAGGTAACTAATGGAGGTGGTGGTTTAGTTGCTAAGTCATGTCCGACTCTTGCGAACCTCATAGTCTGTAGCCTGCCAGGCTTCTCTGTCCATGGGATTTGCCAGGCAAGAATACTGGAGTGGGTTGCTATTTCCTTCTCTAGGGGATCTTCCCAACCCAGGGATTGAACTTACATCTCCTGCATTGCAAGTGGATTCTTTAATGCTGAGCCACCAGGGAAGCCCAGGTAACTAATAAAAAAAAAAAAAAAACCTACTGTATAGCATAGAAAACTCTACTCAATACTCTGTAATGGCCTATGTGGGAAAATAATCTAAGAGTGGATATATGTATATGTATAACTGATTCACTTTACTGTACAACAGAACCTAACACTACATTGTAAATTAACTATACTCCAATAAAAATTAATTTCAAAAACCCACATAGATTCACACATAATGGTTTAGCCTTATGAACAAGAACCAGAATCTTGATAGCACAGTACACCCTCTTTCTCTTTCTGTACCTTGTTCTCGTTGCACCTCCAATTAGGATTAAAGAAAAGATAATTGAGATGATTTTGAGTTTTTCCTTTTACTCAGAAGCCAAAAATATTCTCCTGGTCAGGTCCTCTATGAGTAGGAAAAAGTATGAGCCCTCACCTCATTTCTTTGAAAGTAAAGATAATTACTATATCTAAACCTATTAATTGTTGAACCCACTAATCCAAATCTGAAATGGCTAATACATATAAAATTACAAAGAATGCGTTCATAATGACAAAGGTAATGAAAAGCAGTAAACAGTAATATTTACCATTTTATGAGCACTTAGTACAGGCCAGACACATTGTGCCAATGTTTTACACAATACTGTCTCATTTAATCCTCAACAAGTACAGTAGATATAATCATACCCATATAGCATATTAGTAAAGCCAGGGTTAGAAAGACTGTTATTTGCTCAAGAACCCATAAGCACTACGTGTCAGGATGAAAACACAGATATGTCTCAGACCCCAGCCTACGCTCTTCACCACCATTCTATACCACCAGACACCATGAAGGAAACACACCTTTCTGTAAATTCTCTACAGAGAAATTTCCAAAAGTACATATAGGTCTCCCTTTTAAAAATGTATTTGTGTTTATTTATTTATTTGGCTGTGCCAGTGTGGGATCTAGTTCCCTGACCAGAGATTGAACCCAGGCCCCCTGCATTGGGAGTGCAGAGTCCTAGCCACTGGACTACCAGGGAAGTCCCAGGTCTCCCTTTTTTGACCAAGGGATTCTAACAAATTAGAAATTCCTTGTAAGGAAGTAGTCTTTCTTCCTTCTCCAACACCACTGCTGCTGAAGACTGTTCAGTTCAGTTCAGTTCAGTCCCTCACTCGTGTCCAGCTTTTTGCAACCCCATGGACTTGCAGCACGCCAGGCTTCCCTGTCCATCACCACCTCCTGGAGCTTTCTCGAACTCATGTTCATCAAGTCGCTGATGCCATCCAACCATCTCATCCTCTGTCATCCCCTTCTTCTCCTGCCTTCAGTCTTTCCCAGCATCAGGGTCTTTTCCAATGGAGACTCTGTAATACTCTCCAAATGCTCCATTTTCTCCATTCTATTTCTCAGTCCCTTTTTAGACTAGTTCTGGTCAACAAGTTGTGAGCAGAGGGACATGTGTCCCTTCCAAGCAGAGTCAGTGAAGGGTTTATTCAGAATTTTTCAATACCTCTTCCTTTTCCATGATAATTGAGCTAGATGAATATTCCAGATGACAGCTACAACAGTGTGAAATCTCCATTAAATTGGGCCCCTGAGAACTGTGTGCCCTCCTCCCACTGACATGTGATGAACACATAACATGAGTGAGAAACAAGTCATTATTGTATTAATAATGGTACTACTGGTATTTGGGGGTCAATTTGTTACTGAAACATCCTGACTAATAACTAATAATATCCTAAGCCTATCCTGACTAATACAGCTGCCAAATAACAAATAATATAGAATATGAAAAAAGTTATCCACTAGAGTTTTTATTGCAACACGGAAAATGTTTAAGATCAATGTCTAACAAATAGTCAAATAAGCCACCATACAAGTTACCAGGTAGACTGCCACTTGTAACTGTGACACTCAAGTTATAGTATTACACAGAGAAAGCAGATTACAGACTATATCTTCTTTGGCCCAAATTCTAAAACAAAGTGTCTCCTCTCTTTCTCTCTCTCTCTCTCTCTCTCTCTCTCTCTCTCTCTCTCTCTCTCTCTCTCTCTACATATACACATGAGTATAAAGAGACGTGAAAAAAATAAAACCAGTGTGTTGATAAGTAAATGAGAAGGTAAGCAAGAATATTATTTTTGATGCTTATAAAAGAATTTATTAAATTGATCATTTCCCCCTACATATCACATCTAATACTTTCCTTTAAAGGATAACATTTCTGAGCTTCCCTGGTGGCTCAAACCATAAAGAATCTGCCTGCAGTGCAGGAGACTTGGGTTTGATCCCAGAGTCAGGAAGATACCCAGGAGAAGGAAATGGCAACCCACTCCAGTATTCTTGCCTGGAGAATTCCCTGGACAGAGGAGCCTGGCAGGCTACAATCCATGCTTTTCTTTAAAGGATACATTTCTTAAGGCAAAACATTAGAAAACCAAGATAGAACAATCGAAGTAAAGGAGAGTTTTAAGTAAATATTTGCTTTTAATATTTATGATTAATACAAAGAAAATCAGACACTGACAAATTAAATATTGATTTCTCTTCATATTGGCCAGTTGACTTATTTCTCCAGGTCAGCTCCCTCCTTAGTGTCATGACCCTGCTGAGAGAACCCTAAATCCTTTAGTATTCTATTCTTTCCACCTCTCCTCAATGCAATCATCACCTGGTCTAGTCAGGAAGGATCAACTATAAATGACACAATAAACATCCCGAGGAGAAATTTAAATAAATGCAGAACATTTTCTAGTTCTTATCACTGAAAAAAATTCCCCACCTAGCTTGTGATTCTAGAAATATGATTTTATGATAGAAGCATTGTCTGTGTTCCCCTCTCTAAAATGCTGTCTAACTAGTTTTTGGCTTTTGAAACAAGATTTTAATTCTCACTTGTTAGAATCTTCATTGTTAATCCACCAAAATAGAATGACGAATCCAAGAGGTGCCATAGAAGAAATGCTAAGCACAAGATTTGTCTCTTATGTGTTTCAATAGAACCCATGAGGCATGACTCACTTGCAAGTAAAATTACTAGAGAGTGTCACCTGTTTAATTATAAACAGCTGCTATTTCCAAACTTCACCATAAGACAGATTCCTTAACAGTGAATCTTACCCCAAATAAAATGTATGACAGCATAGCACTGGCTTTTCTTATACCTAATATCCTAGTTCTGCTTGAGCCATTTGAAATCAGAGGCAAGCTGTGGAATTCAGAGGTAGTTTTGGAATATAGCTCTAGATTTGGCTTTACTGAGTCAATAAGAAAAATAATCAAAGAAAAAGTCTACATAGACTAGGCCATGGGGAAACTTAAGTGTCACTGGGATTTAGTTACTCATAGATGAACTTGTGAAAAGAAAGAAGAAATCTCTTTTTAGAAATAAATTTCAAGGGTCATCATCAAAGAAACAAATCACAACTGGCAAACACCCTTTGGAGAAAATCAAGAAAATGCATCCTATTTTCCTAATCATTTCATCAGTGACACTATTTTACTTTCAAAGAAGCTGAGTAAAGAAATTCATCTGTCCATCCAAAATTAGAACCTCGATTAAAATGTCAATAAAAATTACTCTTGGAGACTCTGAAGTACCACCTAAAATATACAGATGGTCCCTGGCTTATGATGGCTCGACTTACGATTTTTTGACTTTATGATGCAAAAGTGATATACAGTCAGTAGAAACTGTACCACAGATTTTGAATTTTGATCTTTTCTCAGGCTAGCAATATGTGATACAATACTCTCATGATGCTGGGCAGTGGCAGCAGCCCCAGCTCCTTGTCAGTCACACAGTTGTGAGGATAAACAACTGACGCACTGACAACCATTCTGTACCCATGCAGTCATTCTGTTTTCCGCTCTCAGTACAGTAATCAATAAATCATGAGATATTCAACATTGCATTATAAAACAGGCCTTGTTTTAGATGATTTTGCCCAACAGTGGGCTAATATAAGTGTTCTGAACATGTTTAAAGTAGGTTAAGCTAAGCTATGATGTTTGGTAAGTTAGATGTATTAAACACATTTTCAACTTATGATGGGTTTATTGGGACATAACCCCACTGTAAGTGAAGGAAGATCCATATTTTAATAACACTAAAAATATAATGCTAACAGTTTGAGAGGGCTTGATATTGTCCATGTTTAAGACCATATCCTAGAAAAAAATATTTATGGTACTTGATGATATTTAGTCATTTGAAATTAGAGGTTTGTGGCAAACACTGTTAATTGCCTACCCAACAAACATTTTCTCTTTCACTTTTGCTAAGAAAACCTTGGTTGGATTCCTTTAGCTTTTTGCTGTTAAAAATTATTATCCAAAACTTGGAATAAGGTAAAACAATGACCATGTGACTTTCAGCATCTAATAGACCAAACCAAAGAGTATCTTAATTCTCTAGGGAAATGTACATTTATTTGGCATACAATTTACTCTTGACTCTGTAAAGATATATATTAATTTGTAGAACATTAACAACGTGTGAGGAATTTCTGGCTGGTAAAAAAGATATCCCCTAAGGTTATAGTTTTATAGTCTTGTAGGATATTAATAGATTTCATAACTAATTTAGCAATTGCATTTTAGTGTTCTTTATTTCCTTGAACCTATCTATCACTTTCTCCTAGTCAACCTTGAACCGGTTTTACTATTTTTCTGGCTCCATCATTAAGGAGTTACCTTTGACATGTGTTCACTCTATGCTTATATGTCATGATTTTAACCATTTGAAATTTAGAATTTGACAGTATCTGGCCCAAGGGAATGAATTGTGATTAATCTCAGATGATTGTGGCATTCTCACACCCCTGTTTCAGTAATTGTTCTAGGACTGTTTGTATGGACCCATTCTGATTAATGGCACATAAAGAGAAGTCTGCTGGGCCTTCTAGGAAAGAAAACTTGTTTTCTCTGACAGAGAGATGATGAAGAGAAAGTCTCTTTTTCTACCATTTTCATGTTTCTTGCATAAGATAGTGTCATACAAAAGTGAGGCCGCCATCCTGCAAGTATGAGAGGAGACATCCCTAAGCACACTGAAGATAAAGAGTAGATGAATCCAGGGATGACCTCAGTCTTCAACAGCATCACTGAGTTGCATGTTTGATCTTGGACCACCTAGTTCTGGCTTCTAGTTGAATAAACAGAAGTCTTCATGATATTAGATACTTTTAGATGAATAGTCTGTCACTTGCATATAAAATCATTTGTAACTGATATAGAAAGTAGTAGGAAAACATGAAATATAAGTATATATTATTTGAGCTCTTAGTTGCTACAGTGAAAATAATTTCTAGAATTACTTGTTTTTAACTTTATGCTGCCCCAGAGTACAATCAGAAAACCCAGAGGCACACCTCAATCTACTGCACTATGGCAGGGGGCTGGGAGCTGGAAAATTTTCTTGGCCCATTTCAGGAAGGATATTTTTGAACTAGGTCTTGAAATATGAATATTTACTTGGTTGGCGACTTTTCCATCCTCAGTTGTCTAGCTCACACTGTCAGTAGCAGCTCTACAACTCTCTGCTCTGGCACACAGACCTTACAGACCCTCATTTATATCACTGCTGTTTTAACAAAAGTGCCTTTGCTGGTATTTTATGAACATTGACATCCCATTACTTTAGTTAGTTCAGAGTTTGCAGATGTAAATTATATTGTACTCTCTGTAATAAACTTAATTGCAGAAGCTTCTGATGACTGTGATTTACTTCTCAAGGGTGACAGAATTCTTTGAATTTCCCAGCAACGGACACACATTCTGATTAAACAATGAATATACTCTATATTTTTGAACATCGTGAACCTACAAGTATCATTTTAAAAATATCAAATAATTTTGATTTGTGCTCAAGTGAGAAATATATACAGAGATAGATATAGTGTCTTTGAGAGATCGTCCACTCCTACACTCGGTTTCCAGATAAGGAAACTGAGGCCCAGGGGAATTTTATCATGGATCATTAAAAAATGCAAGTGTTTTGATGTTTTCTAAACCAATAGAGAAAGACAGCAACTTTAAGAGACGGTATTCCTTATCCCAAGCCTCCAACACCCTCTCTCATATACCCCAGGAGGAGAAAAGTGTGTTGCAGAAGGAGCTGGGTAATAATATGAGCTTTAGTATATGCTGTTGGTACCCCGATGATGTCTTCTGCCACATGAGCCCTTGGTACCTAAAGTGTGATCCCTGGACCAGCAGCACTGTCATCACCTGGGAGTTTTTCATTAAAATACATAATTTTTGGTTGCCCCAGACCTGCTAAATCAATCTTTAACAAGATCCCCCAGGTGACATACATTAAAGATTGAGGACCACTTGTGCAGTCGACTTCCTTTATTTTTACACATGATGTCACTGAGATCCAAAAAGAGGAAATGATTTGTTCACCTCTTAGACTTCATACATTTTCCAAAGAACTCCAGAAAGAAAAGTGACCTCATTAAGGTAAAGAAGAAGTTTCCACAAAATGAAATCTTAATGGAAGTAGCAGAAAAATAAAAGGACTCTAATTTTAAATTATTTCAAAATATCAACTATGTCATTCTTTGTTCATTGGACTGCTCTTTATTTTCAGTTGGTATTCTGAATCATGATCAATTGTAATGAGGGTTTGTCTTAAAATGCAGCTTTTTCTCCTTAGTTCTATAGTGCACATATTGTATAGATGTAGCAACTTTGAGGATCTCTGACCAGAAACACAAGCATGTGAGAAATGGAACTTTATTTTTCCATATAATTCAACATAATTTCCATCTTGACACCCCCCACCCCAATCACCAAGCACTTAACCTTAGATAATTCGCTATCCTTTTTCTCCTAGGTCATGTCAAAGTTTGACAGCATATCCAGCATGCCAGTGGGTCTGGGGCAGAGGGACTGGCAATCTGGTTGTCAAAGTCATCTGTCCACATGGGATCCTCAGAGACATCCATCATGCCACCTGGCTCTTGGTTACAATCAATATGGGTCATATCTAAGTGTCAAGGTAAGACCATATTACAACCTGTCTACCCTCTTTCTCCATCACCTTGGGCACTGCCTGTGGGTGCCAGATTAATTGTGATGTTTATGTGTCCTTTCAGGCTGTCTAAGATCTTGTCCTACAAGAGTAGAGGTCACACAGTCAAATATCCCCAAGCTCCAGGAAGGCACATGATGATTGAAGTAGACTGCTGCAAAATAGAGAATTCAGATGCCATATAACGAGGGAGGTTGCTCCTTACTGCTCCACCTGCCTGCTGGTTTCAGTCCCAGTATGTCAACATTTAGGATTATTATTAACCAACAGGTCTCCCTTTCTGGTCTGTGTATTCCCTTAATGCAGGAAAGCCTGCTTCAGTCATCTTCATAGCCTGGTGTAGCGCCTCATGTTCATTCATTTGTATTCATTTATTCAACAAATAGGGACTGAGGACCCACCATAGACTAGGCATGTGTTAGTCATTACAAATGTATTTACAAAGTCTCTGCCATCACAGAGTTTGTATTCCCAAGTGGAGAAAACTGACATTAACAAAGTAACAAATTAATGAATAAGGTACTTTCAATCTATTGGGTAAAATGAAGAGCCATATCATTGCAGGTTTGATTAAAAGTTTGGGGTAAACCTATGTAGCCAGACTGCTAGGAGTTCCAGGAGTTCAGCTGTGTGATCTAAATCTGTCCTGATTCAGACCATGTTTTGGCATCTCCTAATTTCACTGTCCACTAAATAGCTCATGAGAGTGAGCCTGGTCCTTTTGAGTATGTAGAACTGCAGCACAGACTAGCATTTTGTCAGACCAATATGAAGAAACAGGCCAGGAGAATACAGGAAACTCAGGCACCTACACTCCACATCTGGGCAGCCTGCCAGTTGTCACCAGTCCTCGCCCTTGCCTCCATAACATCCACTTACACACATTCTAAAGAGAAAGAGAAGTTGAGGTTATCACTAGGTGAGAAACAGACTGGAAGGAGGAGGAGTGCCACTCATTAATTCAAATTCAAGTAATTATAGATCTAGGTGTCATGAAGTTTACCGTATTTTGTTCCCAGTAATTTTCAGTAATTCTTAGTAGTCCTATGGCTTGCCCTTTGCCCATTTAATCATTGTCAGTCATGCCCCCAAAGTATGGTAGGACCAACTTAGAACAAATAGTCACTATTCAACTTTAATTATGAATTAGAAACTTTAAAGTCCTTAGCAGAGAAAATGGCCTAAAAGCCAAAGTGCTTTTGATTTGCAAAGGCTAGTCTCTGGAGGAAAAGAACTTGGCTTTCAGTGTCAGGATCCAAAGCCTAACAGGGGACGACTAGAGTTTCTATCCAAATCATAAGTTGAACACTGTGTAATGATAGGAGCATTTTCCACCCACATAAAGAAGAAATAAGGCCTTAGAGAATGAACTTCGGTAAGTTAGGGGGAAAGGGCAAGAAAGTTTAGAGCCAAGGTGAGATTTTGTTCTCCAGTTTCTTCCTACTCTCCTCTGCTTCCCTCCTCCCACCACGAAAAAATCTATAGGAAAAGGATGATAAAAATCCCCAGATCAGTTTGGAGAAATGAGTGAAGAAAAAGGTTTATGTCTCACTTCACCTCTTGTTGAGATATCCTTTTTGTAAAGCTCCCTGGACCAGCATGTGGCAGACTCAGAGGGTTGAAATGATGGTACACTGTGTCTAAGCAGAGAGAGCCAACATGGCTACATACACCTGTTCCCTTGCTTTTCTTCCCACTGCCAGAAAACTTTAGTCTCCCTTTCTTTCCAGCCAAGGAGTATGAAAGGAGATCCGTAAATGTTACACTGTCACAAGAGCCATCTGAGAAGAGCGATCCAGGCCTTACAGGGTGTCATTGTGGTATGAATTGAGAAGAATTCAAAAAAGTGGGGAGAGAGGTTATCTAGGGGATGGCCTAGCTAGAGATAGGATGGAGGTAGCAAGTGAGCCTGTAAGAGCCATAGGACCACCTCTAGCCAATAAAAAAGGAACAGAAATTGGGTGGGTCACTTCTGGACTGAGGCACTGAAAATGCCCATGCTCAATTCCATCATCTTTGCTTTTAGGGCATCCACCAAAATGTCCCTGCATTCCAGATGGTACAATTGTAAGAAGACGGTGTATATATATATTTTTGTCTGTATAGGTTCTTAGTCGGGACACATGGGATCTTTCGTTGCAGCATGCTAACTCTTAGTTGCTGCATTCAAATTTTTAGCTGTGGCATGTGGAATCTAGTTCCCCGATGCCTCCTGCATGGGGAGTGTGGAGTCTTAGCCACTGGACCACCAGGGAAATCCCAAAAAGGTGGTACTTCTATCAGCCTGAATACCTGAGTGACTGAGTGAAGCGAAGCCCCCTGCCAACCTGTATTGGAACATGCAGCATGAGCAAGAAATATATTTTTATTTTATTAAGCCATTGAGATTTGGGGAGAATATTTTTTGCTAGAGCATAACCTTATCTAGGTGATGCTAGGAAAGATTGAGGGCAGGAGGAGAAGGGGACCACAGAGGATGAGATGGTTGGATGGCGTCATTGACTCAATGGATATGAGATTGAGCAAGCTCTGGGAGATGGTGAGGGACAGGGAGGCCTGGCGCGCTGCAGTCCATGGGTCACAAAGAGTTGGACACGACTGAGCGACTAAAGAACAACTTTATCCTTATGAACACAAGCTAATTTCCTAGTTAGAAACAAAGAGAGTTATAGCTTTATCTCTGAATTTTATAATCTCTAAATTTTAATTACTGCCACAAATATTAGAGTGAACCATATGAAAGTTTCATTTGACTAGCTCAAAGTGAGTTGAACATCAGCAATAGTTCAACCATAGTATTCCTAGGAATGAACTTTCATAATTGAGATATATGCTTTACTATGACTTGATATTTAAGTTAATTTTGTTTGATGATAATCTAGGGCATGATTTTCATTGCTAAAACAAAAACCAAATTCTTCCATTTTGTTTTCAGATAACTTGAAAAATGTTGGGATTGGCTTCTCTTCAACAACTGACATTACATTTATGTTACTCAGGCAAAAATAAGTAAATTTAGGAAATAGAGGCAGAGGAAAGGAGTTTTACTCACATATAAAATTCTGGTTTGAGCAAGTGTCCAGGGATGGCTCTAGACAAAATAATAAATTGAGTTAAGATTTTTCTTTGAGATATTCCCATATCACCTATCAGGTTCTCTTCCCCTATTTTTTCCTCTCTACTCTCTTTCCCCCAAAGACTTGGAGTCAAGCCATGTATCTCAGTTCTGGGAATCTCAGCTAAGATTTACACAAATTACCAAGAAGGGGATGAGTTGGCCACAATTAGAGGCACTAAACATTCCAAAGAGAGCCTCACAAAAGATCCAAAATCCCACAAAACTGAATATCATGGGTAATAATAACAATAATGCTCATTGTGTCAACAAATATTTATTGTACAGCTAAATTATGCCAAGTACTAAACCATAGTGAACAAAGTCCCTGCCTTCACAAAACTTCTATTTTAATAGAACAAAAGGCTGTAAACAAATAACATAATGTTAGGTATCCATATGGACTTAAGTCTTGTGTGTAAAATCAGGTAAGGGGGTTAGAGACTAGTGCATGGAAGGTAGGAGCCACTTTGCCTACAGTGGCCAAGGAAGGCCTTTTTTAGAAGATGTTTGAGGGGAATCCTGAATAAACTATAGGAATAAGTCATGGGCAATGTGAATATGTAGGAATGAGGAGCATTCCAATGAAGAAGATCAGCATATAAAAAGTCCCTGGGGCAAAACATACTTGCATGGCTCAGGAACCACAAGAAAAGAAGGACTAGAAGGGAGAAAAGGATAAAGGAAATAATTAAGACAGGAGATCAGAGAAGTAGGTCAAGGCCAAATCACATGGAGCCCTGAAGGCCTTAGTGAGGACTTTGGACTTTGTTCAAAGTGTGATGGGAAGTCAGCTTAGGGCTTTGAGTAAGGGAGTGGACAAACTTGATTTATGTTTAGAAAATTCTTCAGGCTGCTGTGTAGTAATAGACTGTAGGCGAGAGTGCAAGCAGAACAGCAGTTGGGAGGCCATGGCAGTCGTTCTGGGAATAGGTGATGGTGGCTTGGACTAGAAAGGGTGACATTGTTTGGTTTGTGATATAATAATCATAGTTGGCATTTATTGACCATTCATTAGCCAAGGGCTTTTTTTTTTTTTTTTTTACTTTATTTTACTTTACAATACTGTATTGGTTTTGCCATACATTGACATGAATCTGCCACGGGTGTACATGAGTTTCCAATCCTGAACCCCCCTCCCACTTCCCACCCCATAACATCTCTCTGGATCATCCCCGTGCACCAGCCCCAAGCATCGTGTATCCTGTATCGAACATAGATTGGCGATTCATTTCTTACATGATAGTATACATGTTTCAGTGCCATTCTCCCAAATCATCCCACCCTCTCCCTCTCCCTCTCCCTCAGAGTCCAAAAGTCCGTTCTATACATCTGTGTCTCTTGCTGTCTCGCATACAGGGTCATCATTACCATCTTTCTAAATTCCATATATATGTGTTAGTATACTGTATTGGTGTTTTTCTTTCTGGCTTACTTCACTCTGTATAATCTAGCCAAGGGCTTTTTAAACATTATTCTCGTAACTCTCTATGGAATGAGTTTCATTTGCTCCTATGGAGAAAACTGACCCAGTCTAAAGAGGATAACTTGCCCCATTTCTGTCAGCTAGCCCTGATTTACCAAGGAGGACTCCGAAATTTGTGAAGTAACATAGCCAAGGTCACATAAGTAACATGTGCACTGAGCTCATAGAAATTTGTCTAGCTCAAGACCAAGCCATTTTTGCCTCCAAAGAAACAGTATGGGCCATAATTACTGGTGTTGGGCTAATGATATTTGGTGCAAATCATTATATTTAGGGTAAGGAACAAACCCTATCATATGTTATCATGGACAAGGGAATACTAGAAAGGACTTGGACTAATGTTAAGATTAGGGCTGGGCAATCTTTTTTTTGGAATGGGCTACTTAATAGAGATTCTTGGATTCACACAAAATAAAACTTTTGAAGGTGTTTGGAGGCCAAGAAATGCATTAAAATGAATATAACTGTTAGACTGTACTCCCTTTTGTACACAAAGAATGTTTGTGCAGTTTGAGTCATCTGATTTTGAAAAGATTGTTCTGTGAACCGTCTAAGTCCTTATGAGAAGAGAAGAAGGTGTGACACATTGAAACATACCTCCTTGATGGGTTGGCTTGAGGCCTAAGTAAGAATTGACTCTGGGAAAATCAGCATCTGACAAGGCTGTTCCCCACCAAGTGAGAGTTTAATAAACAAAATCACAATTCACCCCAGCTTGGCTTCAGCATTTTTGAAAATGACATCCAAGATGGCATCATCCCCAAGGAGAAAATCACAGCCTGGTTTGCAGTTGGAAATTGCTAGCTTGGTGGCAGCTGCTATTCACTCTGGGTTGAACTGCTCTGTCATTAGAGCTCAGAATAGGGTAGCATAAAAGGAAGTGATGATGTCATTGTCTTCCTAGGCTAGTGAGCAAATAAGGGCTTGGGAAAATCTTATTTACATTCAACCAAGCTCTTGGTACATGTGGTCATCACTGTGTTAAATGCCATATAAACTGTGCCAGAGAGCAGGCAAGGGGGGAGAAGTATGACATTGCCCTTGCCCTCAGGGGGCTTATAATATTGCTAACATTCAAGAGAAATTATAAATACAAAGGTGTACCAATAATGTATTGCACCTCAACTCCAAATCCACCCTTCTTTTCTCTGCTATGTAATACTGGAGCTTGACCTTATAAACCTTTCTCCTTTGCCAGATGGTACATTGTTAGGATTTGTTCATAGAAGGTGCTAGACACATGTGGCAGGGTGAAGGGATGCCTCTTCCTAATGTGCTTGTTTCTTGCTTGCTTCTGCAGCACGCAGTGGTCAGCGGCAGGCAAACACCCAGAGGCACTCGGTCTTCAGTGAGTTTCCAAGCACTCCCACAGGTGGCTTTCTAGCCAGTTTCAGTGGCATTCTCCACTAGGAACTTAGAAGGCTGCTTCTCAGAATGTTTTTGTAGCACCCCCTGGGCAATCGCCTATGAGTCTCATCAGCACCCCGTCATGTAGATTCCTAGTGAGTTTAGCTGGCATCCAGCCAGCGATTTCCTGTTTGCCAGCCTGTCTGCACTTCAGCCTCAGTGAAGTTCTCCACTATCCACCATGCCATGCCAACACCCTCCCACTGAGGTCTGAATCGCTCAGCCTTAGTGTGGGCCTAGGGAGCTTTTCCAGTGTGTCACTTAGGTACTCTGCCTCAGTCCTAGGGATAGTGGCTGCCTCCTCTATCTGCCTTCCCTATATTCTTTAGAATTATCCTTTACCCCTCAGTAGTTAGTTTCTTTTTATTAGTTAGCAATGTTAAACTCCCCATGTTCTAATTACTGTGCACTTTCTGCTTCCTGAGGGCAAACTGGCTGATACAAAAAGTAAGAACACCTAGGTGCAAAACCGGGGGATAACATGAGATGCTTTAGCAGTTCAGAAAATGTGGAGTTCAGTGTGAACTGTTGAGTCAAGGGAAGACTTCATGGAAAGCTATAATTTGAAACTGGACCCAATCTGATAGAGGGAGAGAATTCTAAATTCAGAGGGGGTGTGTATCAGGGGTGTGTGTATGTGTCTATCTGTGTCTGTGTGTCTGTGTATGTGTTTGAGAGGGAGGGAGGGAAGGAAATAGAAAGGGAGGGAGGAAAGACAGGATCAGGAGCCAGGTCGGACGATTTATTTTAAATGGTAGGAAGTAATTTCAGAGGATAAAAATAGATTGAGGATTAACTAACCAATTAATTCAGCAAAATCAGGACCTAAGTGCACATTTATAGCAGTGACTAAAATAGATGAAGATATTTGCCCTTGTGGGGTTTACAGCATAGAGGCAGAGGGTAAGGCAGGAGAGAGAATAATAAACAATAGACAAGATAAACACATTGTCCGGTACAATAGAGGCTGGTATGTGATATGAAAAAAGGAAAAAAACAAGACTGGGGGTGTGTTAGTTTCCTCTTACTGCTGTAACAAATTACCACAAATAATGGTTTAAAACAACATAAATTTTTTATCTTGTGGCTTAGAGGCCAGTAGTTCTGAATGAAGGTATTAGCAGGACTGCATTTCTTCTGGAAGCTCTAAGGGAGATTCATTTCCTTGCCTTTTCCAGCCTCTTGGGGACATCTGCAGTTCCTTGACTCATGATCTCTTTGTCCATCTTTGAACCTAGCAGGGTATCATCTTTAAATCTCTCTCCTTTATTACTTTCATTTCTCTGTCATATCTTCTCTGACTCTGACTCTCCTGTCTCCCACCCAGATAATCCAGGATAATGTTCTCATCTCAAGATCTTTAACTTAATCACACTGCAAAGTCCCCTTTGCCATGTCAGGTAACATATTCACAGGTTCTGGGGATTAGGATGTGAACATCTTTGGGGATCTTTTATTCGCCTACCACAAGGGATTCACAGCTTTAAATTGGTGGTTATGCTAGGCCTCATTAAAAAGGTAAGATCTGAGCACAAACTTAAAATGATGGATTACCTATGAAGTTACACATGTAGAGAATGTTATAGAAAGAGATACAGCCAGTGCAAAGGGCCTGAGGTTAGAGGGTTCCTAGTGTTGAAACAGAGTCTAGCATAGCTGGCAGAGAATGAGGCAGGGAAAGTACCAAGAGATAAAGTCAGACAGAGTGAGAGAGACAGACTATTTGGGGTGAATTATTGAGATGAGGACATTGATCACCAAAGGGCAGTGTATGAATGCTGATACCAAATTCACTGCAGGCATGCGAGGAACAAAAAGATAACTGGGGTCTCGGGTCCAGTGTTTTCCACTCCTGTGTAAAAATGTTAGACCAAGGAAGTATGTTTCATGTATTTTAGAGAATTATAAAAAAATATTTTAAGCAGAGCAGAGATATGTTAATATGTGTCTAAAAATTTTCATTGAGGCAGCAAGAAGAAAAGCTGTCTCACTGAACTAAAATGCAAATGTGCACATTTCTCATATTCTTGATACCTCTTGTGATGTATTTGGTAGAACTAGAAATGTCTAACATGTGCAGGACTTGTGATAATGGCTTCTTGGCTGTGCAATTTTATTTTTAATTGCAAACACCTGACAGTTCAGATGGTGCCTTTCCTCAATCAACCTGACACTATTTAAATCTACAGATATGATAATTGTGGTAAAGCTAGAAGCTTTCATCTGGTCTCAAGCTGATCCTTATAAGGGAGCTGCCTCTTACTGGGGAAGGGGGAGGTCCCTAAGGCTCGATTTCTCCTCTGCAGCTCTCCCAATCTGAGAAACCCTCTGTAGCAAACACTCAGGATGATCAGTCCTGCAGAACCAAGATAGGAATGGTACACCCAAGTGCTAATTAACTGACTTGAAGTGTGATGTTTAAGATGGTCAGTTTTCTGCAGAGAAAACTTACTCTTGATAGTAACCACTTGAAAGGCTAAATTACAGATCACACAAAATCATATTTTAAGAAGTTTAAGTTTGTATATTTCTTCATGCCAGGCATTGTTCTAGGCACATTTTCTTCGTTTACTCAACAAATAATTTTTGAGTACTTCCTTTATGCCAGAGATTGACTTGGGCACTTGGAAAACATCAGTTTTTTTTAAAAGGTCCGTGCTTTATATATTTTGAAGGTAAAAACCAACAGGATTTCCTGATGGATCGCATATAAAGAATGATATAAAGAGATGTCAAGGATGAAGCCAAGTTTTAGGGAAGGAAAGATGATGAAGAGGAATTCTTCATGAAGAGGGTGCTCCTGTTCTAAGCAATACCCTGGGCTCTCTTGGTCATCTCCAAATCTTCAACCACTGTCTACTGTACCCAACAACCTTATGTTAGTGATTCATGGAGGGAACAAAGGTGAAACAGAGGTACCAGTGCAAGGGACAAGTTGCAGGAAGCAAGATCATGGCCCAGGAAATCTGAATCAAAAATTTGGATAGAGTAGGAATTCAGAAAGAAAAATGCCCAGGAATTGTAAGTCTCCCCACCTCCAACAACCCTTAAAAATGCTGCAACAGCCCCTGGGCATCTCACAACGTAAAGATGGGAGCTTGAGAAACTTGAGAAAGTTTATGTAAGTAAAGGCTTTATCAAGAAGGACTTGAGAAAGGTTGAAAACTTGAAAGTATTGGGGCATTCAGAATGCATTACCTTTTATTAAATAATTATCTATCTAATTATTATGAGTTAGTAACTAAGATCAACATATTAACCCTCATTACAACTTTAGAATATAGGTACTTAAATTATTCTCTTTCCACAAAAGAGAAAATTGGGACCCTGAGAGGGAGGGAAAGCAAATTACTTGCCCATTCATATCCAATAAGAGAGAGGGACTTTAACCCTCAAAGGTGGGTCTTTTCAACCTCATGAAATGTACTCTCCTTGAACTGACAGTTAGCAAGGAATATGCCTCTGTATGTGGAGAAGGAAATGGCAACCCACCTATTTCTTGCCTGGGAAATCCCACGTACAAAAGAGCCTGGTAGGCTATGGTCCAGGGGTTGCAGAGTCGGACATGATTTAGTGACTAAACAATAGCAGCAAATGGCATCCTTTTTATGTGTGTACGTGTGTAGGTTAACCATTGGGCACACTTGTGGATATTTTAGCCATTGTGATATTTTGATGAGTCTCAGCAGAATTTTTCTTTGCTTATAAAACTAAATTAGATAAGCCCTTTAACTGTGGTATATTAGTCATCATCAACATGGTATAAGTGTCAAGGGGCAGAGATTTTCTCTGCTCCATTCATTGTCTTCTCAACACCTGAAACAGATCCTGGCACACTGTAGGCGCTCAATGAGTGTTTGTTGAGTGGAAAAGTTGGCAGATCAATTCAGCCATCTGGCTTAGTATGAATGACCACAAAATCTGATCCCTGACTGGGATGGCGAATCAAATGGTACCAAGAAGGGGGAAGTGCTTGAGAGGATGCCAAGATAAACAAGAAGGAGTTTCACAGGACACACTATTTGGGAGACTAATGTTTTCTGGGTAGTTGACAATTCCACCTTCTAAATGAGTATTGGGTCCCATCCAAGAGCCTGGGTAGGATCTCTGACACTTTTTGAATCAAAAAGAAGAAATCCACCCATACTTGCTCATCTGCTTAGATTTATTTTAATTCCTGCTGAAATCCTCTTAGCAGTGTCCTGTGATCCAGTTATGCTCGACTCCTGGGTTGGCTTCCTGTTTCAACTGGCTTTGAGTTCTAGCATCCAGATTCACTATTCCCCTCTCCACTATTAGTTATCATCACCATCTCACCTCGAGCCTCTCAAACTTTCCTCTAGAAACTCTGGCTCTTGGCCTTATCAGGCCATTAAAATGTCCCTCTCTCTATTTCCAGTGACATTATCCTACCCTGGCCCTCACCAAGGCTTTGCCATCATGACATCAGGTAGCTGGACTACCTTCACAAACTACATGTTTGATTTTTTGATTGTTACTTTCTGTTGAAACACACATCAAGAAAAATGTACTGATAACAAGTACATAGCATGATAAATTTTCACAAACAAAATACGCCCAGGAAAAGAACCCAGAGCAAATAGATAATTAAAACCCTATGAATAGTTGACATGCCAAAACTTGAGCATATTCAGCCCAGATTTCTGTTATTTCAGAAAAGTTTCAATAAGCTTTAGCCACACCCTTATCCTATCTAAAGATGAGCATGTATCTTGCTTGCAACCACTCAAGAACAACAAGTATAATTTCTCTCTTAACCAGATTTCATACTGGTTTTATGACATATGTCTGCAGACTTCTCTGTCTCCTCACCCACAACTCCCTCAAAGTCTGAGTTTGCATATTGAAAGATAAATGACATTTAAGACATATATATCTCTAGAGGTTTCTGAGATTACCTTTGAGGGAATTTTATTTGGCTACCAGAGCTTAGAGCTTCTGAGAACTTTTATGCCAGGAAGAGTTAATTAAATACAATGCATCCTGGGGCTTGAGTGCTGAAAGCCTAATGAGATCCAATGTTTCATGAGAGACTACTTAAATTGAAACAGTGGCAGAATTATCTAGAAGCTTCCGATGAACTTTCAAGCTTGATATGTTCCTCATCTCATTTTTTGGTCTGATACAACACACAGCCCATTGCAATGTCCATTTCTGCATTTATGGGTGCCAGAATCTCCTCAGTTCACTTCAGGAAGGCAATTTGAGATGAGATTTATTTTGATGGCATTTTAGATGTTGTTGTGTCTAATAATGATAATGATGGTATATGGAAGTTGGCACAATAGATGTGCATGGGCTACTGGAAAGAGAGAGGGCCAAAATTTCATAAGAAAATGCTCATTATCTTTCACCAGCAGGAGATAAAGTTCAAATTTATTTCTCCTGGTGGCTTGCAGCCCAAAACACTCGACCATTTCCAAGGCACACAGAATACAGTACTTTGGAAATCACCCAATATGGAAGGGCAAAGGAATGTCTTTGTTTTCTGGCTAGAAAGGCAGAGTTCTCTATCTGCCTCAGGTTTTACAGCTATAGCCAGCTCTCTGGGATCTACTGTAGTTTCAGAAGGTAGCAGGAGTAAAAGGCAAGGGAGACTTACCAGGAGCTATAGGGGAGAAAGTGACGGTGATGGTAGATTTGGCCGTCGATTATGAATATGCAGCTCATAGAGCTTTGTATCATTGGCACACCCCATCCTTTAGCCCCCTTGCCAGAGAATGAGATACCCACTCTTTTCTCCTTTCCTGGGATTGGAAGAGGGTTAAAAATGAAGGCAATGAAAATCAGAAGCAGGCATCTGGTGATGGCTCAAATGGCCCCTAGACCTGTAAAGGCAGTGCCCATTCTGTTGCTCACACTGGGATTTTTGATGGACCCACAATTTTCAGTCTCCTGGTCTACAAGTCCCATTTATTTAGTAAAGAAGTGTGCCTAATTGAAGCGATGTGTCCTTTTCTTCAATTTGGTTGTAACTTCTCTTTCATTTTCAGCCTCTGACAGTCAACTAAGTTTGTAGGAGATTAGTTATCATGTCTAGATGCATGCAAATAAATACACACTGTAGAGATCAGAAACAGAGAATGCCGTAGCTGGATTGCAAGTGTGGTTCTCCTGTCTGCAAGTTATAAAACAAAGATGGCAGAACACACTTTGTTACCTTTTCAGAGGGTTGATACTCTTCATTCATAACTTTTAAATTGCAGATATGACACAAATCATTAATCATAACATCAGTTTAATGAAAAGATCATATTTTATAAAATCAGATCATTTGAAAATCTATAAATAAGCTCAATGGTATGTAAATTACTTAATGGAAGGGAAAATCACTTTCTCATTGATTAAAAATCCTTCACCCTATCACCTTTAGCCTATTAATAGGCCCAATACTGAATTAAAAGCTGAACTGCATACTATATGTGCCAGGGACAGAGAGAACATTCCAGCACTTCTCAAATTTTCATGTCCATACATTGAGTTGGCCCAAAAGTTCATTCTGTGTTTTCATACAATGTTGGGGAAAAACACGAACAAACCCGAATGAACATTTTTGCCAATCCAATATATTACCCAGAGACTTTGTTAAAATCCAGATTCTGACTTAGCAGGTCTAGAGTAGGGCCAAGGTTTCACCTTTCTAATAAGCTCTGGGTGATGCTACTGGCCTATGTACCACATTTGGAGCATGGAGGATATAGGGAATCCTCTGCTGTCTAAGGAGACCTCATTTAGTATCAGAATACTTCCAGAAATGTGCCCAGCCTTTTGAAACACTTAAGTTTTTGGTTGCTGTTATGATTCACTCTTGTGACTTTTTTTCCACAATTGCATGGAACAGAGTAAACATATTTGAAAAATCAACTGATGGAGTTTTTGTCCATTAGTTCACCTATTCCTTCCACCACCTCCCACCATTCAAACAATAACTGACCCTGTGCCATCTTGGATGTAAGAGGGTGAGGGAAAGAAAGAAAGAAAGTGGTTTCTTTCTAGACTTGAGTGCTTCAGGGATCCAAGGCCATCTCTGACACCCTGTCACCTTACCACTCTCTATTTTCCCTCAGTCACTGAAGCTACTTGTTGGTTTGCAATTGTTACTGTACTTGCTCTGTTGCACTTGTAATAGAGGAAGGATCAGTAAGTAATTCTTTTATACACTCTCTCTAGACAGATTAAGAGGGTAGCCTCTTTTAAGATAAATGAGAGAGTGTGTATTTCACTGTTATTTTGCAAAGAAAGTATACCTATGTTAACAGTATGCAACTGAAGACACCATTATGAAACAGACCACAGTAAGAACTGTCAATAGTATACAACAGGGTTTCTTAACCTTGACATTGATGACATTTGCGGCCAAATAATTCTTCACTGTGGGACTGTCCTGTGCATCCTAGAATGTTCAGCAGCATCCCTGACCTCTACCCATTAGGTTCCATTGGCACCCCTGCACACCTACACACACACACACACACACACAAGCAAAACTATCTGAAAACATTGTGAAATGTCCCTAAAGAGCAAACTCACCTCTATTGAGACTCTCTGGCATATGACAATAATAGCACATAGTTAGAGTGCATATCATGCAGCTGTCAGAATTGTAGGTATTTACATTCATACACACATTTAATACTCAGTACAACTTTATGAGATAGGTACTAGTACTGATGAGGAAGCTGGAACACAGGTTGACTAACTTATCCAAAGTCACAGAGCCAGTGAGAAGAAGAGATGGGGTTTCCATCTAACCTTTCTAGTTTAAGACCTGTACTCTGAGCCAACATGCTTTGTGATGAAACATTGACTAGACTAGAAAAGGAGTGCAATTTCAGTACGATTTATCTTGAATGTGAATAAAGTCGGCAATGCTGCTATGAAATACAGTTACATATTAATTTAATTGCCTGACACCAAACCATTTACATTTGGGGATTTTTTTTAATGTTTTAAATATAAGAGACTCTGGGCCTTAGGACTGCCTTACTGGGAATTTTCTAAATTCCCCTCACACTAGTACTGGCCCATGCAGCAGGGCTTCCCAGGCAATATGCACTTTGCCCAATCACCGATTGTCATTTGTCCCTTCCGGTTGCTTTTTGAGTCACTATCCTACCCCTTTGCATGAGGTCAACAAGATGCCCCAAACAGCTCTGGAAATCAAATCTGTGGACTGGTCTTGAGGTCCCAGTTCCAGGAGAGCAGCCTGATAAGGAGAGTGCTCCCATAGACAGGCAGCATAGTATTTCTACCATGAAAGTGTACAAGATTGGCGCTGATTCCCCGATTTGGAGTGGGTCTCACTCATATCACACAAGTATCTCTACTCTACCAAGGATCCATCACCAACTCTTTGGCAATGCTGCTTCCAGTCTATAGCACCTGAGGGTGAATAGGTTGACAGCAGACACCCATTACCATGTGATCCCCCTACTGGAACACAAGGTGATCCCCTACCTCTGTAGCCTCCAAAGGTGTTGATGGCCCTCAAAGGAAGGCCATGCCTGTGGCCTCAAGGGCTTCTGAGACCTTCGCTTCACAATGCCAACACTATACCTATATCCTCTCTTCCCTCTGATCAATGTGGTAACTCTGTGTTACCTCCTAGTTTGGAACACATGGGTCTAGGGACAGACATTCCTTGTGCAATTGGGACTCTTCTTGTCACTTAGCCCTCGATTATCCTGCACTCTCCTTCCAGCTGTTGGCTGTGATTGTACTGCAGAGATATCCTCAAATTGAGAGAGGTTGAATTCTAGGAATGTGGTGGATATGGCCTGAAGGGTTCAAGAGAAGACATGGTTAGTTGATACGCTATTCTACCTTTGCACTAGAAAATTCTGGGTGGTAAATTTAACATGTCTAGGAAATGACTTGTTCACATTTTCCTGCACTCTCTGAGTATGACTTGCATTTGTGATGGTCACCAACAGAGTGCAGTTACAGCATCTGAAAAAGTCATGGACAGCGGGACAGATGATCATCATTAGTATGTAATAATGTCACCAACACCTCATCATGTGAATGTTCTTAGGAGACTGTGGGGGCAAGAAGTTTAGTATTGCTTCAATAGTTTCCTAGTTTCCTGAGATTTTTTAAAAATCATAAATGGGTGTTGATTATTTGTTTAAATTATGATATCATGTTACCCAAGGAAAAATGCCTATCTCAACTTAGCAGCAAAAGTTGGATTCAAGGCTTGACATTATGACCCTTCTAAATATTTTGAATATTTCTGATCAAGAACATTATCAAATGGAGTAATTTATTTTGTTCATTAACCCCAAGAAATGAATATTTAGGAGTTTCATTTGTCAGAGAAAAATCTCACCTACTTGCCTTTATTGAAAGAAATGACAGCCATAGCCAGAGTAACATTCCCAAAAGTATGAAATTAAATCCCAAATTCCAAATATATTTTCTTAAACTGAAACTTTATGAAAGCTAGCTTTGTTCAGTTCATCTTCCCCAGCTAGCATTGATAGTGTGAACTGGGAGCTCCAAATAGAAGTTATTGAACTGCAGAGCAATATAATACTAAAAGTGAAGTAATGACATTTATTTATCCTAAATATATAAACACTGTGCACGGATTCTATCCACGTTCAAATGAACTATCACTTTATGAAGAGCTTCTTTCTGTTATGAGGCTGAATTTAATTAAGAATCAAAATTAGTTAGAGGATTCAAGGCTTAATTTTACCCTGCACCTCACAATGTGAAATATAAGACCTGACACTTCATGTTTTCATGGAAGTTAAGGTGCCTGCTTTCCAGTTCCAAATCAAAAGAGTAATGAAACATGAAAGAAAACAATTAATAGTTATCTATCTCTATTTTCAATTTGCATTCCCCCTGTATATAGTAAAATATGATCACCATTAGCATATCTGTGTTTATTATGTTATCTCTTTACACTATATTTCAGTAAAAACAAAGAAAGCTTGATTACATTTCTGGTAATTGATTTTCCATACACCTGGCTTGCTTTGCTAATTTATCTGCTTGGTCTGTAGACACACTTGAGTTCATGACTCAATCAGCAAGTATCTGACAAATGGTTGAAGTGAATGCATTGCAAACACTCCTGACATTAGAGTTTGTTCATTGAATTTTCTTTTGCTTTCTATGTTACCTCAATCCATAAATAGAGTAATAGCAAAAAATTAGGTCCAAAGCTAGCACTCAGTAGAGACATACAACAGAATTGCAAATGTTAGTACAGAACAATAAAATAATACCAAATCCAGAGGTGACATTCAGAATATTTAGAATGCTAACTCTCAGAAGGCTAATAAAAATATTATCAATTGATTTAAATAAAATAAGTAAAAATACCTTAAAAATCCACAAAAAATCTCAAGCAATTAAAAAAGACTAGTCTACTTGAATTGTGGCTTAATCTGTAAGAGCACAAATAAGTTAATTTCCATCATTGTTCTTCTGCAATTGAAATGCTCATATGGCACTTTTTCAAGTCCAAAAAAGCTTCCTATTGCAACCTTCTCTTCTTTCACATTTTAATACAGTGACTGGTGGCAAATATTTACTTCACTTTTTAGAACCTTATTTTTGCCTTACCCCAATTTACTAATTTTCTTTGATTGTTAGTATACTCTACCACAAATCCTTTTCTAGAATGAAGTAGGATGTAAATATACACATTCTTTCTTAGGATTCTTTAGGTAAGAGAAAGCTTATGCTCTAATAGGGGTTAAGGTAACTTGACTAACGCTAGTACAGTCTTATGTAAGCAATTTCTATAAAGTTTTATTTTTATAAATATATTTCTAGTGGAGACTAAAAATAATTTTAATTTGGCATATAGAAAACACAAAGCTATTGTGTAGCCTCAGATTAATAAAGAAGCACAAGTAAAACCATATAAAACAGAAACTAAAACAAAAATCAAAGACCAGAGATATTCTGCAGCTCAAATGTAGTATTTGTCCAACAGTTTAATGGATACATCAAAAGTCTTTCAAAATAAAATGCCTGCCAATGGATAAAGAGCCACCAGTTGTAGAAAACTTCCCCCAAAGACAGGAGACTGGAAATGCATTTTCTCCTCAGAATGAAATGAAAAAGATGGATTGAAAGTGAGACTGGAAAACAAGCCGGTGAATTCAATCACTCGTTTAATAAGTATGGAGCAGCTTCCTGGGTCAGTCTCTGATCAAGGAGCTAAAGACACAGTGAACTCATTGAGTCCTTGTCCTCATAGAACATTTACGCCCATGAATGAGACACTGATAGAGAACTGAAAATAAATAAATGCATGCATACATATAGTACAGGGTTGGATGTGTCTGTGAAGAAAGTAAGAGAGGGTAAGGAGATAGTGCCATTGAGAGGGTACTCTTTCAGACAGGGTAGTCAGGGAAGGCTCTATAAGAAGAGAACATTTGAGAAGAGACCTGAAAGACGTAAGATATGCAAATGTTCATCAACAGATGAATGGATAAATAAAATGTGATATATATAAAATTAAAAAATAAAATATATAAATATATACAAATATATATCTATATAAAATATTGTTTGACCATGAAAAGAATGAAATTCTGATACGTGCCACAACATGGGTGAACTGTTTGGAAAGTTTTTCTGTTAAGAGTAATAGACAAGTGGGGCAGAAGAGAGATGGTAGGATTAGGGAGGGCTTTTTGGTAATGAGCCTGTTTGCCATTGGGAAGTAAATGTCAGTTGAACCAGATGTGACTTAATGTCAGATAAAGACCTAATTTCCATAACAAATAAAAGGCTGAGCAGTGCACACTAGAAAGCAACAAAACATTGAAATCATGACTGGTAAGAACTGTGAGCTAATCCTTCCAATTAACCACAAGATTTAACCCCTTTCCAGAAGAGGGGTTCCATTGCCACACTTCATAGTTAAACAAACACATGGAAAAGTTGGAAATGACACAGGGAAGATCACGAATCTGAGAAGTTTTAATAAACAAGAAATAGAGAAGTGAAAGGAAAAGGAAAGAAGAGAAAATAAAGAAATGATTACTAATTCTTGTCATGTGACTATAGAGCTTTTTCACAACGAATGTGTGAATATTCTTTGCCACACACTTCGAGAAATAATTTAAGAAAGAAACAAACAGTAGTAAATGACATAGTCAACCTTGGGATTGGCAAAACAGATATAATATACATTACATACATATTACATATTATAGCATAAAATTTGAAACATTGGAATGAGTTTCTGGTTATAAAACCTCTTTGCTATTGCTTGCAAAACCAGACCAATTCTATCTAATATTGTTTTGGAATCTCTGGCCAATACAATAAGATGTTAAAATTACAAAAGACTTGGCAGGCAGAAGAAAGAATTTTTATTATTTTTTATTATTCACAGACATTAAAATTGCACACCAGTTAAAGCAAGAGAATCAATAGGAAAAATATTAGAATAAAAACATTCAAAAATGGCTGGATGCAGGATAATTATAAAGAAATCAATACTTTATGTAATGTAATAAGCAGAAATATAATGAAAATGCAATAACACAGCCTAAAAACATATCCTAGAAGTAATAAGAAATGTTTGATATATATATATATACATATTCTCTTATTAAGAGAAAAAAGACTTGGATACCATGTCCCTGACTGGGCAGACTTAATCTTATAAAAATCACCAATCTTCCAAAAGGAGGGGTAATGCAGTCCTGATCATAATCTCAGGAAGATAGATTTAAATTTGACAGTATATTTCTGTAATTTATCTGGAAGAATACACAGGTGAAAAATATAATACAGGTGAAACAATACAAAAACAGGTGAAAAATACAGCTGAAAACAAGAAAACTTTTGAAGAGAAATGACAGTTGGCTTGCTCTTCTAGATATTAAAGCTATTTTTACATCTCAAATAGTTGAAATAATGAGTTACTGGGAAAATATTTATAGAGAGCAATAAAACAGAAATACAGCAAATAAACAGAACAAAACTCTGGAATCCATGAGTATTTACTATAGGGCTGAGCAGATATTACGAATCAGTTGGGAAAGGATGAATTTTTCCATAAGAAGTATAGAGTAGAAATTGACAGCTATAAAAGAAAATCATATTAAACTATGACCATATTATGCACCAAAATGAACTTTAATAGATTAAACAATTAAACATGATGAAACTGCATAAAAGCTAGAAAAATAGGTATCTGACTTTTTAGTGGTTTCTTAAACTTAAAAGTATTTTTTTAATGACAAAGAAAATTATATACACAACATGAGAAGTAAATCAACAGACTGAGAAATATATCTGCAAACATGATAAACTAAAATTAATATCCATAATATGTGAGTTCTTGAAAATTGATAAGATAATCCTAAAACATGATATAAAAATGGCCAAAAGACAATGTAAAAAAGAAATGCAAATAGCTAGAAAATAACCTCATTCACAATTGAAAATAATCAAATTGAATAACATGATAAAGAGTGATAGTAATGGCCCTCCAGTGAATCACACCTCTCTGAGTCTATGCGCCTTTGCAGTGTGACTTTGATACTCCTTTCATAAAGAAATGCAGTCTACTGCTCTACCCCTTGAAGCTGGGATAGCATTATGACCTACTTTGACCAAAAGAATGGGGTAGAAATTGCTTTGTTCTAGTTCTGGAGCTTAGGCTTTGTGGGGCCTCCCTTTTCAATCTTGCCACCATAATGGAACCCTGAAACTGTGAAGAAGCTTGATCTAACATATATTTCAAAATAAGAGACCATGATGGGGAGGAAAAAAAGGTAACAGCTAACAGCTGGAAATCACTTCCAGACATTTGAGTGAGGCCATCTTAGCCCCTGAACAGGACTACAGACACATAAATGACCTAAGACCAGGAGAAGAACCACATAGCCCTGACTTGCCAGCCCATATTATCATAAGAAATACCAAGTCATTGTTTAAGCTTACTAACCTTTGGGGTTGTTTGTTACATACCGATAGGTAACTGATGCAGTAGTCTCCACTTTTATCTACCAAATTAGCAAAGAATTAAAAGGAAAAAAGACACTAATTGCTAATGAAGGAACAGTCAGCCAAATACCATAATTCTCAGTGTAAGGAAATACTAGATACAAACTAGGAAATGATGTTGCAATATTCATCAAGTTCTTAAATACAATATTTAAATCCTTTGACCAAGTAATTCTCCTTATAGAGTTTTATCTTACAGAAATGATTAAAATGTGAACAAGATATATGCCCAAAGATGTTTGTTACCCATAATTTTTAAATCAAGGCAAATTCCTATTTAACAACAGAATAATACATTTTAAAAACGTTAAGTTTATCTATGTGATGGAGTATTATTTCATGGAACCCAGTCCCTAATGTCAAAAAATTGTGGAAAGTGAAGTCACTCAGTTGTGTCTGACTCTTTGTGACCCAATGGACTGTAGCCTATCAGGCTCTTCCGTCCATGGGATTTCCCAGGCAAGAGTGCTGGAGTAGATTGCCATTTCCTTCTCCAGGGGATCTTCCCGACCCAGGAATAGAACCTGGGTCTCCCACATTGCAGGCAGAAGCTTTACCATCTGAGCCACCAGGAAGATCTAAAAAAAAAAAAAATTGTGGATATAGACCTAAATACACAGTATGAACTGTCTCAGTTTGTGTTTGAAAGAGGCAGGTAACAAAGATTAAAATGGAAGGAAAGTTATGACCAACCTAGACAGCATATTAAAAAGCAGAGACATTACTTTGCCAACAAAGGTCCATCTAGTCAAGGCTATGGTTTTTCCAGTGGTCATGTATGGATGTGAGAGTTGGACTATAAAGAAAGCTGAGCGCCAAAGAATTGATGCTTTTGAACTGTGGTGTTGGAGAAGACTCTTGAGAGTCCCTTGGACTGCAAGGAGATCCAACCAGTCAGTCCATCCTAAAGGAAATCAGTCCTGAATATTCATTGGAAGGACTGATGTTGAAGCTGAAACTCCATTACTTTGGCCACCTGATGCGAAGAGCTGACTCATTGAAAGGGACCCTGATGCTGGGAAGGATTAAGGGCAGAAGGAGAAGGGGACAACAGAGGATGAGATGGTTGGATGGCGTCACCAACTCAATGGACATGGGTTTGGGTGGACTCCGGGAGTTGGTGATGGACAGGGAGGCCTGGCGTGTGGCGGTCATGGGGTCACAAAGAGTCGGACACGACTGAGCAACTGAACTGAACTGAACTGATATCCCCAAAACTTAATAGCCATTATTTCTGAGAGTGTTAATGACTTACTAGGGCTTCCCTGGTAGCTCAGATGGTAAAGAATCTGCCTGAAATGTAGGAGAACCAGGTTCAATCCCTGGGTCCAGAAGATCCCCTGGAGAAGGAAATGGCAACCTACTTCAGTATTCTTGCCTAAAGAGTTGTGGGTTCCAGTCCATGGGGCTGCAAACAGTCAGACATGACTGAGCAACTAAGCATGCACGATATGAGTTACTGTTATTTTCTCCTGTAGTTTTCCATTTATTTCCCAAACTTTCAACAATAGCAATGCATTCTTCTTATAATAAGAGAAATATATATCTTATTTTGAAAGCAAGGTGAGTTTTGGTTGTCTGAGAAGATTCAAGTATGGTCCTGTCTTATAGGGACAATGAACTAACAAACAATTACTGATCACTTATTATATACAGCTTTCCAGGTGGCGCTAGTGGTAAAGAGCCTGCCTGCCAATGCAGGAGACGTAAGAGATTGGGTTTGATCCCTGGGTTGGGAAGATTCCCCTGGAGAAGAAAATGGCAACCCACTCTAGTACTCTTGCCTGGGAAATCCCATGGACAGAGGAGCCTGGCAGGCTACAGTGCATGGGGTCGCAAAGAATCAGACACAACTGAAACGACTCAGCACATATATTATATACAAACTACTGTGTCATATGTTGAAGTGGGCTCATTGAAAGGGTGTTGAACCACAAGCCTATAACAGATAAGCCTCCAAAACGTGACTATTCCTACCATTAGTTTACAGATTCTATTACATCCATCAAAGCAACCAGGAAAATCTGTGACAGCAATTATAATCAGAAGGTAACTTACAGACAAGTTTCACCCATCTGAGAAGATTCAACACCCCAGTCGAAAAGCTGCCTATGGTCTAGGGGGACTGGCATGTCGTAATGACCCTGAGATAGTCTTTGACCTGCAAGTTCCTTTTTTCTGCCTATTCCTATGCTGGAATTTCCCAGTACTGGAATTGAAGCATGTTTTCTCTTAAATGTCTTCAGCCATCAGCCAGAGTTCAAGCTAGATTCAGATGGACCAATCCAACTGGAGTATCGAAGGGGATAGATCTAGGGATTGACCGGAGGCTAGGAATTGGGAGAAGATCCCATACATTCTAACATGATGATTCAGTCTCTGTTCATCAAAAGTAGAAGATTCTAGATTATACAGATTGGGAACAATTTCAGTGAGCTGTCATTTGTTTCAGTCCCGGATACATCATAATCAATTACCACCACCAAAGATCCTTGTAGTCAAGTCATTGTGTGGTAACCACATCCATTGGTGTCTGGGCTATTATTACTCACCCTCTGCCTCAATCACTCTGTTTCAATTGTTACATTTCCTGTCTTTGTCCCCTGTCACCAATACAGCACTTTACAAAGATGCTGATTTATCTTCACCAATTTATTCTTTATTGCCATCACTAAGGTAATATTTTCTAGGCTCTCTCAGAGGACATGATTGTGGGTGGGACAAGCCAGTTGCACGTGATGAATCCATGTCAACATTTTCATTTCTCTAATGTCAGATGTCAGAGAGAAAAATATATTGGTCATAATAACGAGGTAGAGGCCAAACTGACACCCACAGGAAATACTCTTTATGTAAAACATAAGACTTCCTTGACATAAATGTCATTTTAAAAATTAGATCAGTTAGACTTGAAAAAAAATCTTACCTTGAAAAGTGTCAGAAAAAAATTCAATATTAGGTATATAAGAATTTAATAATTTAAACATACAACTTAAAATTTACTTTTTAAAATATTTCTCTATTGTTCAAGTTCTACAACATCATTATAAATTAAATGGGTAATATAGATAAGCAAAAAGAAAACATTTTTTTAAAATCACAGAGTAATATCACCCAGAGAGAATACTGTTATTATTATTTTTTCTACACAGGTATTACATGCAAGCACATGGTGCTATATTCCACAGTATCTGGAGATCTGTGAGTTGTATCTTCTTTTTCATTTATACATATATATAATATATTCTTTTTCATATTTTTTCCTCTATGGTTTATGACAGGATATTGAATATAGTTCCCTGTGCTATGCAGGAACTTCTTGTTTATCCATCCTATATATGTTTGCCTCTGCTAATTCCAAATTCCCAATCCTTCCTTGCCCTACCCCAACCTTGGCAACTACAAGTCTGTTCTCTATATCCATGAGTCTGTTTTTGTTTAACTGATAAATTGATTTGTGTCATATTTTAGATTCCACAGATAAGTGACATCGTATTATATTTGTCTTTCTCTTTCTGAATTATATCACTTAGTTGGATAATCTCTAGGACCATCCATGTTGCTGCAAATGACATTATTTTGTACTTTTGACGGCTGAATAATATTCCATTGTATATATGTACCACATCTTCTTTATCCATTAATCTGTTGATGTATATTTAGGTTGCTTCCATGTCTTGGCTATTGTCAGTAGTGCTGCTATGGACATAGGTGTGTTAGTCATTCAGTTGGGTCCAAATCTTTGTGACCTCATGGACTGTAGCCCACCAGGCTTCTCTGTCCATGGGATTCTCCAAGCAAGAATACTAGAGTGGGTTATCATTCCCTTCTTCAAGGGATCTCCAGGAATCAAACCCAGGTCTCCTGCATTGTAGGCAGATTCTTTACCACATGAGCCACCAAGGAAGCCCATGAATGTAGGGATGCATGTATATTTTTGAATTATAGTTTTGTCTGGGTATATGCACAGGAGTGCCATTGCTGGATCATATGGCAACTCTATTTTTAGTTTTTTGAGAAACCTCCATATGGTTCTCCACAGTGGCTGCATCAATTTACATTCCCACCAACAGTGTAGGAGGGTTCTCTTTCCTCTACACCCTCTCCAACATTTGTTATCTGTAGACATTTTAGTAATGGTCATTCTAGAAGACTGGTGTGAGGTGGTATCTTACTGTAGTTTTCATTTGCATTTCTCTAATAATTAGCGATGTTGAGAAGCTTTTCATATACCTATTGGTCATCTGTATATCTTCTTTGGAGAAATATTTATTTAGGTCTTCTGCCCATTTTTTCAATTGGGTTGTTTGATTATTTGTTACTGAGTTGTATGAGCTATTTGTATACTTTGGAAATTAAGCCATTATCAGTTGCATCATTGGCAAATATTTTCTCCTAGTCTGTAGGCTGCTGCAGCTGCTGCTGCCGCTATGTCGCGTCAGTCATGTCCGACTCTGTGCAACCCCATAGTGTGAGTTGTGCCTTTCACACACAATCTATAGAAAAATGTTTTCACATTGATATGCAGCTTTATTGTTATTATTAATTGCTGCATACTAGTCCATTTTAGGCACACTTTTATTTAAGCCATCTCTTATTGTTAGACATTAGATTATTCCCTATTTTTTTCATAAACAGCATAAAAAGAAACATTCTTATCTACCCATCTTTATATGTACATGGAGTCATTGTCTTGGCTTAAATGATTAGAAGTGGACTTTTTGAGCTAAATACAATATATATACATGGATATGATGTATATTGCTAAATTTCAGAATAAGTCTGAATAAGACTCAGCAGAATAAGTCTGTCAGTAACAACCAGCAATATTTTAAAAAGTTACTGCTTTCTGACATCTTAGCTAAGACTATGTGTCTGCAGTCTTTTTATCCTTGCTAATCTGACAAAGGATATCTTATTATTATTTTAATTTGCATTGATTTTTCACACTTTTAATGTTTCATGTGTCTCTTCATTAGCAAGTTTACTATTCACAAACATAATCCAGTTTTCATTTGTTTTTATTATTTAATAGATTTATAATAGCTTTTTAAATGCTAAGGGTATTAATCTTTACTCTGTCATGAATATTACAAATATGTTTTTCCAGTTTTAAATCTGTCTTTATGGTGCTTTATCCACATAGAAACTCTAAACCTCTTTATGGTCAAAAATTTCAGTCTTTTTCTTTCTGATTTCTCCTACCAAAGTATGCTTAGAAAGTCCTTCCCAGCCCAAGACATGTACCTATGGTTTCTCCAACAATATTTTTTATTTCAAATTCTCAAATATTTAATCTATCTAGATTTAAATAGAGCTCCAAATAAAAGTTTTTTCCACATCATTAACCAAGTGTCTTAGCATCATTTGTTAAATTATTTCTTCTTTCACCACAAATTTGAGATGCCGCGTTTCTCATATAGTACTCCAATTCCTGCATACAAAGCAGTCTGTTTCTTGACTCTTCTTTCTTTTTTCCCTGTGTTGTCTGATTTTTTTTCTGCAACAAGACCCTTGTGTTTTTCTGGGCTGGTCATCTGCCAGCATTGAGCCTCCCTTTACTGAGCAGTCTCAGCATTGGCTGCAGTCCCCAATGACACTTTCAGTCTTCCCTCTTCCCTGGGGTGAGGCAAGGAATGGCTTCTCTCCCTATGATTTTTGCTCTGTTACATGGCAGCCACAGACAGGTCAGGGCTTTCCACGTGGTGCAGTGGTAAAGAATCCACCTACCAATACAGGAGACACCAGAGATGTAGGTTTGATCCCTGGGTTGGGAAGATTTCCTGGAGGAGGAAATGGCTACCCACTCCAATATTCTTGCCTGGGAATCCCATAGACAGAGGAGCCTGGCGGACTACAGTCCATGGGGTCGCAAAGAGTTGGACACAACTGAATACACACACACAGGTTACTTGAGCCCCGACAACATGTATAGCTTAGAGACTGTTTTTGTTTTGGCTAATAATCATAGTGCCTTGTTCTTCCTTGCATAGTCTTCATTCATTCATTCATTCATTCAACAGAAGACAAGTATACCTGGATCAGGACCATCATGCCATCTATCCGTGAAACCACTGCTCCTCATCCAGACTTTAGCCCTTCTTGCCGAGTGTGGCTCTCCATGTCTTCCACTGTGGAAGGCAGCATTCGTACAATGCCCTAAAAGGCCCTTTGTGATCTGACCCACCTTTCTTTTCTGTCTTCAGTCTCATATCCCACAACTCCCTTGACAACCTCCACTTCAGCTGCACTGACATCCTCACTATTTCTTGGACATTCCTGTCAGGGCAGGCAGGTTCACCTCAGGACATTTGTACTCACTGTTTCTTCTTCCTGGAATATTCTTCCCTCAGATAGCCGCATGGATAGCTTGCTCACTTTCTTCATGGTTTTTGCATCTTTTAAAAGATGCCTACCCAAAACACCTGTTATGGACAGAATTGTACCCCCTAAATTTGTATGTTGAAGCCCTAACCAACCCCAAAGTGACTCTATTTGGAAGTAGGGCCTATAAGGAGGCAATAAAGGTTTAATGAGGCCATAATCCTGGGCCTTTAATGTGGTAGGGCCATTGTCCTCATAAGAAGAGGAAGAGACATCAGAACTTGCTCTCTCACCACACGGTGCACAGAGGGAAGGTCATATGAGGTCATAGCAAGAAACAGACATTGACAAGTCAGGATGAGAGCTTTCACCAGAAACCAAATTTTCCAGCAGCTTGATCATGGACTTTTGGCTTCCAGAACTGTGAGATAATTACTGTCTGTTGCTTAAGCCACCCAGTCTGTGGTATTTTGTTATGGCAGCCCAGGCAGACTAAGAAACCATCCCACTCATATTAACTCCAAGGCCCTTTTCCCTGTCCTGCCAATCTCCCCTACTTACTCTACCCTAGCCATTAACTTGTTCAAAATCAATCTGAAATTTACTTCTTTGTATTTTAATTGTCTGTTTTCTATCTTCTTTCACTGGAATGTAAACTCATGAGTACAAGTATTTCTCATGCTTTCATTGGTTGATGGATCCCTAGCATATAGAACTGTTCCTGGAACATGCATGCTTCATGCTGAGTCACTTCAGTCATGTCCAACTCTTTGTGACCCTATGGACTGTAGCTCACCAGGCTCCTCTGTCTATGGGATTCTCCAAGCAAGAATACTGGAATGGGCTGCCATCCCTCCTCCAGGAGATCTTCCCAACCCGGTGACTGAACCTGCATCACTTAGGTCTCCTGCATTGGCAGGAGGGTTCTTTACCACTAGCATTACCTGAGAAGCCCATACCTGGAACATAGTAGACTCTCAATAACTGTCTTTTGAACAAATGAATGAATTGCAGCAGACTCCTTTTCCCTTTAGGGTGAATTCTCTCTCAGAAGCCCTAATCCTTATCTTAGTCCCTCAGGAAGTGTCTTTGTAAGTCCGTACCACCTTGAGGACACTATTCAGGAGGGTCCTCAGCTCCTATGACAATTAGTACAAGCAACAGATACCAGAGTTGGAATCAGGGGACTCCTTCTCTGGGGCATATCTGAATTTCAGGTCCAACTCAGCCAGGACTCTTGATGTTTTAATTTGGGCTTCCCTTAAAGCACAGTATGAAACAAAGATGTGGATGCAGGTGACTCACTTGGAAGGTGATCTCAGGGATCAGGAAGGAAGGAGCAGGGAGGATGAGGCAGAGAAGGAAGGAAGCCAAGGAAGGGTATGTTAATGAACCGATTACTGCTGTGGGCAACTGGGGCTCATTCCTGCCCACACCCCACTGGGAAACAGTGCAGAATGTACCTTGAAATTCTTCCTTCATCACACAGGAAACTTTTCTTGCCCATGCCTGTCCCCCTCTATGACATACTCTCAGGCTGCCATATGTACCACTAAGTGAGATGCAGCAGTAACTCACGAGAACCCTCTAGAACCCATAGGAAATGGCACCACAACTAACACTGAAATCACAGAGGAGCAAAGGGAATGGGGTTTGGGGCACAAGAGCACCAACTGCACTTGATTATAATACTACATTTTCATTTCAGTTCAGTTCAATCCCTCGGTCTTGGCCAACTCTTTGTGACCCCAAGGACTGCAGCACACCAGGCTTCCCTGTCCATCACCAACTCTTACAGCCTACTCAAACTCATGTCCATCAAGTCGGTGATGCCATCCAACCATCTCATCCTCTGTCATCCCCTTCTCCTCCCACCTTCAATCTTTCCCAGCATCAGGGTCTTTTCAAATGAGTCAGTTCTTCCCATCAGATGGCCAAAATATTGGAGTTTCAGCTTCAGCTTCAGCCCTTCCAATGAATATTCAAGACTGATTTCCTTTAGGATGGACTGGTTGGATCTCTTTGCAGTCCAAGGGACTCTCAAGAGTCTTCACCAACAACACAGTTCAAAAGGATCAATTCTTTGGTGCTCAGCTTTCATTATAATCCAACTCCACTACCATACATGACTACTGGAAAAACCATAGCTTTGGGTAGACAGACCTTTGTCGGCAAAGTAATGTCTCTGCTTTTCAATATGCTGTCTAAGTTGGTCATAACTTTTCTTCCAAGGAGTAAGCGTCTTTTAATTTCATGGCTGCAGTCACCATCTGCAGTGATTTTGGAGCCTCCAAAAATAAAGTCTGTCACTGTTTCCATTGTTTCCCCATCTATTTGCCATGAAGTGATGGGACAAGATGCCGTGATCTTAGTTTTCTGAATGTTGAGTTTTAAGCCAACTTTTTCACTCTCCTCTGTCACTTTCATCAAGAGACTTTTTAGTTATTCACTTTCTGCCATAAGGGTGGTGTCATCTGTGTATCTGAGGTTACTGATGTTTCTCTTGGCAATCTTGATTCCAGCTTGTGCTTCATCCAGCCCAGCATTTCACATGATGTACTCTGCATATAAGTTAAATAAGCAGGGTGACAATATACAGCCTTGACGTACACCTTTCCTGATTTGGAACCAGTCTGTTATTCCATGTCCAGTTCTAACTGTTGCTTCTTGACCTGCATACACATTTCTCAAGAGGCAGGTCAGTTGGTCTGGTATTCCCATCTCTTTCAGAATTTTCCACAGTTTGTTGTGATCCACACAGCCAAAGGCTTTGGCATAGTCAATAAGGCAGAAGTAGATGTTTCTCTGGAACTCTCTTGCTTTTTCCATGATCTAACAGATGCTGGCAATTTGATCTCTAGTTCCTCTGCCTCTTCTAAATCCAGCTTGAACATCCGAAAGTTCACAGTTCACATACTTTTGAAGCCTGGCTTGGAGAATTTTGAGCATTACTTTGCTAGTGTGTGAGATGAATGCAATTGTGTGGTAATTTGAGCATCCTTTGGCATTGCCTTTCTTTGGGATTGGAATGAAAACTGACCTTTTCCAGTCCTGTGGCCACTGCTGAGTTTTCTAAGAACTACTTTAGTATCTCATGATCAAAATATTCTATTTCTATACATTCTGTTATAAGTTTTCTTTTCTCGTGTATGTAAATGAACTTTGCCAGAAGAATGTGATCTACAATGTGGCACACTGAGCCTATAGACTGAAAAGAACACAACCACCCCTTGGACAGAAAGCTGGCTTGCAGTTTTCCACCTTTATTGGCTTCAGCAATGTTGTTTGTTGAATCCTGAGAATTTTCCTTCATCCACTGTAGCTCTTCCTCCCAGTAATCTTTAGTATAGAAGTCGAGATATTACCCATGATCTGTGCTCCTCCCGGAGCAAAGAGTGGGTGGTATTGCAGCACAAACTGCTATCTGTCATATCGGACTCTCCTGACAGCCTCCTCAGATGGCTCATCCGTTTCATGGGTTAATTGAAACTGTTCCACCATGTCACCAGAATGATACAGTCTCCAGGAACCACTGTTCTTTGCTCAGAGATAAACATCTTCAAGAGAGGACTTCATCTAAGCACAGTCCGTTTCTCGTTTTTCCAGAGAATTACAACTTAAGGATGCAAGAAGCTTAATAGATGCAAGAATGGAAAAATAAAATACCTGAAAAAGCTACAGAAAGAAAAGTTCAAGTATGCCAAAAAATTTTCTTAAGTTCACTTATGGACAGTATTTATGGTTGGAGGAAGGAGAAGATGCTCAGAAAATATCTGTGTCCATAACTGCCTGAAATATCATGTCTCGTATTTTTGGATGCAAGTCTAACCCTTGTATGAGGAATGTCCCTGGCCAGGAGGACATGCCTAGAATGTAGTAGGTATTTAATAGATGTGCATTTATCAAAAGCACAATACATCTTTCAGCTTAATCTCTGATTCCACACCTGAGAAAAATAGCCCTGACTTTAGGCATGGTGTTCCCTGAGCATTCTTCAGATTTAGGCTCAAGCAATAGTGAAGACATTTTGTTCTAGAGATTTCTTTAACTTTATCTCATTTAGTCCCTACCCAAGCTGATAAGATGGCACCTATTGTTTGGGGGATGAGAAAAGCAGAGGTCAGAGTAGTTGAGGCCTTTGTCCAAGGTGACATAGCTAGAAAATGTATAGCCAAGACTTCAACTGCAAGTTCAGGGAGTGGGCGCTCTGTGTTTGTTTGTTTAAAGGCTTCAAATTCTTTGCCACTACTCCCATCAAGAGAGAACTGCTCTAAAACTCCTTACCTTGAATCTAGGCAGGCTTACAGCTGCTTTGATCACAAGACAGAGGTGAAAATGATGCTCTGTGACTTCTGAGGGTAGGTCATAAAAGGCCATGCAGCTTGCCTTGGCTCTCCAGGAACACTTGCATCATCCAGGGGACTTGGGACTTTCTCTCTCAGAACCCAGCCATCACACTCGGAGGAGCCCAAGCCACATGGAGAGGCCACATGTAGGTCCTCTGGTCAGCAGTTCTGCTGTGCCCAGTCACTGAGTCATTCCAGCCCAGACCCCGGCCATGTGAGGGAAGAAGCCTCCGAATGATTCCAGCCCCTAGCCACTCGAGTCGCCTCAAAACCAGCTGTAGATCCACACAGCATGGGTCAGAAATGAGCCATCCCCTCGGTGCCTTGTCTGAATTCTTGACCCCAGAAGCTGTGAGCATAGGCAAATACTGGCTGTGATTTACACAACCAATTTGGGATGGTTTGTTAGGCTGTGAGACAACCATAACAGGGAGCTTTCCCCAAGCTTTTAATAGTCTGTGCACTTATGATGACATGTAGTCCCATGAAGTCCTGTAGGCTCTTGGAGACCTCATGAGTACAACTTAGACCCCTCAAAGTTACAGGGGAGCAGGAAGTAGGGCCCAAACTCTGACCTGGGCTTGGTTTCTAGAACTCTGGCTTCATATACAAGCAACTCCTGCAGCTCAATTCCAGAAAAATAAATGACCCAATCAAAAAATGGGCCAAAGAACTAAACAGACATTTCTCCAAAGAAGACATACAGATGGCTAACAAATACATGAAAAGATGCTCAACATCACTCATTATCAGAGAAATGCAAATCAAAACCACAATGAGGTACCATTTCAGAATGGCTGCTATCCAAAAGTCTACAAGCAATAACTGCTGGAGAGGGTGTGGAGAAAAGGGAACCTTCTTACACTGTTGGTGGGAATGCAAACTAGTACAGCCACTATGGAGAACAGTGTGGAGATTCCTTAAAAAACTGGAAATAGAACTGCCATATGACCCAGCAATCCCACTGCTGGGCATACACACCAAGGAAACCAGAATTGAAAGAGACACGTGTACCCCAGTGTTCATCACAGCACTGTTTATAATAGCCAGGACATGGAAGCAACCTAGATGTCCATCAGCAGATGAATGGATAAGAAAGCTGTGGTACATATACACAATGGAGTATTACTCAGCCATTAAAAAGAATACATTTGAATCAGTTCTAATGAGGTGGATGAAGCTGGAGCCTATTATACAGAGTGAAGTAAGCCAGAAAGAAAAACACCAATACAGTATACTAATGCATATATATGGAATTTAGAAAGATGATAATGATAACCCTGTATGCGAGACAGCAAAGTGAAGTGAAGTCATTCAGTCATGTCCAGACTCTTTATGACCCCATGGACTGTAGCCTACCAGGCTCTTCCATCCATGGGATTTTCCAGGCAAGAATACTGGAGTGGGTTGCCATTTCCTTCTCCAGGAGATCTTCCCGACCCAGGGATTGAACCCAGGTCTCCCACATTGTAGGCAAACGCTTTACCGTCTGAGCCACCAGGGAAGTCCGAGACAGCAAGAGACACAGATGTATAGAACAGTCTTTTGGACTCTGTGGGAGATGGAGAGGGTGGGATGATTTGGGAGAATGGCATTGAAACATGTATAATATCGTATGTGAAATGAATCGCCAGTCCAGGTTTGATGCATGATACAGGATGCTTGGGGCTGGTGCACCAGGATGACCCAGAGCAATGGTATGGGGAGGGAGGAGGGTGGGGGTTCAGGATGGGGAACACGTGTATACCCGTGGTGGATTCATGTTGATGTATGGCAGAACCAATACAATATTGTAAAGTAAGTAGCCTCCAATTAAAATAAATAAATTTATAAAAAAATAAAAAATAAGTAAATAAATAAAATAGAACTCTGGCCTCAACAGTTCCTTACTCTTTCCTCTTAGACCTTTCTAGTAACTTTTTCCGCCTGGTACCTTATTTTGGTCACGCAAAGCATCCTTGGCCTCTCTGACACTGCCAAGCCCCTCTGACCTTTCCTGGCACTAAGATTTCTATCTTCATTCTTCACAGCTCTCCCTCTGGTTCCTAAAGCAGGGAAAAGTCTCCTTTCCCTTGCTCTCAGTCTCAAGATCTGATCACCAAACCTATTTCAGTTGAAGTCACTATTTTCCATAGCTATGCAAGCCCACTCACCTCAGAAGCCTGCCTCCCATTCTCTTTCACACTCAACTTTAGAAGCAGAAGGCATCCATTCCTCTCTCTTTTAGGCTGCTGTCCCCTAGAGAGAGTGTAAATGCCAGATCAAGGGCCTGTCCAGACAGGAAAAGCAGAGCATCCTCAATAGTCATCAAGGTCTAGTAAGAATTTGATTTTATCATGCCCTTACCTTAAACACGTCATTTAAAAAATAAAGCATGTATAGACTGCATTACAATCTCACTCAGATAAAAATGATTAACTGATCATATAAAACACATTTCAAGATAACTGTTCTAATACCTTCCCATAATAAAAATGAATTTGGGAAGATCTTTCTGTTTTAGAGACTGGTTAGGAACATCACTCCCCAAAGCACAGCTGAGGCTGAGCCAGGGGGACCTAAGTCTCACACTGAAGTCTGTGGTTTCTTCTCTAAGCACGCTCCAATTTACACAGGCATGTCTTCTGCAGAGGAAGAGCTGAAAGGTAATAGGAATTTCTCATCCTTAGACACAAAGTCTAAGTACACAGTAGCAAAAAAAAAAAAAAAGTACACAGTAGCTAAGGCTTGAAATTCTACTGTTCAAGGTTTATTCCTTTGGCTGAAGGCTTTATTCCCCTTTAAAATCCAAATATCTTTATGAGTGTCTTATTACCTTAGTGACAGTGGCTGGTTTTGCTGACTATCTACCTGATATCTATTCCTCTTCCTTTGTTTTCTGGTTACAGAACTCCAATTTGGGAACTAGGGTACCAATGTGTCCAGACTCTATTTCAGCTAGGGGTGGTCATGCCACCCGGCTCTGGCTTCTGAGATATAAGTGGAAACCTTTGAAAAGGACTACCTGAAAATCTTGTTTACAAAGGCATGCTTCTCTTTTCCATTCTTCCTTCATCGAAGATAACACGTGGAGGCACAGCAGCCATATTGCGAACCTAAGGACATGAGTCACACATCACAAATGGCACAGCTTAATTTGTTGATGGCATCATGGACTCATTGCACTAATGCTGCAGTCAGCCTAACCCATCACAGGTTGAGGGGCACTGTGAGTTGAGGATGGAGAGAGAGGTTTCCATCTCTAATGGATGCAATGTTACAGAGGTTTGGGAAATCATCCAGGAAGTGAGTTCTGAAACAAGCAAGCAGGTGCAGAAATGTTAAAGGCTTTAAGAACTCCTGAAGGAGAAAACTGTGGAAGTGGGGCCCGAAAGTCAGCTTATCACGAACAACTTGACTTTGGTTTTACCTTGCATTCTAACCTAACTAAATGGAAGAATAATTCTACGAATTTCTGTAAGTGGGAGAAAAGAAAGCATTTCTTTACAGCGTCTTTGTGAAAGAATAAATTGAATGTTCAACATGCAAATGCTTAAGGATGATTTTTCTGGGACAAATCTAGGTGAATCACAATTCTACTCAAGAGGTTTTCATAAGCTACATTTAGAAGGCCAAAGGTTTCCCTGAGTGATGGCTCCACAGGAACTGGCCAAGGGGTATGAGCTCACTGATTAAAATGAACACTGAATTACCGTTTTTGTTCTCCTGAAATAGAGTTGTTACTGGCTGGACTCAGCAGTGCATAAGTTGGTACAAACTTTACCTAGGACCATTTGAATATTTTACCAAGAACTTTGTTATTTAAGAGCTGAGATGTCAAATCACTCTAAAGAGAAAAATATGGTCCAATTTTAACCTTTAATCTAAAATATTCATGCAAACCTTGATTTCTTTCATGAGGACTTCATGCATAAAATCAAAGACAAGCTAAGGTTCAAACTGGTGGAGAGTTTCCTTTAACTTGGAATTAGCTGTACTAGTTACCACTTCTCATTTAGGAAAATGTCACCATAAGTTGTAGGTACATTTTGTGAAATCCCAGGAACAGTTCAGTAGGTGGAAATCAAGTAAGTTGCAATGTTTTTAGCTTAACCCCACAAAGAATTTCGCCATTGTATAGCACTGGGCTGGAACAGTGCCTCTTGAACTGTTAAGTGCAGGACCACTCATCCAGGGATCTTGTTAAAATACAGGCTCTGATTCAGTAGGTCTAGGGCGAGGCCTGAAACTGCACTTCTCACAAGCTCCCAGGTGATACTGATGCTGGTCCATGAACCACACTTTGAGTAGCCAGAGAGTAGAGCATGGGCTAAACTGGCTGCTCTCCAGGATCATTTAAGGATCTTGTTTTTTAAAACAAAACAAAAGACAACCAAGTCTTGGGCCATATCCCAGCTCTACAGCAACAGAATCTCCGGGAATGAAGTGCGAGAGTTTGTATTATTAACCATCTCCCCAGGTGATTCCTATTCAGCCGTGAGCTGCACCTGGTCTGCAATGAGGTGAGCAGCAGGTCTCCAAGAGTAGCCGTGCACCCCTAGATCAGGATCGCTGGGGGAGCTTGTGGACTGTGCGGATCCCTCTCTGCAGATACCTCCCTTCTGCTGCCTGGGAAGGAGGCAAAGGGTGGAGGGAGCAGAGAAAATCAGGAGGCACTATAAAAAGAGAGATTGACGTCACTTCAACTCCCACCTGGCAGGAGTGGAGAGGGCCAATTCTCCTGGAAGTGACAGCATGCAACGTGCCTCCCGCTGCCTGACCACCTGCACCTCCTTCCTTCTCTTCCTCTTCCTGGCACATGCTGCAGCCAAGGCTGCCCCTCAGGGACTGCTGGGGGGCCTGGTTAGAAAGGAGGGAAAGGAAAGAAGGGGAGGGCTAGAAAAATAAGACAAAGGTATAAGGACTATAAATAGCCTTAGGTTTCTGTTCATATGGCAGTTCAATCCAGTGCAAATAAATAAATACCTATTTCAATATCTGTACTTGCTGAAATGGTAACAGTATATTATTTGGCCAAAAGAGTGTATTCCAGTTGCATAATATTGTGTCTATGTGTAGAAAAGGGTCCAGAAGATCATGAACCATATTAATCTCCAAGTGGTAAAATGTAAGGTATTATTTTCCTGACTTCAGTATACTGATCTGTATTGTTTGAATGTTTGACACTAACCAAGGGTTATTTTTATAATGAGAAATAAATGAAAAAGCCATTTTCATTTGGGGAAACAAAAACAAGGGTCACAGTGCTAACGTACTGTAGGACACAGATTAACGAAGAGGATCCAGGCCCTTCAAGGAGCTCACAAACTCAGCAGTCAGAATCAGAATCATGGATGCTGAGTTGAAGAGATAGGCAGTTAGGTGGCCCCACAACAGATGTCAGGGTTGGACTGTCCTGCAGGGAGTGGCATTTGGCCAAAAAGTCCAAGATGGAATCCAAATGCATGTTATTGAATGCAGATCTGAATAGGAGTTTAGTGTATTAAAGGAGAGAAGGTTATCAAGGTTAATTAGTATGAATAAAGCAGCTCAGGAGGAAAATGGATGGGTCAAGGGATCTAGAAAAAGCCACTGTGATGCTTCAGAAAGATGACATTCTTGTGACTGTAACACAAGATGAGCTAAGAGCTCAGCTAGAGATTAAGCAAAACTGAGACCTCATCAAAGATAGAACCGCTCCTGCTTGCCCTGGGACTTACTCCCCATGGTATTGGTATAATAGAATTGCCACATACGAATGAACTAAATAGCAACTACATGTGGAACAATGATCTCAGCAGAACTTTTGGAAGGCTTTGTACATCAGACGAAAGAGCTCATGAAGGGAGGAAACTGGACTAAAAGAGGTCTTGCTTACTTGAAAATCTCTTGGATACTCAGACCTGTGGTATCTCCTACTGATGTTAACTCTGGTCATGGAAAATCATAAACTAAATGTTTTTAGGTCCATGTTACCTCAATCTCCTGCTTATATCATGAGGAAGAAAAGAAAATCAGATAAAGCACCCTGGAAGGAGGGGAGAAGGTCAGGTGAAATCACCCCGAGGATTTTGAAAGCTGGATCAGCCAAACTCCCTGAAACTCCTAATTTTTGAACTTGTACTGCCATACACAAGTTGAAGAGATTTTTTTCCCTTTTGATTTCCTGTATCTATTGCTTTCTATTAGCTTAAGCTTCAGGAGGGAGGACTAGGTCCTTAAAAGGTAAATACGGAGATTAAGTACAGAGACACAAATATTTAAGGGAGTATGACAGACCTTCTAACAGTGACAGATGAGCCAAGAAAGAGGGCTGCGTGAGTCATTTTGCCTCAGACCATCTCCGGCACCTTCATCATCACAATCTCGACCTGGCTTCATCAGCACACATTTGGTGAGTTAGTTTCCAGCCACTGTGCTATCTGCAAGGGTTAAGAAGACATAGGGAGACAGGGATGGGATGAAGAAAGGGGGAGGAGGGAGGTGGACATACAGACAACTGCTGATGACACACTGTCATGACCAGTGGGCCCTGCAGCCGGCTCTGGCTCCTAGCCTGCCTTCTCCAGATACTTCCGTTGCCTTCCCCTGGATATGGCATCCAACAGAGTTGCAAGGGCAGTTATCATGCCAAAGGCTAATTTTATTGCTAGGAAAAGGTAGGATTTAAGTTCTCCGCGGTGACTAAAAATATCTGTGATACAGCATCAATAGCCAAAATCAAAAGAAGTATCTCAAAGGGGGAAATGAGCGATCAAAAATAGGAGATGAGAAATAGTCACTGACTTGTTTGCCACCAATGTTAATTACACATGAGTGTGTTCACAGTTTGAAAGCATGCTGTATTCAGGAAGGTTTGACTGGTGCTGATCAGTTCTGTGCCTTGCAGGGTCTCAGATCTACAACACCTGAACACACCCCCTGAGGAAGCTGTTCAGTTCTAACTCTTCAGGCCACATCAACCTAAAATGTCCCCGCACACAGAAATGGTTCTGGAGCAACATTCAAATCTTCATTTCTCTTTTCCAGACTCATCAAAGGAGATCGCTGGGAAGATACATGAGGAAAGTTGCCACTTGGCCATTATCTGCCTGTGGCAGGTCCAGAGTTCTACCAGAGTCCTTTCAAAGTAAGATACATTTAGCACACATGCTTGTGGAAAGTGCTGGATCTTAAATGCAACCTCCATTAACCCAATTATTGTTCATTAATCATAGCTGAAAAGTCTGGAATCAAGAGAAACGTAAAGCTTTGCGCTGAGGCAGTATGGTAGCCAAAGAGGATTGTCTGAGGGGGTGATTATTGCAAGTTGAACTGAGATTATTGCCACTGAGATCCTGGATCCTCAAAATGGGGTTCACGGACCAATGGCAACAGCAGTATCTGAGGACAGGTTGGAAATGCAGAATTTCAGGGCCCACCCCAGACTGTGGAATCAGAATCTGTATTTTAACAAGACCCCCCAGGTGATCTGTGTGGGTTTTCAAGTTTGAAAAGCCCTGCTAGAGATTCTCTTGAGGTGGTCATTTTCATTCATCCGGTTCTATTCTTAAAAGGAAACCATGTGAGAAGTAAAATGCTCAGTAGGGCTGCAAATGTTAACCCAGAAAATGTGAAATTGTCAGTCAATATTGAAAAGTGAAAGTGAAGTTGCTCGGTCATGTCCGACTCTTTGCGATCCCATGGACTGTAGCCTACCAGGCTTCTCCGTCCATGAGATTTTCCAGGCAAGGGTACCGGAGTGGGGTGCCATTTAAATGAGCCAGCAAAAGACGGGTTGTAAAAGCAAGTATACCCTGTTCTGAGGTCAAAAGGTAGGTGCTACAAGAAGAATGGCTCTAATTATGAAGATGGGTATTTCAACACAGCCAACCACTGAATCCTACACCCTTCCACTTAATCCTCTCAGTTTTACACGAAAATGCCACATGGCTCTTTTGGCAGAGTTAGCTCCCAGATTTGCAGTGGGAATTAGACAAGAACATCTTCTCCTTCCTTTCCTCTGAAATGTGGGGAAGGGGGCTAGAGCAGCCACTTTTGAGGCCAAGAGTGAGCAAAACAGAAACGGGGTACTAAGATCCAAGTGCCAGAAGAAGCACAAGACACAAAACCACAAGAGGGGAGAGGAGAGTGAAGCCTTGCCAGGCAGCTGGGACCAGTTGGCAGGACGAGGTGGAGACTTGATAAGGTAGTAAGGATGGGAGTAGGGGATTGTCTTGGGGTGGCATGGGTGGCTGCTCTAGATTAAAGCCACCATTTTAATTTTCATTAACCAGTGCCTGCCGTGAGAGCCACCGCGTGCTTTGCCATGTTTTCAGAGGATGGCCGCCCTCAGTCTGAGTCCCAGTGTGGATGTTGACAGTGTGGAGCAGAATCCCCAGTCAACCATGAAGACTGAGCGATAAATACACCTCTGTTATTTGAAGTCACTAAGTCTCAAGTGTTGCCGGTTTCCAAAGTATTGCCTGCCTATCCTGAGTGATACCAGCCCTCACACAGTCCAGGATATTCTGACAGGGCCCTAAAGTCTTGGCTGATGCTTCGTACCCAATCCTGAAAGTGACTCTAAAATCTATATCTAAACTCTCAAGTTCATGTCTCTCCCTTGATGGGTGGTCCCAGCTAAAGAACTAGGGGAGGATCAGATAGACTCCACATGGCAGTGCAATGATGAAAGAGGGTGGAAAAACATATGGAGATTAATGAATCCAACATCTCTGGGCAGGTCAGTGGATTTGAAAGTGTAGAGGGATGTGATCTTGAAGAGCATAAGCCAGGGTGGATGTTAACACATAGAACCAGACCTCATCAAAAGAGTGAAATCGGTGTTTGGCTGCCAGCATCCTCACTCTGCTCTTGCCTTTCTTCATGTTTTCCTGATCCCTCCTCCAACCCACCTTGAAACTCCTGGTTTAATGTGCCCACCAATTCCTTTAAGCCTGTGGATGTCAACCAAAAGATTTGTCCCCCTTAAAAGGGTTGAATTTGTATACTCTTTAAAGACTCAATCATTTTTCAGAACTTTAACAATGATGACCCCTGAAATCCCTCAAATCCATGTCAACAGGCTCCATCTATCCCAAACTCAGACTTGTGTACATGATATTCTGAAGGGATAAAAGAGAGGAATTCTATATCTAGTTAGTGTGACTAAAAGAGACAGATGACTCAAAATTTCAGCCCTGAGTTCTTCAGCCATAGATACAGCTGCTAATTAGACTGGGAGCAAGAGAGAGAATGGATCTAACTAAATGGAGGGTTGTTATTTTTAAAAAAATTCTTTATCAATACTGTAACTCATTTTAGATCTAATCTCAGATTTCTCTTTCATACTTTTTAGTCTTTTCTTGTTAGGATATTTATAATTTTTCCCAGATAATTATCATAACTCCTTTCATTCTTGAATTTCATACCACTCAAATGCCCACCAATTTTCCCAGTTGGTTCAGATGCCTTGAATTCCAAGAGAACAGAATTGGCAAAAAGCAAACATCCCAATGTTTGAGAGCAGAGCGTGAATGATTTTTTAATCAATGGTAATGTGAATTCAGTCGTCCTCAAGGATCATGCAGTTTAAGCAATTACATTGAAGTATTAATTTGAGGGGGGAGGCGAAAGAAATACTATTCTCATTATTTTCCTAATGTCTGTCATTTTCATAAGGTATTCTTTGGCACACACAGATGACCCTGGGGCAGATCAAAACTGAACTCTGCAGCATGTATTGGCCAATGATGCAGTTTCCATTTCATGTGTGCCTTCTACATTACTTGTCAAATTAGACATGCTAGTGATATCTGTAATTACATGTTGCAAGCAGCCTCACTGCAGTTTGAAGCACACCTAGATGCTTATCAGACTTCAGGGAATCCCTGTGAACAATGCATTCAAACCTCTTCTAATCTTGGGCTTGGAGGCTTGGGGTAGGTTCTTTTATAATGCTAACATAATTTCTAATTGTCTCTGATCATTTACAATGCTTTTTCAAAAGGAAAAATAGTGGAAAGCTAATCCCCAGGGGCCCAGGAGAATCAATTTCCAGTTTTACCAAGTTTCTTTTGTGCTAATGGTATCTTCACAAGCTGTACCAAGCACAGGGCCAGTGGGGGTCAAACAAAGCTTTAGATCTAGGCTATCTAGGCTGTTGTCAGAGTCTTGTGCCTCAGCTTTCCTTCCAGCCTTTCTGAGACTATCCTGCACCCATGCTCCTTCCCCAACCCCAAATACTTTCACTGTGTTGCCGTTAGTCTCCTTCCCTGTGCTTTGAATATATACGCATTTATTGAACAGATTGTGTCTGGACTGGACTGCAAAGACAAAAGATTCCCAAGGTGGTCACAGTAAAATGAGGAACACTGATACATGAAGGCATGATTCTAAAACCTGGGGTGACTGCGTTGATGGTGATAGAGCCAGTGTACTATAGAAGTACTGATGAAGGAACCCAAACCAGCCTGAGGGCGTTGTGTGCAAGTCCACATAGATACCTGGGTGTTTTGAAGACCAGGGGATTTGACAGGCACTGTCAGTGCCCCACCCTTAACTCCTGAAACCCCTTTGCCATTCCCTCAGCTTCAGGCTGCTTTCACTCCCAGCAGCCAATGCTGTCTCTTTGTTGGAGGACAGCTTTCCAGCTGCAGGAGCCCACTTTGTGCACATGTACAGAGAACTGAAGTCTGGGAATTTACTTCCCCAGAGGCAGCCCTATGACTGACAGCTGTAGGGATCCAGGTGCCTCAGCCCCTTTGCCCCTGATCAAGAGGAATCTGATGTGTCTCCTCCTCTGCCTCCTAAATTCCCTAGGCAGATGGAGCCCACATGGCTGCTGTGGCAGTAATGCATCCTTGCTTGTTCTCCTTCCCTTCCCCACCCCTCTGCCATACTTCCCTCCCTGTTCCTTTTTCCTGGGAACACCTACTAATCAAAGCACATGAACTGCATCTCGGGGCCAGCTCCCAGTCTAGTCAAATGAAGACAGGGAGAGTGAGAAAGAGACATCTCCCTTGAGGATCCATCTAAGCCAGGTCCTGAAGGAATGGAAGAATTTCTCAAGATGAAGAAGATGAGAGTTTCATGCCAAGAGAGGATGGAAAGGGAGCACTGTGGAAAGCAATTCAGATGGCATGAATGAAAAACAGCCTGGAACACACAGAGGGCTAAGACCACATCCTAGAGCAGAAAGTCTGAGGACAGGATCGGCCAGGGATCAGCTGGCCGGCACCACATCATCAACAGCTTGATGCATTTGGTGTGCTCCAGCAGCTAGCAGCCACTTGTTAAATATTCAAAACTGGTGAGATCTGGCTGTTAAACTGCTGTAGCTTGAAATGGGCCATGGTGGGAGTAGTTACACTATGGAAATTTGCAAACACTACAAGCTAAGGCCTTATTTTCATACAACTGGTTTACCAGCATGCTACTTTGCCCTGCAGGGGAGCTTGCTTTTTACTTTATAGGCAGCAATGGGGGAGGACACTGACTTTAGCAGTGGAGTGATAGAGTCAGATTTGTATTTTTTATCTAACGATTGGATACTCATGTAGAGTTTAGAGAAAGAAAGGGGCCTAAACCAAGGCAGCGGTAGCAGACATGGAGGATGGGGGATAGATAGAATGAGGAATATCTGATTGAATGTGACAAGTGGACAGCCTGATTGGGCAAATGGCTGAACTAGCCACCAGCCAGAGCTGGAGAGTACAGGAAGAAAAGTGAATTTGGGTGACAAGTTTATTTGTGGAAACGGTGAATTTCAGAATTATAGTTCTCTCTCTCAGGCATTTAAGCTAAGACTCCTAAGGTGTCACATAGACTGTTTTATACGTGACCCCATCTTTTATCCCAATGGGCTTCCGAGGTAGTGCTAGTGGCAAAGAACTCACCTGCCAGTGCAAGAGATGTAAGAGATGTGAGTTCAATCCCTGGGTCAGGAAGATCCCCTGGAGAAGGAAATGGCACCCCACTCCAGCATGCTTGCCTGGGAAATCCCATGGACAGAGGAGCCTGGGGGGCTACAGTCCATGGGGTCACAAAGAGTTGGACACAACTGAAGAGACTTAGCACACACAGCCCTCCTTCTCCACGTGTGACCTTGGATCACAAAGTCACACATTTATCCATTAACTCTTCCCTCTTTCGGGTGACTTCCAAGCTTTCCAGAAAGTTGGTCTGACAGACAGAAGGCAATCTTAGCTTCCCTTCCTTGAATGAGGTAGGTGATAATGCCAAGATCTGGAGAATTAACCTCCAGCTCCAAAGTACTCATCCTGTTTCCTATCAAGGACCTAGGGAATCTAAGAAACATGGTATTCTTAGAGGCCACCCATGGCCTTTGTTTCCTGAGGAAGCTTTGACCTTCACTACACTCCATCTCACAACATAGATTATGAACCTTTGCTTGAAGATGCAGATTTCACTCAAATTTCATAGGTATTTCTAAGTAATTTTTAAATGAAATGATATGATAGACATGCTTAATTCCCATCAGCCCTGTCACCTCCAGGCCCCTACCTCAACAGAACTGGAAATGACAAACCAAAGAGAGGCATTTTGAGAGGGAACTCTAAACGCAAACTTCAGTACCTGCCTACTGTAAATATATTCATCAAAGGAACTCTGGAACTTGCCATAAGTTTATGCCATTATACCTATGTATGAAACAGATCAATTTCCCTAAACTAATACAGTCCAGTCATATTATCATTTGTTAGACACAATAAAAAATGTGAGCTTGCAAAGTAAGTAGCTGACCAAACAGATAACTTCAGTAATGGCTTCATTGTAAACTTTGAATTTTATCCTTAATGCTCCTTTTCAGCATAGTGCTGACATTTAGTCACCCTAGAAAAGCAATGAGGGAAAAATACTCCAAGAAATGCTTTGTAATCTAGAAGGCTTTCATTTTAAAATCCAAAATCCCTGCACTAAGCAAATTTATAGAGAGAATTTTTCCATTTGAATTTCTACATTGTTTATAAACATCTTGGGAAAATATTTAGAAAAAAATCAACACCTAGCTAGCTTTCAAAATGTAAATACTAGTTACTTTCATCTCCACACTTAGCTCAAAAATAACTGGATTATCTTTTGCCAGCATTCCTCAATACTCTTACACAGGAGCTAAGATAAATCATGGCACATTTAATATCAAAGAGTTCTTTTGGTGTTTAGGAGTAGAGAAGAGATTTATTTATGAAACATTAGCAACATAAATGGAGATTGCTCTTAGGACATAATCATCTACTTTATATAAATAAGATGTGGCGACATGGCAACAAAAACACAGGATTCATTTAGATAAACATGAATATTTTGACATATTTGAGTTTTTCTATTTAAATATATATCCTGTTAATTTCCAGACTTTTTAACATAAGGTAAGTTGGATTGGAATGATTCTGAAAAATATAAGCATTGAATATTCAAATTTGAATTAAGGAAATTTACTGATCACCTACAAACTGCTTTTGGCTTTAGCTTATTGTTTATAGTAAACAAAGAACAAATTGTTATTTCATAGTTGCATTATATGTGTGTGTGTGTGTGTGTGTATCAACTTAATGAAGACATATGCTTTCTCTTATTTCAAAGTAAAATGAAAAGGCACAGTACAATCTAATACCTAGAAAGAATCATTGCACACTGGGCAAATTGTATCCCATTTCTTCATATGTAGAGAATTTCAAGAAAAGAGGTTGCTGTGGCATAGTGAAAAGATCACTGGCTTCAGAGTCAACACAACTAGGCTTGAGGGCTGGCACAATTCACTTTCTGAATAAATGGAAAATTAATATTAAAATCATGAAAATAATGCTGTGAATATTAATATTTATGTTATATATTTAAAGTCCTGGGGATTATGCCTAATACATAGTAAATGCTGAATGAATAGTACCTACTCTACTTTTAAAAACCAATGGCAGGCTTCCCTGGTGGCTCGGTGGTAAAGAATCCACCTGCCAATGCAAGAGACACATGTTCAGTCTCTGACCCAGGAAAATCCCAGAAGCCGTGGAGCGACTAAACCCGTGTGCCACAACTATTGAGCCTGGTCTCTAGAGCCTGGGAGCTGCAAATACTGGGCTCACTTTCCTAGAGCCCATGCTCCTCAGCAAGAGAAGCCACACACCGCAACTAGAGTGTAGCTTCCGCTTACCACAGCTAGAGAGAAGGCCACGCAGCAGTGAAGACCCAACACAGCCATAAATAAATAAAATTATTTTTAAAATGGCTTCCCATTGCACTCACATTAATTAGTATGGTTCCAAAGATCCTTCAGGATCTGGTGCCCCTGACTTCTGATGGCCTCCTCTTATGTCCCTCTTGTCCTCTCCACTGATGGTCTCCAAAGTGATGTATGTGGACAGGAGAAGTAGAGCAGCCCCTTTTTGTGCCCTGGCTCTATCCTGCAGGCCTTACAACTTCAGCATACATCAACCAATTCCAAACAGCAATGCTTACATCTCTTTGTCTCCAAGCTTTCTCCAAAGTTGCAGAAAGTCACCCAGCCTGTTCAGGCAGAAAGCTGAAAGTGTTGGAGGTTTGACATCTCCTGGGAACAGCCTTCAGCTAAGGACTGAGGACTGTTAAATGCCCCAGTTTCATCATCCCTCAGGAGGGATCAGTCTGAGACATCTTTCAAGGACTGTGAAAAGTCTGAGATTCTCCCCTGCCTGTAAGCCAGCAGGTCAGCCTGCCACCGCTTCATGGATGCTGGCAGAAGACGTGAGTCCCCTGGATCAGAGACAAAGATCTTTATTACTCAGCACAGCAGGAAGCAGGAGCTTCATGCGCCCATTGGTTTCCTTTAACACTCAATCCTGTGGGGGTGCTGTGGAGAAGTCCTAGTGGGTGCTGTGCACACAGAGGGTCTGTGTCATAGCTGAAGGGCCCCAAGCTTAGAAATCCCAATCTTACAAGGGGCTGTTAGCAAACTTGCCCAACTTTTGTCACAGAGAAAAGCACTTTTATTACATGATCGGGAAACAAATCTGCCCTCTCCCCCTGGATGGAGACACTATCTTCCAAAGATGCTTTCATAGCAAACACAGAACAGTACAAAAGCTGTCACAGATGGATCTGTTTTCTGTTCAGTCGCTCAGTCGTGTGCGACTTTTTGCAACCCCGTGGACTGCAGCATGCCAGGCTTCCCTGTCCTTACCCCTCTCCCAGAGTTTGTTCAAACTCATGTCTATGGAGTCAGTGATGCCATCCAACCATCTCTTCCTCTGTCTTTTCCTTCTCCTCCTGCCCTCAATCTTTCCCAGCATCAGGGTCTTTTCCAGTGAGTTGCCTCTTTGCATCAGGTGGCCAAAGTATTGGAGCTTCAGCTTCAGCATCAGTGCTTTCAGTGAATATTCAGGGTTGATTTCCTTTAGGATTGACTGGTTTGATCTCCTTGCAGTCCAAGGGACTCTCAAGAGTCTCCAGCACCACAGCTTGAAAGCTTCAATTTTTTGGCACTCAGCCTTCTTTATGGTCCAACTTTCACATCCGTACACCATTACTGGAAAAACCATAGCTTTGACTATAAAGATCTTTGTAGGCAAAGTAATGTCTGCTTTTTAATACGCTGTCTAGGTTTGTCATTGCTTTTCTTCCAAGAAGCAAGCGTCTTTGAATTTCATGGCTGCAGTCACCATCTGCAGTGATTTTGGAGCCCAATGAAATAAAGTCTGTCACTGTTTCCATTATTTCCCCATCTATTTGCCATGAAGTGATGGGACTGGATGCCATGACCTTTGTTTTTTTAATGTTGAATCACAGATGGATAGAAAGCCTATTGAAAATTGTCTGCCAGCAATGTGCCCCATACCATCATCACACTGCCCCAGGAGCACCGAGCACCATAGTGGTAACTCACTTTCTAACATTCCTTCCCTTCTCTGTCTCTTTCTCTACTCTCTAACAGTGTTTCCTGAGATCACCCCAAATAAATGGCTTGGAGATACCTGAACAAAATTACAGTGTTATTAGGAAGGAAGAAAAGAGAAAATGAATGGTGGATCAGTCACTAACAAAGTCTACTACACTTTAAATTTCTCCTGCAGGAGTTAGAAACATTTACTTTAAGTATTGTGGTTAAGCTAACCTAAGAAAGTAAACAGAACTTACGTTAATTCAAAATACGTAGTTTTCACTGAAATGCTTCTGGCAGTGTTACCTGAGCAACTGATTGAATTACCTCATGGGCACAGTTCAACTGCTAAGAAATTCACCGGTCCCAATCATTATCCAACAAGATAACTCTGTCGGGGAACAAAATGGACTTTATGACATAGCCTGATTTATATGTTCTGCATAGAATTTAGTGACCCTGTTATTACTCATGAGAAAACAAGATTTATTTCCTCATTTCAAAAAGTAGGATGTTCTTTATTTTTAAGCCACGTGTTTTTAAGTGGTAATATTCACTTTAATTGTTCACATATGAAATCTAGAAACACCATCTTTTTAGTGTATGGCTATAGTTCTACCCACAAACAAAAATAAAGATGTTTTCTGTTTGTTTCCCCTGATGGCATCTAGCTTTCTTGACTTCCAATTTTCATCCCTTTTACATCCTTCGGTTTTAGTCATGATGTGCTAAATGGCAAGATCTGTTCTCGGAAGAGTTGTGCTATGTTGTCTATGAAACTACTTGAGGAGAATATTCTTCTAGTCCATTCTTTCTCAAAATGTGGTCTCTGGACCAGCAGCATCAGCATCACCTGTAGTGGAAAGTCTTAGGCCCCATCCCAGACCTACTGAATCAGAAGCTTTGGGGGTAGGGCTCAGCCTTTCCTTAATAGATGTTCCAGATAATTCTGACAGATATTCATATGTGAGGATCACTGCTATTAGAGTCTACCCCAAAGTCCTAATTCCAGTAAGGAATTCTTCGTGGCTTCTAAGTCAAGGAAACCAGTTATCAGCAGCCTGATCATACAGATCGAGGTAGTTTCCAAACCAAACTTTGATTGTGCTGAGGGCAAATTACCTCAGAGACTATATCCCAATGTTTGTGAACTAGAACATGAACACTGAATCATCCAGTTTTGACCTCTTCCCTTTAATGAGCACTTTGAGTTGTTTTGATTTTAGTTTTGGTGTTTGGGGCTTTTCTGTTTGTTTTAGAAAGGTGACATTTTCCTCATTTCAGAAAGTGACATTCACATCTTCAAAAAGGTCTTTCTTGATTAACCCCATATTCCTTTGATGTGGCATTTCACTCTGTGATTCAATGTCCTATTACCATTTGCATATTCACTTTCCATGTTGTTAATCTGCATTCAAACCATTGGCTTTACAAATACTCCTGAGTAGGTTACATCCATCTGTCAGACTGGAGCTCATCATGGGCACAGACCAGGATTTTTTTCTCATCTCCTCAGAATCTGTTTGGCCTCCAAGCCTATGGTGGTCAAATGCTATGCCAACCAAACGGTGATGTGTGTGTGTGTTGTATGTGTTTGTGTTGGCACAAGTCTTTAAAAAAAAAAAGAAAAAGAGGAAGAATGAAGATAAACTATTCAAATTATCCTTATGCTATGCATTCAGGATCAGATTTTTCTAAATTTCCCACTATCTTGACAATGTCTGGCTCTCACCATCAATGTGAATGAAATACACATAAAAACTCAACAAAGCTGATTTTCTTCCAACTGACTGGCCAGAAGAAAAAGCCAGTTCCTCTGTGGTAGCCACAGCTCTGGGTCTCCACCACAGAGGTGAGGCTAGGGCGGCCAAACAGTCCCAGTTTGCCTTGGACTAGGAAGTTTCCCAGGGTGCATGACTTTCAATACTAAAACCAGGACAGTTCTGGGAGAACTGGGATGGCTGGTCACTCTCACTGAGGTATCTAATTCAGAGAACAATTAAAAACCATTAGTAGGCTCAGCTTTCAACCCACTACTCAAGCCAACTAGCCAATAAGATAGTACAATGATCAGAACCTCCCAAGTGTTTCAATGCTGGCACTCCCCAAGATAGTCCTCAGCAAAGCTGTACAGTATATAAAATATTCAGCTCCCCTGCCTTCCCCATTTTACAGCTTTCTTCACGTCCCTGTCCTTGGCGCGGCCCCTGGTTTTCTGGGTCTTCCACCTTTTGCCTCTCCTCCCTGCCCCAACCCAATCTTGCCCACAGGAGGTTTCATCCACAAAGGCAACTTAGAGCGGTGATGCTCAAACCTCAACACCCATTAAAAAACATTCAGGTTGCTTTTTCAAAGCACTAATGCCTAAACCCCACAAGCTAAGGTTTAGATTTACTTGATTTGGAGCAAATATAGGCATTGGTATTTTTTTAAAAGCTCCTTTGATGGTTCTAATCAGCAGCTAGGGTGGAAAACCACTGGTGTGAAGCATTTCTTCTCAAATGTGGCTGCACATTGTAATCAACTGTGAAGCTTTACTGATGTCTGGGGCCCACCCCAGGGAGTCTCACTTAATTGGTCAGGGGCACAGTCTGGACTTCTGGATTGCTAACTACTCCTCAGGAGAATCTAATGTGTGGCCACATTCGAGAACCACTGATCTGACTTTGCCACTCAAAGTGTGGTCCACCCACCAGCAACTTCAGCGTCACCAGGAAGCTTATTAGAATATAGACTCATGGACCCCACCCTACACCTACTGAAACCAAATCTACAGTCTAAAAAGATCCTCCAAGTGATTCTTATGCATGTTCAGGTTTGAGAAGCTCTGGTTTAGAGTGTTACCCACCTGCCAGAGCATTTAACAAGAACTAGAACCTTAACCAAAATAAGAGAGCTCTCTTGAAAGATTTTAGGCGTCAGACAGAAAAGAGGAAAGCAGTTTGGTAAAAGGAGGGTTTCCCCAGTCCTCTGAGTCATGTCCCCAGAAGCAGTCACCTACTCCTCCTACTCATAAGAACATTCTGGTGTTATTAAATGTCAGCTGCAGATATACAACTGGCTATGAATCAGACAAGGGGAAAATAGACACTGTGGAGGGTTGGAGCTCGTGTATGGGCTTCCTGGAAATGGCTAGCAGAGTTCAGGAACTGGAACTGGTATCAGAGTTATCCACAGCATTGTTATTTTAAAAAGAAAGAAAAAAAGAAAGACAGGTTTGAGCAAAGTGGTCTTTGTCCCAAATTGAAAATGAAGAGTATATGTTGGGGGGTGGGGGGATGACAAAAGAATAGCATTATAGAGACTGAAATTAACCCAAGTTAAAATTGTGCATAAAAAGCAATTTTCCTCCAATTAAAAAAATAAATTAAATGTATATCAGCAGGCAAGTTAGCAAATGTGTCTATGTCTAATATATTGAATCTACAAAAGATGCTAAAGTGAGAACCTAGGCAGAAAATGGTAGTGATCTTTACTTACTTTAACAATGATTAAATGCTATTTATTTTGATTCCTTTGTTTTATTCTGAGCAGTCAGAGTTGAAGGGCTCCTGAATGTCTGAGCTGCACCTTCATTATAAGGAGTTCTATTCATCCCTTCTCTGTTTAAACTTATTCAAATTACACTTTATTTCCCAAATAGACTGGTGAGGGATGAAAACGAAAAGCACTGTTGTGAATCACCCCACCACCACCAATGGCTTTATTCTAAAAGACCTCACAAAGGAGCAAGTGTAACCAAAGTTCTCTGTGGAACCAGGAGCAAGGAGATGTCTACTGAAGTGAAATGGCCCCCAGTTTGGTTTTGGGGAGCAGCCTCCTGCTGGGTTCTATATGCTAACTCTTGTACCATAGATTGCAACCCCAGGATAGTTATCACAGTGCCTTCCAGGATCTTCAGTAGCTCAATGGTATCCAAGAGGAAAAGATTGACCCTGAGACAATTAGTCAAATGGGAGGCTGGCATGCTGAACCCCAGGAGTGTGTGCAGCCCCACATGGATTTTACAAGGAGCAAAAACACAATCAGCTCCACATATACAAGAACCCAAGAAACCATGCACACCACACTGGAGCTACCAGTGATAATCTGAAGGCAGAAAGCTTTAAAAATTTGGTTTAGGGGCTACAAGGGAGGGAGTTTGAATTCATCAGTTTGAATATATCTAATGCTCTTGGCTACACTCATCACCTAGGCACTCAGCAATTGCTATGAATTCAGACAACTTTGATAGTAATGCAATAATGCAATTGTTTTCTATTAGCATGAAACATTAACATCTCTAGGGAGCTTATTGGCAATGCAGACTCGAGGTCCCACCCTAGAATCTGCATTTTACCAAAGTCCCCAGGTGATCCATATGCTCATGGATATTTAAGGAACACTGATATAGAACAGTGATTGTTCAGTTGCCCAGCCATGTCCGACTCTTTATGACCTGATGGACTGCAGTACGCCAGGCCTCCCTGTCCCTCACCATCTACTGGAGTTTGCCCAAGTTCATGTCCATTGCATCAGTGATGCCATCCAGCCATCTCATCCTCTGACGCCCTCTTGTCCTTCTATGAACAGTGATTACCAATCCTAGATGTGCATTTGAATGACAGGGAGGCTCTCAAAATTGTGTCTATCCAGGCCCCAGCTTAAATTAATGAAAGCAGTCTTTGGGAGGGGGACTTAGTCACCCCCGTGTTTTAAAAGCTCCCCAGGTGTCTCTGATGAGCAGCTAGTTTTGAAAGCTGCTGCCAAGATATGTAAAGTAAAGAGCAGGGCTGTTTCTCTCTCAGTCTCTCTCTCCATGAAATATTGGCATCACAAGTATGTTAATTAAATTCATAATTAAAATTTAAAGTCCTTTTCCATAGGCAGCCACATGGGCATGACACGGACCCATGTCCCTATCCATCACCTCTTCAGGCCTCTTCAATAGATAGAGCCAAAAAAACTATTGACTCTACCCAGAATGCTCTGTGTGACCTTGAATGAGTCACCCTGTCTGAGCCTTAGCTTAGTTTTCTTTCAAGTGAATATAATCTTATAGAGTCTTTTTGCCTCTCAAGATGACTATATGATAAAAGGGAATAAGATGAGCAACTGGCCTGGTTCAGCACTCATATCCCAGAATACCTCTCAGTCACGGATGAAAGAGGGTGGTTGGTCACCAAGAAGTAACCAATGTGAGTCACTAAGACAGACCCAGAGAGCATTGCCAGTGTAAGACTGGACCTGGCTATCAAGACAGGACTTGCTAAGGAAAAATTAAAATTGTCAAGCTGATCTGAAATGCAAAGAATGAAAATGGGGAACCTAGCAATTGCTCCTGAACCAGGAGAGCCCCTAAGAAAGAGGAAACTATATTTGCGAGTCTTGTTAAAATCTGATAAGCCATGTCAATTGTTATAGATTCAAATCCAGCCTACACAGCAAAGACCAGGAATTAAAGGGTATAAGATCCTGGCTGGGAGGAATGTTAATGATAGAAAGCATCCCCTGTAGCCTGAAGCACTGTTAGTAGGAAACTGTAAAGCATTTAGAAAAACCAGACTTTCCTGGTGATCCAGTTGTTAAGACTCTGCACTCCCAGTTCAGGGGGCACTGGTTTGACCCCTGGTCAGGTAACTAAGATCCTGCATGCAGCGAGGCACAGCCAGAAAAGAGAAAAGCATTAGGAAAAACTCAGAGAAAAAATTTTCCAGTCTTGCAGGAAAAGAAGTCATAAGCATCACATTTGATTCAAGCATGCCTTCAAGGATCATGATCTGAAAATTACAGCTTACTCCCTGAGCTCCTAGGGGTGGTGGTGGTAAAGGAACGTGTGCCTACAAGAGGCAGTGGGTCCTCACAACTCCAAAGAAATGGTGTCTTTAGGTGAATCATTATTTCAATGAACCACTTCATGAATTTCTACCAAGACCTATTGAAGAAATCTCTCACGGCCAGCTCTACAAAGAATTCTCATGGCCCAGTGGCATTGCTAGGAACATAGTTTTTCATTGTATCCCTGAGAATAAACCAGGCCTTGACTTGTAAAGCAGAAATCCTGGCCTTGCTATGATTATTGTAGTAGGGTCCCAGCTTGTCTCCTGAGTTTACTCCTGCCTCCCTTTATTCTCCGATCTTTGAGTCCAAGTGATACATCACCACTGTGTTGCCAGAAACTCTTCAGTGGCCACACATTACCCTCAAGACAAAGACCAAAACTCTGAACAAGGCCCACAGGGCTCTGTGTGAACTGGTCTTTATCTTCCTTCCCAGCCATGTCTCTTACCTTCCTCTCCCACGCACTTGCCATGGTTGCTCAGACACAGAAATCAGTCAGCTCCCTCTTCAACTGTTCAGGGAAGGTCTCCCTGCCTGCCTAACCCCACCAAGGCTCGATCTCTAATACATATTATTACAACACTGTTCCTTCCCTTCTGGGAATGTCACAGTTGATAATTGCACATCTGTATGTGAAGATTTGATTAATGTTTCTCTTTCTATGGACTATGGGCTATAATAGCACAGAATTGGTGTTTTCTGATGAGATGGCTAGAAGGCATCACTGACTTGATGGACGTGAGTCTGAGTGAACTCCGGGAGTTGGTGATGGACAGGGAGGCCTGGCGTGCTGCGATTCATGGGGTCACAAAGAGTCGGACACGACTGAGCGACTGAACTGAACTGAACGCCCTCTTGTATGTCAGAGCTGTAGCAGCATAATGGCACATAGTAGGCACTCCAGAAACATTGATTAAAGTAAGAGAGGAAAATAAGAAAGGGGAGAAGGAGGGGCAGAGGGAGAAAGTTAGGGGTGTTGATATTTTTATCTTTTGTAGGGAAAATGTACTTTAATATAAAACTATGCGTTGTCTAGAGCAAGGATGGGCAAACTATTCCCATAAAGGCCAAATAGTAAATATCTTCAGCTTTGCTGGCCATGGAGTCTCTGTGGCAACTACTTAACTCTGCCACTGAAGTATGAAGGCAGCCATGGGCAATCCATAAATCAATGTGCTATGTACTAATAAAACTTTGTGGACGCTGAACTCTTGATTATCTAGAAATAGACACAGAGGAGAAATACAAGCAGTTCAAATGTTTTGCCCATTTTTGTTGGGTTATCTTATTTTTGAGTTTTAGGCTTCTTTATACATCCTGGATACAAGTCCCTCATCATATATATGACTTGCAAATATTTTTCCCCATTCTGTGGCTTGTCTTTTCATTCTCTAATAGTGTCTTTCAAAGAACAGAAGTTTTTAATTCTGATTAAGTGCAAGACTTATTATAAAGACACAGTAATCATGATACTGATACCGGTATCAACATAAATAGATTAATAGAGCAAAACAGAGTCCATAAATAGACTCACATGTGTATGGACAATTGATTTTAACAAAGGTGCCAAGGGTATTCTTCTGCTGGAATAATCGTATATCCATATGCAAACACTGAACTTCAACCCATAATATGCTCCATATGCAAAAATGAACTGACAGTAGATCATAGACCTAAATGTAAAACCTGAAATTCTAAAACTTCTAAAAAAAACAGAAGAAAATCTTTGTGTCCTTAGGTTAAGCAGATTTTCTACAGACAACACCAAAAGTACAAGCTACAGAAAAAAAAAAAAAGATAAATTAGTTTCCAATCTTTCATATTACAAAACAAAACCGCTGCAGTGTACAAACTTGAATATATGCCACTCTACATATGTGCAATAATATCTAAGGGATAAGTTGAGAAAATTCCAACCAGGCTGAAGTCAAGTATTGAATGATAGCAAGCTAGAGATTGTTTTTCCAGATGAGCTCTTGATGTTGGGGTATCCTATGTGTTGGTTGAATGTAAAACAATATGCTTTAACAATCAGCCAAGCCGATCATAAGGATTCATAATCTTTTATGAACGTTAATTAATGTGACTGGAAGGCCAAGGGACCACCCAAAAGCAGGGCCAACATTCTTCTTGAGGAATAATATTGGGTCACCACTAGCTCACAGACAGTAGACAGAAAGGTCCCAAATTCTAGACTATGATAAATTAATCCTTAAAAAGTTTAAAGCATGTAACCAAACACTTCCTTGGCTTTAACAAAAGTTCTGAACTATTTAATATGAATGTTTAAGATTGAGCAGCATCATTTCCTACAATAATTTTCAAAATAAATTGGTTTTGAAATGTATGCCCAGAGATCTGAGTAAGCTGATATGCAACATAGGCTTGCTACCTACAAATTATTAAAATATTGGTTAAAATGCTACCCTAAATGATCATTTTGTTTTAAAAGAGTCACCTGTAGTTCTTTGGCTTATTGATAATTAGACAGTATGGCTAGGAATTTATCAAAGCCACTTTATGATACTAAATCCAGGGGAATACTTCTCTTTTTCTTTTTTCCTGTCATGGTCCATGATAGTTAAGAATAAGAAAAAGAGATGTGTCTTTTATGTTTTAAGTTTATTGGTTAGTGAATTTCTGTGTAAGATTTTCATGTGAATTATAGAAAATTTTCTAAATAAGAATAAGAAAAAATTGAAAAGGAAAATGGAAATGAAAAGAAAGCTGGGGTAGTGATATTCATATTCAACAAAATAGTCTTTCAAAGACTGTAACAAAAGACAAGGGCATTTCATACTAATAAAGGGATAAATCCAAGAAGAGGCTATAACATTCGTAAATATTTATGTACCCAACATAGGAGCACCTAAATATATAAACCAAATAGGAGCAGACATTAAAAAATGCACTGTAACACAATAATAATACAGGACTCTTAATACCTTATTTACATCAATGGACAAATTATCCAGACAGAAAATCAATAAGGAAAATTTGGCCCTTAACAACACATTAGGCCAAATGGACTTAATAATATGAAGAACAATTTACAACAAGCATATCTTACTTTAATAATCAGAAATCTCATTTCAAAAGTTAAGGTTATCTTTTCACAAAAGACAGAGAGGCAAAGATGGAAGGCAAGAAGAGAAACAGATACAAAACTACCCCAGAAGTGATAATAGCAACTATTGGCTAGACCTAAACTGTCATCTTTCTCTTGTTAAAATTAAAATATTTATAAATATCCAAAGGACTTGTACCAACAACTCACGTTTTTAGTTGAATTAACATGGAATAAAAGTTAATTCCCACTTCCCAAAATTATCTTAAACAACATTAAATCATTTATTGTTTTCACAATTCCAAAACATAAAATCTATATATAGAGTTGTTTAAAAGAATGATAGAAGCACAATAGGACATGTTTTAGGAACTACTCCTCAGTTCTGCCTGTGTGACTTCTCTGGCCTGTGCTGAAATCAGCAAGAAGACTCTTGTGTCAACTCAGGACCCAGACTTGTTAGGTTTTTAATTTTAAAACACCTGTATGGAAAAAATAAAATAAAATAAAATTCAAGTACCTTAATTAAGATTACATTTTCAAAACTCCCTTGTTGGTTTTCCATTTAAGGACCTTGTGAAATTATTTTGAGTCATGTACAAAATGAAAAGAACTAGGAGGCTAATTCGCATAAAATTCCACTTTCTCTCTAGGGTAAATACAAGGCGACTTGTTTTAAAGTAACTCTAAAGAAGGTCATCCAGTGTTAAACCGCCTATCTTTATGAGATCATTTTATTTCAGAAAGATGTTTTATAAAATAATCATAAAAGGATGGTACCTAGGGAAACGAAATTGCATCTGTGTTGTTATTTTTTTAATTTGAAAATGAGCAAACTCATTTCAATTACTTTGGAATAGAAATACATTGAAATTACATTCATGTAAGTTTGACTTTAAAACCATGCAAATATTCTGTAAAGCAAAATTAAATCTAAAAGCAATTCCTAAAATATTCAAAAGTGAAATTACACAAGTGCACATAACCATATATCTAGCTTGTGTCATAACTAGGCAAAGAGAAACTATTCCAAGTGATTTTAAAACAATAGTTTGACTCCCTCATCCTTGGTGAGATATGGCCTAATGACAAAAAACAAAAAGCTAAATTTGAATTTCAGATAAGCAACAAAGCATTGTCTTAGTAGACGTAAAGCCCAAATATTGGAAGGTATATACTCAAACTACTATAAGTACTTATTTTTAAAAAGTATTCCTTGTTCCTTTAGTTTCTGATTTAACTGGGTGGTGGTGGTGGTGTTGTTTTCAATCTGGAAACCCTCCATTGGGGAAAACTAGATAAAGAATAAAAGAAACTTCACTCTTTCATTTTTTCAACCTATGAATCTATAATGATTTCAAAATGATTTCTTTAATTGAGAGAATAGAGTTTGAAGAGTAGTTGGTTCACGAAATGGGACTCTCAATCACCTCAAACTACCTATAGCTGAAGAAGAAAAATGATACCTAGAATATTTTTGCAATAGTAAATGCAAAGAGTCAGTAGTCCTGAGGTAAGACCTGACATGAAATGATTTAATATAAGGGCAAGATGAACTTAACAAACTGTTCTTTACAAATGAAATGCTAGAAGGTGGGAAGAGAAATGGACAGGAAGACATTTCTCTGTCCATGGTACTGGACTGACAATGAAGAGATTCTATTTCAATCCAATACAGATGTATATTAATTTAAATCACAGCTTGGATCATTGTAAAAAGCATGACTTGATCATTTTTTCCTTTATAAAATCCTTCTGCAGACCTGGAGTTGCATAGAAGGCAATAACAGCAGAAAGAATTTTAAAATGAGTGTTGAGAATGTAAGAAAATCTCTTCCAGAAAAACAAACATTGTTTCTTATCATTGATATAATTTTTTTCTTCAATTGAGGAATTGTTTTTACAGAATATCAAGCTGTTTACTCTGAGTCATTTCAACACCAATCTGAAGTGGGGAAATAAAAATAGCAGTGCCCTCCTTCCTAATCTCAGCCACATTTTCAATTGGGGGGGGGGGAATTGAAGAATCAACTTTCTTTCTCCCGGCTTTGGGGGAGGGAAGTAAGGTAAGGAGAGAGTACTATGAGAGTGGACAAAAATATCACAGCGCCAGAACACATGGTGAGTGGGTAGAGGGGGAGAACACTACAGAAATGGATATGCATGACCTCACCATGAGCATCCCTAAAATATCCTGTAAAGATGGAAGGATTAACAGCTTATTCAACACTGTGTGTACAGATGCACAGAGCAGACCAAGAGCTCAATAATCATTCCTTGCCTGACAGATTTTTCATTGAAAACTGGTGCTTAAAACTCAAAATAGTTTTGCTCAGATAATTAAATGTTTTAAAAGTATATTTTCCACTTAGCAACATGCTTTAAGTAAGTTTCTCCTCTTAAAACCAGTGTAACTAAATCCCCTACCCAATATATGGATACTACTTTTCAGAGAATCACCAGAAAGGGGAAGTCAAAGGTTTTCATGGTTAACATTGTACAAAAATTTCAACCATAAAAGATTATCTAGTGCCTGCTTTCTGCTTAGCACTGAGATAGATAGTAGGGATTTATAAAGATGAAATTATGCACAACCTCACCTACAACAAGCTTATATCCAACTTAGAAAGAAGACAAAAATCATGCAAAGGTGAAAACTTCATTTAAAAACTTGAAGGATTTGAAAGTTGACATCTTCATAAATATTTGCTTTACACTTTCTAATTTATAGAGTACTTCCACATATTCTATCATCTGATATGCACAATAGCCCTGTGAAGTAAAAGGTTTTGTTAAGCCCCTGAAATCTGCAGGAATTCAGCTTTGGAGAAGAAACCAAAATATTCCTAAATAATTCTTCAAGTGGTATTAATTGATTTGATCTAGGGACTCACAGAGACATGGAAAGTAATTGACCTCCTTGGATGCATATTCATATCTCCAACAATACACTGCCCAATCTCTGATACCAAGTTGATGCTCAATAAACGCCATTGAAGACAAGCTGCATTAATAATAAATGTTACATTTGAGAAAATTATGAGAACAGCATATTCCTCAGTGTGGTATCTATCTGTGCTTGACTCAGTGAGCAGTTTATATTGAATTAAGTTAAACTCGTAGGAGACTGATCCTAGTAATAGAGTGCTCACCACATGCCAGATACTGTTCTAAGTCTTCTGTACGTATTATCTCATCTTAACCTCATGACAATTTTTTAGTTATAAGCTGCTATTATACCTATTTTTCAGAAAAAGTAAAGTGACCTCAGGCAAGTTAAGTAACTTATCCAAAGCAATACAGGTATTAAGAGCTTGTGATCATTTCATTATTCACCTAGTAGATCATAAAGCTAATAATCACTTTAAAAATTTGGTGAGAGATATTGCCTCAGGATGAGATGGTCAGAATACATACTATGCCAGAAAAAAAAATAGAAAACAGGTCATCAAATTAGCTGTCAAATTTGATAAAGTGAGAAACAGGCCCTCCGGGAGAGTAAAGAAGAATGACCAAATTCACAGATAGAAAAATCAAGCAAGGGAAGTGTGTTTGTTAAGGTCAGTAACATCAGCAACTGTTAACAACCAGACCCCAAAGCCTCAATGGCTTAGTAAGTTTATTTCTTGTTCATGTGAAGCCCAAAGAGTATATTCCTAGGTGTAAAATTGCCTTCCATATGGTCTTCTGATACACAGATTCCTTCCATCTTGTGGCTTTACCAGCTTCAAAATGTTGGTGTTTACCGCAGGGTCCTCTGCACCTTGCTGGGAGGCAAGGGAAGAGACAGCATGGAGAGGCATTCTAGAAATTTTTAGAGAAAGCCTAGAAGTTGCTCACTTCACTTCTACATTTATTCCACTGGCCTGAACTCAATGATATGGCCACATATAACTGCAAGTGAAGCTTAGAAATGTAATTTAGCAGTGTACCTGGAAAGAAGAGAAAGCATGGTAATCTAAACTAAGAGATGCAAAATGGGCCTTCTTCCACATTCCATAGAAAGCTCTTATTCTTCTCTTACTATTCTGGTCTAGTCTTAGGTGTCATTTATCACTGACCATAATGGTAAGAGTTGACTGAAAGGGTAGTAATCAAACATAATACCTACCCTACAGTTAGCAACCACCTACAGTCTGTTCCCTGAATATCTACTTTCTTCCAAAATTGTGTTCTCATTTGGGAAAATGTGACTTCTTTCTGCAACATAATGGACATACAAATGTTACCTAGTCAAGGGAACTCTGCCCAAAACCCAAGAGGAAAAAAGCTGGAAGAGGAAAGGTTATGAGCACATGGAAACTAACCACATGAAAGAGAATTTCATTTAAATTAATGAAGTGAAAGTGTTAGTCCCTCACTCATATCCAACTCTTTCCAACCTCACATACTGTAGCCCGCCAGGCTCTTCTGTCCATGGGATTTTTCAGGCAAGAATACTGGAGTGGGTTGCCATTTCCTCATTCAGGGGATCTTCCTGACCCAGGGATAGAACACATGTCTCCTTCATTGTAGGCAGAATCTTTACTGTCTGAGCCATCAGGGAAGCCCAAAATTAATTGAAGAACTAAAAGACAATCAAGAATGTTTGTAATAGGTATAGCGTGGGTGCACGCTGAGTCACTTAAGTCGTGTCTGACTCTTTGCAACCCTATGGACTGTAGCCCACCAGGCTCCTATGCCCATAGGATTCTCAAGGCAAGAATACTGGAGTGGGTTGCCATGCCCTCCTCCAGATGTTCTTCCCAACCCAGGGATCAAACCCGCATCTCTAAGTCTCCCGCTGTGGGACACAGCACCACCTGGGAAACCCCAGAGTCTATGCCAGATGTGTACATAGCACATACAGAGTGCTGTTCACATACAGAGAACAGGCCAAAATATTTTATTCAAGGGGTAAGTGGGAAAAAATCTGCAAAGAGAGAGAGGACAGCGAGTTAAAGAGTCACCTGTCACCCTAAAAATAAGGTAATGAGAGATTCTAATACAAATATGGTTGACCAAGACACTGGAATCAGTCTTATATGACAAATACAGCTCGAGTGGGGAATAGAAATTCTTCCTCTTTACCATATCATTACCCATTCCCAAGGATTGTTCAAGGCATCACAACAAACTTTGAAACGATAACAACACTAAGTCTGGGAAAGCCAAAACTGGTGTCTTAATTTGTTTACCTCATTTCTTCCCATCTCAGTCACTCTTTGACAATGCGGCTTCTCTCCCCACCACATCATGGAAGCCACTTCATTCAGGTTCACAAGTGAGCTCCATCTTGCCAGATCCAGTGGTCTCTCTGTCCTCAAGCTTAGTATCCTCTGAGTGACACAACACAATTGATCACTTCCTTCTTGTTGAACTAACTTCCTTTCTCAGTTTCAGGGACATCACACTTTCCCTGATTGGTCCCTCCTTTGCCAACTGATCTCCAAATGTTTATAAGCCCCAGATACCTCTTCTCTGTCTTACCTTGATGGACTCATGCAGTCTCGTAGCCTTAAATGCCATTGATATTCTATATGCCCAAACTGTATTTTCTGCTGCTATGACATCTTCCCTGGGAAGTCTGGCAGACTGCTCTATAAATTCCTCTGAATTAGTGACTTACAGACACCAAAGACTCATAGACACCCTCCCTTCACAAAATCCATTTCTGTATCTGACTTTCTCATTTCGGCAGATGGCACTAGCAATCACCTAATTGGTCAAGCCCAACCCTGGGATCACCCAAGTTTCCTTTTTCTTCTTCAACCCCCTCAACCAATCTGACAGCTCCTCCTTCCAACTCTACCTCTAAAACACCCCAAATCTGTCCACTGGCATAGTTTTCCCCTGGCTCATGCCACCAGCACCCTCACCACCAACATCTCCTAGCAGACCTCCCTGCTCTTGCCCCTTTCTAATTTCCACTCCGAAGTCAGAATGATCTTTAAACCATAAATCAGATAATGTTATTACCCCCATTTAAAAGCCCCTCATGGTTTCCCTGGTAGCTCAGACAGTAAAGCGTCTGCTTACAATGTGGGAGACCTGGGTTCGATCCCTGGGTCAGGAAGATCTCCTGGAGAAGGGAATGGCAACCCACTCCAGTATTCATGCCTGGAAAATCCCATGGACCAAGGAGCCTGGTGGGCTACAGTCCACGGGGTCGCAAAGAATCAGACACGACTGAGTGACTTCACTTCACTTCACTTCACTCCACTTCACTTCACTTCACTTCACTTCACTTCACTTCATCACTTCCTATTGTCCTTAAAATCCAAGCTCCTAAGCATCACTGAAAAGAGCATCTACCTTCCTAAACTCATCTCATGAAACTTTTCCCCACCTCACTCTGTTCCAACCATACTAGCCTTCCCTATATTCTTCAGCCAGATCAATTCTCCAAACTAGCCACCTTTTCCAAACTGGCTCCTACTGCATTCTATCTCATTACCCTGCTTATTTCAATACTTCAACAACCTGAACTGTCTAATGTACATGTTGGTTTCCTTGTTTATTATTTGTCTCTTTCACTATAAGAGCAGAAGCTATAGAGTTACTGCTATAACTTTAGTATCCAGCCCTGATAGCTTATTGAAGTGATCCTCAGTAAGAAACTGTTAAATGAATGATTCAAAATAAGTAGCAATTTGAACACAATAAGAATGGAAGAAATGTGTCTCCTTGGCCACCTGAATCTTCCACCAGTACTGTCTTTTGACCAAGGTTTGAAATCTGCTGAAATCTCATGACAGAGAGAACTCTGAACTGCTGTCAGGCAGTGGTGATCCAAATAAAAGTTTAAATTGAGCTATTCTGGTGTGGAGGAGGGTCATCAGAGAAAAGAGTATGGAGTCAGGAAATTGTTGATATGTGCCACTGGGGCTCAGAGAAGCCAGAGCGGGTGAGGCATGGAAATCACAAAGTAAAAGTTTTAGAACCACCACTCTTGGCTTTCACTTCCCAGCCCACAATAACCACCAAAGTGCAGTCTTTCTATTTCCAGGGTTCTATTTCTAGGTTGTAAGAATGGAGCAAATTTTAGAGTGTTACAGACTTTCACAGGAAAAAGAAAAGATTACCTAAAAATATTTTCACCTTTGCCAAGAACTGCTTCCAAACACAAACCTTAGCTTGTCACACCTGCCCCATTTCCCCCCTTTTCCCTTCTTCACTATACCTCTTCCCTCATTGCACCAGACACATCTGGCACCACAAGAATTAGCTAACATGTCCCAAGTAATTTGAGCTCTTCAAGCGGAAACTGTTCCAGAAATAAAAATAAAGTGCTAAACAGTTACAAGTCGTTTCTACCAGAATTATTGTTGAGATTTTCTATTTTTCTATTTTTAAGTTTTCACCCTTATGTTTTATGGAAGAGAATGCCAAAGCATGTGATATTTCACCATATGATTCGTTCTCAAATAAGAGACACAAAGCTAGTATTACCTGGAGCCGCATTTTCTATTTTCTCTTGAAAATATGCACCAACCTAAAAGAAGAACAAAAACTTCTTCTCTGTCCAAAGAGCCTTGCAAGTTAGATTCAAACTCTCTTTAGCATACAGGTTTTAGGTATTCCATTTCCATTTCCATTCAGCTAGCATGTACTAAGTACCTACTGTGTGCCAGGTTCAATGTTAAATGCCTTTACACTCACTTTATTAAATCTTCATAACCATCCTCTGAGTGGGATATTATTACTCCATTTCAGAGGTGGAAAATTGGAAAAGTAAACTATAAGTAATGACCATGTTTATAAAGGCCACAGAAGATAGGTAGATAGACAAATAAGGACTACGGCAATTGTGTGCTTATAGTACGTACTGGGCAGAATAATTGCCCCCCCCAAATGTCCTCATGTTAATCCCCAAAATTCTGAAAGTGTTGCCCCAGTAGTAAAAGAGATTTTGCATATTTGACTAGTAAAAGATAGCCTGTATCATGCAGGTGATCCCAATGTATTCATAACAGTCCTCATATAAAAGTGAGGTAGGTGAGTTTATCAAGAAGGAGTCGTGATGATAGAAGCAGAGATGTTGGTGATACAATTGCTGAAGGGAGCCACAAACCAAGGAATGCAGAAAGCCTCTAGAAGCTGGAAAAGGCAAGAAACAGATTAAACCTCCAGAAGGAATGCAGCCATGCGAACCCCTAGATTTTATCACTTGAGACTCATTCTAGACTTCTGACATCCAGAAATCTAAGGGAATACTTATATGTTTGAAGCCACCAAGTTTTAGGTTATTTGTTGCAGCAGCAATAAGAAAAGGATACACTGTACATTCTTTCAATATCTAACACATGTTCTTAGATGTTTAACCATGGGGCTGTAGGCTCCATGTGCCCTGATCATTTCCACATCTTCAGTGTCTGTCACAGTACCATCTGCCTGTTCTTTGTGCTGGTGGTGGTTCCTAATGATAATTCAGACCCCACAGAAAACCCAACAACAATCCAAACCATAACTGGCATCATTCATTTTCACGGCAAGGGAAGGAAATTATGATTTAAATCAAATTAGTTGCTTTCTTTAATCACCTGTGTAAATATTTCTACTCCTTTTTCCAAAAATGGATGTCTAAAATAGCTTTCATTTTTTTAAATATCAGATTATTTAACTGGAATTAGAAACTGATAGAAGGTGTCAGCAGGCCTTCCTCAAGGCTCGTCCAGATCCCTCCTCGGGTTAAGCTACATCATGAGAAGGCTACTTGCTTGGCCTACATTCCCCTCACTCTACGACTGTCTTTATAGAATATTTTAACAGTAAACACAAGCTTTCAGTGAGGGCTAATAAGGAGATAAATTTTTCAAATACTATTTTTTAAATAAAATGTTTAAACAAATCTTCTAATGATACTAAAAACACTTTAACACAAAGAACCCGGTGATAAATTTCTCTCAGGTGTCCTCATAAAGATATTGGTAGTTTCTCTGGAGAAGCTGAATTAGTTCTAACTAGAGAAAATGCAAGTTTCAAAGTCTATTGGGTTTCTCTCTCTCTTTTTTTCTCGCCTAGCCACCAGGAGACACAGAGCTAAATTTGGTAGACAGAATCTATAGGTTCTTATAGCAAGGAGTTCTTGTTAGAGTTCTTCTCCTTTTCTTATTTTGAAAATTCTCTTTTTATCCTGTCATCATTTTATAATATTACCTAGCCTGTCTCAAACCAGTTTTAGAAGGTTGGAAGAATATAAATGAGTCAATATAAATATATTACACCACATTCTAACATTAATATTTATTACTGTCTTTAATGAACATGCGAGTTATTTGAAAGCCATGTTGCTCACATGCCATGAAAGAATGAACTAACAAATCCTCAGACACATCCAGGCCGGAGAGATATAGAGGGGACACATTTAACAAGATCCTAGAGATAGTTCAGTTCAGTCGCTCAGTTGTGTCCGACTCTTTGCAACCCCATGAATCGCAGCACTCCAGGCCTCCCTGTCCATCACCAACTCCCAGAGTTCACTCAGACTCACGTCCATCGAGTCAGTGATGCCATCCAGCCATCTCATCCTCTGTCGGCCCCTTCTCCTCCTGCCCCCAATCTCTCCCAGCATCAGAGTCTTTTCCAATGAGTCAACTCTTCAAATGAGGTGGCCAAAGTACTGGAGTTTCAGCTTCAGCATCATTCCTTCCAAAGAAATCCCAGGGTTGATCTCCTTCAGAATGGACTGGTTGGATCTCCTTGCAGTCCAAGGGACTCTCAAGAGCCTTCTCCAACACCACAGTTCAAACGCATCAATTCTTCAGTGCTCAGCCTTCTTCACAGTCCAACTCTCACATCCATACATGACCACTGGAAAAACCATACCTTGACTAGACGGACCTTAGTCAGCGAAGTAATGTCTCTGCTTTGGAATATGCTATCTAGGTTGGTCATAACTTTTCTTCCAAGGAGGAAGCGTCTTTTAATTTCATGGCTGCAGTCACCATCTGCAGTGATTTTGGAGCCCCCCAAAATAAAGTCTGACTCTGTCTCTACTGTTTCCCCATCTATTTCCCATGAAGTGATGGGACCGGATGCTATGATCTTCGTTTTCTGAATGTTGAGCTTTAAGCCAACTTTTTCACTCTCCTCTTTCACTTTCATCAAGAGGCTTTTTAGTTCCTCTTCACTTTCTGCCATAAGAGTGGTGTCATCTGCATATCTGAGGTGATTGATATTTCTCCCGGCAATCTTGATTCCAGCTTGGGCTTCTTCCAGCCCAGCGTTTCACATGATGTACTCTGCATAGAAGTTAAATAAGCAGGGTAACAATATACAGCCTTGACGTACTCCTTTTCCTATTTGGAACCAGTCTGTTGTTCCATGTCCAGTTCTAACTGTTGCTTCCGGACCTGAATACACATTTCTCAAGAGGCAGGTCAGGTGGTCTGGTATTCCCATGTCTTTCAGAATTGTCCACAGTTTATTGTGATCCACACAGTCAAAGGCTTTGGCATAGTCAATAAAGCAGAAATAGATGTTTTTCTGGAACTCTCTTGCTTTTTCCATGATCCAGCGGATGTTGGCAATTTGATCTCTGGTTCCTCTGCCTTTTTGAAAACCAGCTTGAACATCAGGAAGTTCACGGTTCACGTATTGCTGAAGCCTGGCTTGGAGAATTTTGAGCATTACTTTATTAGCGTGTGAGATGAGTGCAATCGTGCGGTAGTTTGAGCATTCTTTGGCATTGCCTTTCTTTGGAATTGGAATGAAAACTGACTTTTCCAGTCCTGTGGCCATTGCTGAGTTTTTCAAATTTGCTGGCATATTGAGTGCAGCACTTTCATAGCATCATCTTTCAGGATTTGAAAGAGCTCAACTGGAATTCCATCACCTCCACTAGCTTTGTTTGTAGTGATGCTTTCTAAGGCCCACTTGACCTCACACTCCAGGATGTCTGGCTCTAGGTGAGTGATCACACCATCGTGATTATCTGGGTCGTGAAGATCTTTTTTGTACAGTTCTTCTGTGTATTCTTGCCACGTCTTCTTAATATCTTCTGCTTCTGTTAGGTCCAGACCATTTCTGTCCTTTATCGAGCCCATCTTTGCATGAAATGTTCCCTTGGTATCTCTAATTTTCTTGAAGAGATCTCTAGTCTTTCCCATTCTGTTGTTTTCCTCTATTTCTTTGCATTAATCACTGAAGAAGGCTTTCTTATCTCTTCTTGCTCTTCTTTGGAACTCTGCATTCAGATGCATATATCTTTCCTTTTCTCCTTTGCTTTTTGCCTCTCTTCTTTTCACAGATATTTGTAAGGCCTCCGCAGACAGCCATTTTGCCTTTTTGCATTTCTTTTCCACGGGGATGGTCTGATCCCTGTCTCCTGTACAATGTCATGAACCTCATTCCATAGTTCATCAGGCACTCTATCTATCAGATCTAGGCCCTTAAATCTATGTCTCACTTCCACTGTATAATCATAAAGGATTTGATTTAGGTCGTACCTAAATGGTCTAGTGGTTTTCCCTACTTTCTTCAATTTAAGTCTGAATTTGGTAATAAGGAGTTCATGATCTGCGCCACAGTCAGCTCCCAGTCTTGTTTTTGTTGACTGTATAGAGCTTCTCCATCTTTGGCTGCAAAGAATATAATCTATCTGATTTCAGTGTTGACCATCTGGTGATGTCCATGTGTAGAGGGATAAGCACAGGGATAAACACTAGGGATAAGCACAGAGTAAATGGCTTCTGCACAGTAGGAAAGACTTTGTGAGGTAACACTCAACATAGATGTCCATTTTCTAATGAAAACCCGGATGGGCTAAAAGTATTTCTGGAGAACTGTGGAGATCCAATTAAAAAAAAATGGCTTGAAACAGAAATTATGTACTCTTTACTTTAACTTGCAAACTTTGAACAATTCCAACTGGAGCTGAGAGGTCACTAGAGTTAATACCAGGCCTAGTATAAGGTACTGACTTATACTGTGATATCATTAGATACAATAGACAAGAAAAAGAGTAATTAACCAGTTCTGTAAGAGAAGACCATCAACCAGGCAGGAAGAAGCCTGAGACATTGCAATTGGTCGTCCCTATATAAAGCCTTTACCAACTCCTGAGATAGAACAGACTGGGAGGTAACCTCAGAACCAAATCAAACTTAGATTTGAATTTGGTGCCCAATTCATTTCAGTCCAAGAAATATTCATTTGATACCTCTTTGGTGCTAAATACTGCACTGGGCACTTAGAAATAAAACGATGAATCATATGTGGCCTGGGCTGAAAGAAAACAAAACTCACATTCTAGTGAGGAAGACAGACACATGAACAAATGGAAGGCTTCATGAGAGTTACAGCTAGAATACGTGTGTGTGCATGCTCAGCCACTCAATCATGTCTGACTCTTTGAGGCCCCGTGGAGTGTATCCCACCAGTCTCCTCTGTCCATGGGATTTTCCCAACAAGAATACTGGAGTGGGTTGCCAGTTCCTCCTCCAGGGATCTTCCCAACCCAGAGATTGAACCCATATCTCTTGTGCCTCCTGCATTAGCAGGCGGATTCTTTACCACTGAGCTGCCTGGGAAGCCCCTATAGAATGAGTAGGATGTATGAAATAAGAGGCCAAACAGAGAAGGGAATCTGAGGAAGGATACAAAATAGAACATGGGTTGTGAAAAAGAGACCGTTTTTCAGGCAGCGAAGGGACAGAAGAGAATGCCAGGGAGAGGACAAAATATCAGAAAAGCCATAGAAATGTAAAATAGTATGTCTGCTTTAGGGAAAAAAATGCAAAAATAAAGGTGGGAATGGGTGGAAATTAGGACATTTTAAAGTTTTCTGAGGAGAGAAGGCATGATCAGATTTTTACTTTTAAAAGTTTCCTCTGGAACAATAACTGCCTAGTTGTTTCAAACCAACAGCCCTGCTGACAACAATTAGAAAAGCTTGAACACATGATTTTAAAAAAAAAAAAAAACACCTTAGCTTGAATGAATCAAAGAACTACCAAGGCAGTGAGAATTTTCAGAATCAAATTTCAGAAGAAGACGGAAGCCAAGGCTCTTGAGACAGACATTTCAGAATACTTTTCCCATTGAGATGATTGCCAATTACAAAAGTGAAAGCAGCAGCTGAGAGGCTGAAAAGCTAAGCATAACAGAGCATGAAGGGACACAAATGGGAGTTCAGACTGCTTAAGAGAAGGCACGCTGGTAAATATCTCAAGCCATCAAGACCACTAAGGGCTATGTTCTAGGAGGAAGGGTGAACTGGAAATAAAACAGTCCTCAGAAGGATTAAAGTCATCTCAGTTTTAAGTCATCAGCTTTCAGTCATCTCAGTTTCAGACTGGTAAAAGGTGATCATCCCCAAAGCTAGTTACCTAACAAATGAAAAAATAAATCCGCTCTGGAGAAAGTTTGTATCATAGAGCATCAAAACAGCTATCAAATTTTGAGTGAAAATATCTGGCACTCAGTCAAAAATAATCAGACATTTAAGGAAATGAGGTGTAACCAAAAACCAGAATTTTTAAAAAGACAATAGAAAAAGACCCGCAGGAAATCCACAGAATGGAGTTATAAAACTTTAAATGACCCTGATAATATGTTCAAAAAATTAAATTACAAGTGGAGAATTTTATCAAAGAACTGGAAACCAGAGGTAAGACACTGTACTACACTATTTATAAATTGGACTGACTACGTTACAGTTAAGAGCTTCTACATCATTAAAAGAGTGAAAAGAAATCCACATGCCAGGAGAAAATACTGTTCAATGCATAGAAATGGTAAAGGATTTATACCCACAGCATATGTTTTAAAGAAGAAGAAATAAGGAAGAAAAAGGGTAAGGGGGGCAGGGATGTTGGAGAAAGAGGGAGAGAAAGAAAGACTACCTCTTTTTAAATTTAATTATTTCTCTTAATTGGAGGATAATTACTTTACAATATTGGGATGGTTTTGCCATACATCACCAAAATCAGCCATAGGTATACACGTGTCCCCACCATCCTGTACCCCCCTCCCACCTCCCTCCTCACTGTGTCCCTCTAGGTTGTCCCAGAGCACTGGCTTTTGGTTTCCTGCGTCATACATCAGATTCCTGCTGGCTATCTATTTTACATATAGTAATGTGTATGTTTCTCCTGGCATATCAATAACCTCAGATATGCAGATGACACCACCTTTATGGCAGAAAGTGAAGAAGAACTAAAGAACCTCTTGATGAAAGTGAAAGAGAAGAGTGGGAAAAGTTGGCTTAAAACTCAACATTCAGAAAAGTAAGATCGTGGCATCCAGTCCCATTACTTCATGGCAAATAGATGGGGAAACAGTGACTTTATTGTTTTGGGCTCCAAAATCACTGCAGATGGTGACTACAGCCATGAAATTAAAAGATGCTTGCTCCTTGGAAGAAAAGCTATGACCAACCTAGACAACATATTAAAAAGCAGAGACATTACTTTGCCAACAAAGGTCCGTCTAGTCAAAGCTATGTTTTTCCAGTGGTCATGTATGGATATGAGAGTTGGAGTATAAAGAAAGCTGAGCACCAAAGAACTGATGCTTTTGAACTGTGGTGTTGGAGAAGACTCTTGAGAGTCCCTTGGACTGCAAGGAGATCCAATCAGTCCATCCTAAAGGAAATCAGTCCTGAATATTCATTGGAAGGCCTGATGCTGAAGCTGATACTCCAATACTTTGGCCACCTGATGCGAAGAACCGACTCATTGGAAAAGACCCTGATGCTGGGCAAGACTGAAGGCAGGAGGAGAAGGGGATGACAGAGGATGAGAAGGTTGGATGTCATCACCAACTCGATGGACATGAGTTCAAGCAAACTCTGGCAGTTGGTGGTGGACAGGGAGGCCTGGTGTGCTGCAGTCCATGGGGTCACGAAGAGTTGGACGTGACTGAGCGACTCAACTGAATGTATATGTTTCAATGCTATTTTCTCTCAGAACATCCCACCCTCTCCTCCCACTGAGTCCAAAAGTCTGTTCTTTATGTCTGTGTCTTATTTGCTGCCCTGCCTGTAGGATCGTTGGTATCATCTTTCTAAATTCCATATGTATGTGTTAATATATGGTATTTGTCGTTCTCTGACTTACTTCACTCTATAATAGGCTATAGTTTCATCCACCTAATTAGAACTGACTCAAATGGGTTCCTTTTTATAGCTGAGTAATATTTCATTGTGTATATATGCCACAACTTACTTATCCATTCATCTGCCAATGGACTTCTAGGTTGCTTCCATGTCTTAGCTATTGTAAATAGTGCTGCAATGAACATTGGGCTATATGTGTCTCTTTCAATTCTAGTTTGTCAGGGTATATGCCCAGCAGTGGGATTGCTGGGTCATACGCAGTTCTATTTCCAGTTTTTTAAGGAATCTCCACACTGTTGTCCATAGTGGCTGTACCAGTTTACATTCCCACCTACAGTGTAAGAGAGTTCCAGTTTCTCCACACCCTCTCCAGCATTTATTGTTTGTAGACATTTTGATGATGGCCACTCTGACCAGTGTGAGATGGTACCTTACTGTGGTTTTGATTTGCCTTTCTCTAATAATGAGTGATGTTGAGCATCTTTTCATGTGTTTATTAGCCATCTATATGTCTTCTTTGGAGAAATGTCTGTTTAGTTCTTTTGCCCACTTTTTGATTGAGTTGTTCATTTTTCTAGTATTGAGCTACATGAGCTGCTTGTATATTTTGGAGAGAAAGACTACTACAAATCCATTTTAAAAAGACAATCCAATGGAAAATGGGCCATAAAATTTAAATGCACATTTCCAAGAGTGGATATCCAAATAATCAAGAGACATAAAAATGTCCTGAATCATATTGATCACCAAGAAAATGCAAATTAAAACCACAATGGGATATGACTCCATGCCTCATAAAAGGGCTAAAATTTGACAGACTAATAATATCAAGTATTGGCAAGGATGTGAGTAACTGAAACTCTCATGCAGTGCTGGTGGGAGTGTAAATTGGGACAAGCACTATGGGAAAGCGGTACCTGCAATTGCTGAACGTAAGTATCCCCTACAACCCAGAACTTTCACTTTCAGGTACATAACCCAAAATAGTGAGCATATAGGTGCATGAAGAAACATCTCAAGAACATTTACAGCAGCACTGTTTTTAATAATCCCAAACTGAAAACAATCCAAGTATTCAATGTGAGAAGGATAAATGAACCGTGGCTTATTCATACAGTGCAATACTGTATAGCAACAGAAAATTAATCATCTACATCTTACTTCTACACACACTGACATGGATGAATCTCACATACATATGTCGAGTGAAAGAAACTAGACAAAATATGCATTCTTCGATTCCATTTTTTTTAAGTTGAAAAACAGGCAAAGCAAATATATGGTTTTAAAAGTTAGAATGTGAGCTACCTTGACTGGCAATTTGCATGAAAGGACTTTTAGGCTGTGGGTAAAGTCTATTTCTGGATATAGTTGGTGATTACACATGGTTCTGTTAACTCTAAAAATTCATCAAGCTGTATACTTATGATTTGTGCACTTTTTAAAATGCTATATTTTAATTTTAAAAGTTAATTTCAAGAAGTACATTTCCAAGCACAGTAGCAATAAGATTAAAATAATCAACAAGTTTAGGACATTCTTGGAATTTAAAGAAGTATAAGAGGTGTCAATATTAGCATTTAATGCATAAATAAATCACTGCTTTTATGCATTTTGCTTTCTTTTCTTTATTGATTTATGAATTTAATTTCACTTCAAGTGCTAAAGCAATTTTAAGATAGCTCCATGTTCTCAAATTTGCACCCAGGATGTTGAGCGTGAGGGCATATTAAAAACCCACAAATAGTAGATCTGTCTAAACTTGTTGGAATTCTGAGTTTAAAGCAATTTTCTCAGAAGCCAAGCTTAAAATACTTAAGAAAGCTATTTCAACAACCCTAGGTTTGAAATTTAGATTAGGAGTGTTGAAGCACAAAATTAAAAAGTAAATAATAAATCTTAGACTTCTGATTTGAGATAATTGAGTGAACACAGATATTTTACCTCTCCTTCTTACAAAAACCATTGAAGAAGAAATATAAAAATAATAGTTCCACAGTCTATTGGGAGTCTGTGATGGGTGTCAGCAATAAATCAGAAAAGAAAGAAATACCTGGCAGTTATAAATTCAACTGGATCAGACAGACAGTCACACCCAAAAAGCTGGGAAGCAGAGGAAATCCTAACCTTTTACAGTACAGGCAAAAGGGAAGATTTTTCAAGGAGACTTTTCCCAGTAAAAGCTCAGTATAACAGCAAAGTTAGAGGCAGTGGGCGTAAGAGCAGTTGGCAGTGGGCATTCAGCTAAGGACAATGGCTAGGGGGAGACTGAGTTCATTTTATTCCTCTGTACATCTGTCATCATTGGTCCATGCAAGGTCCAGCTCTAGTATATTTTTTGTTTATTTTATTCATTTGTTTATTTATTTGGCCATACTGTGCAGCTTGAGGGATCTTAGTTCCCCAACCAGGGATTGAACTCCAGGCCCATGGCAGTGAAAGCACGGAGTCTTAACAACTGGACTGCCAAGGAATTCTTTATTGCATTTATTTAGCTTCATTCCTTACTCTCATTTACACACCTTGCTTAATTTTTACCCATACAGCACTATGTTTTAAAGATATCCATGTGACTGTGTACAAGTGGTCAGATGCTTCCAATTATGGCACAGAATTCCATGAGTTGCACCCTTGACATTTTCTTAACTCATTTCTTCAGTGGTCAGTCAGTTCAGTCGCTCAGTCATGTCCGACTCTTTGCAACCCCATGGACTGCAGCACGCAAGGCCTTCCTGTCCATCACCAACTCCCAGAGCTTGCTCAAACTCATGTCCATCGAGTCGGTGATTCCATCCAACCATCTGGATTGGAATGAAAACTGACCTTTTCCAGTCCTGTGGCCACTGCTGAGGTTTCCAGATTTGCTGGCATATTGAGTGCCCGAGGTACACATCTGGATCGCTCCCTACTCCCCACTACCACACATGCGTGTGATGTGTGTGTGTGCTCAATCGCTCAGTCCTGTCTGACTCTTTGTGACCCCGTGGACTGCAGCCCACCAAACTCCTCTATCCATGGGATTTCCCAGGCAAGAATACTGGAGTGGGTTTGCCATTTCCTCCTCCAGGGCATCTTCCCCAGGGATCGTACCCACATCTCCTGTATTGGCAGGTGGCACCTGGGAAGCCATAATATGTGATGAGCATGTTTGAATACAGCCACCCTACAGACCTCTAGGAGAGTTCTCTGAGATATATAAGCAAAAGTGAAACTCCTGGGTTATAATGTATACAGATGTTTTTAATTTGGCTAAAATATGCCATATTGCTCTCTAGAATGGTTGCAATAGTCTCCACCCCGACAATCCCTCCAGCAGTGTATGATAATTCCTATTTCCCCACAGGCTTAGTTAGTGTTCCCACCCATCAGATGTTTGCCAACCTGATAAGAGCAAAATGATATCCCTTGTTTTATTTTGCATTTCTCTGATTACTAAAGGTTTAGAGCATATCTTCGTATACTTGATGTAGTCATTTTCTTTCTTCTTCTGTGAATTGCTACCTATTTTTCTTTTGCTCATTTTTCTACTAGAATATCATTTTCTTATTTATTTGATGGAGTTTCTTGTTAGTTTGACATTGGAAGTATTTTCTCCCAGTCTATCATCTGACTGCTTTCTTTGTTCATATTTTCTTTATTGGAGAGGAACTATGCAGCTTCCCAGGCGGCTCAGTTGGTAAAGAATCTGCCTGCAATGCAGGAGACCCAGGTTCAATACCTGGATTGGGAAGATCCTCAGAAGAAGGAAATGGCAACCCACTCCAGCCTGAGAAATCCCATACCAGCCTGGTGGGCTATAGTCACGGGGATCATAAGACCTGGACACAACTTAGCAACTAAATTACCCACCCTTAATTTTTACATAGTCAAGTTCCTCTTTTTGCTTTTTCTTTTCTTTCTTTCTTTGTTTTATTTTTTATTTTTTTGCTTTGGAGCTTTATTTAAGAGTTTCATTCCCTTTGGCCACAAACAAATATCCAACATTACCTTCTATTAATTTTATAACTTCATCTTTCACATTTAATTATTTCATGCATCTGGAAACCACTTTTGAACATGGTGATTAAGTAGAATCCCAGTTTTCTTTTTCTCCATAAAGTGAGTTAGTTTATTCAATACCATCTGCTAAACAATCCATCCTTTTCCATTGATTTCTAGCGCTACTTTGATCACATTAAATTCTCATATATACAAGGTCTGTGTCTGAGTTTTCTGTTCCATTCCATTGATCTGTTTGCTCTCACACCAGTACCACATATGTTTTTTCTTGTTGTGGCTTTGTGCTGTATCTTAATATCTGAATAGATAAATCCCCTCTTAGTTCTTCCTTTTAAAAATTGATTTAGGTATTTGCAGAAGGTTATTCTTCCCTAGTAAATTTAAAATAAAGCTTTTGAGTGCCTCAAAAATCTAGATTAATTCTGGATTTGAGTTACATCTAGTAATAATGAATATAAACAATTATTTCACATCAATTACAAAATTGATTTCAATTAACTTGGAGGTGACAGAATACTTTAATAAAATCTAGTCATTCAATCTAAGATCATGGAATATCTCCTCACTTATTCTGATCTTCTTTTCTATCCTTTAATAGAACTTTAAAACTTTTTCCCACATAGGTGTATATTTGAGGTTATGTTCATTCCTGTATGCATTAGAGCAGAAATCAGCAATTTTTTTTTCTGTAAAGGGCCAGATTGTAAATATTTTAGGTCATATAGTCTCTGTTCAAACTCAGCTCTGTCATTGTCGCATGAAAGCAGACATAGACTGTTGTATCTGTGCTTCAAAACACATTTATTTACAAAAACAGGTTGTTGGCTGGATTATTCCAAAGGTCACAATTTGTCAACAGCAACTTTGCAGGTATTTATTTTTTGGTTGGTTGGTTGCATAATTTTTTGTATTTTATTTTTGAGTTTTGTTTTTTCTTTCTTTCTTTCTTTGTTCTTTGTTTGCTATTATAGGGTTTCCCTGGTGGCCCAGATGGTAAAGAGTCTCCCCGCAATGCAGGAGACCTGGGTTGGGAAGATCCCCCTGGAAAAGGGGATGCAACCCACTCCAGTATTCCAGCCTGGAGAATTCCATGGACTGTATATAGTCCATGGGGTCGCAAAGAGTCAGACATGACTGAGTGACTTTCACTTTTACTTTGCTATTAGAAGTGGTATCTTTATAAAAAAGATCATCATTTCTAGGCCCTTGTTGCTAGTGTACACAAATGCTATTAATTTCATAAGTTGATCTTGTGTTTGCCCAGCTTGTTTCTTGATTTTATTAGTTTTTCTAGGTAGATTTGATATCATCTACAGATAATGAGACCTTTATTGCTTGCCTTCCAATTTATATAAACTTAGTTTGTTTTTCTTTCTATAACTTTGTATGTCCCAATACTATATTCAACAGTAGTAATGACAGAGGTATTCTTGCCTCATTCCTGATAATAAAAATTTCTCCAAGATTTCTCAATTAAATGTAATATTTGCTCTAGAAATTTGATGCATAATCTTTCCCATAATAAAGAAAATTCTTTTATTCCCAGTTTGTGAAGATTTAATCATAAAAAGGTCTTGATTCATTAAATCCATCTTCTGCATAAATTGAGAGAGTAATATTCTTTTCCTCCATTACAATTTTGGCATCTACATTCATATATGAGAGATCTATGAATAATATTTCTTTTTCTATATTGTCCATGTCTAGTTTTGGAAACCAGAGTTCATTAGTCTAACAACATAAAATAGACTTATTTTCTATCTTCCAGAACAACTTATCTAAGGTAAAAATTAACTATCTGTTTAAGATTTAGTAGAAATTACCTGTAAAAACATATGGTCCTGGAAAGTAAAAAGGAGTTTTTAATTGTCATGAATTTTTTTTGATGCTCCCTCTCCTTTTTCATCAACTTCTTAGGTATATTTTAGCATTTAATTTTTTTTTTCCGGAAAAGAATCTAGTCATCTAGGTTTTCAAATTTAATTACTTAGAGTTATTCATTATGCTCATTTATTATTTTTAGTCTCTATTTTATTCATAGTTTTAAAACTCCTTGACTTGAAAGGAGCTCATTTCAACATTTCTTGTTTCTTGATGAATGTATAAATTTCCCTGTATATGAGGACATTGCTCTGTGTCACACAAAGCTTGACAAGTAGTGTTTTAATTGTAATTCACTTGAATTTTATTTTAATACTTTACTTCTTAATCAAAGGGGTTTTAGTAGACTACTCAGTTTCTAATCTCACAGGAATTTTTAGCAATTCTTTAATTTTATGTTCTCATTTTATTATATTACTGTAGGAGACCATAGGTTTTTAATATTGACACTTTGGAATTTATTGAGGCTTCCTTTGTGGTCTATTGCATCATCAGTTTTTGAAAATATACTCAAAACAAATGTGTTGATTTGGATTTAATTAATAGCTAATGGCTAAAGATTATTAATTCATATATTTAGACCTCCCATGTCTCAGTTTGTTTTTGATTTCTTGATCTGTCAGTCTTAGAAAGAGGTGGATTTAAACATCTAAATAAGTTATTGTTGAATAATTAATTTTCCCCATATTATGAATAATTGCTTTATATATTTTGAAGTTACATTGTTAGATACATACATATTCATGATTCCTTTTCCTTCTGATTCTATTCTACTTTTACTTGTATACAAAGACTTGTTTATCCCTTAGATTTTTGGTTTAATTCTATTTTATCAGATATTAAGATGCTATCCCAGATTCTGTTGGCTTGTATCTGTTCATTACATCTTTTCATTCTTTTTGTTTTCCATCTTTCTGTATCCTTTTGTTTCATTTGTTGTAGGTAGATTGTATATTGTTTAATCTTATTTTTAAATTCAATTTAATGTTCTCTGGCTTTTAACAGTGAGTTTAGAATGCTTAAATTTATTACTCATATTAATACTTACTTCTGCTCATATTTTATGTTAGCCATTTATTGTCTTTCTTTTCTTTTTTCCTGTTTCTCTTTTCCTGCTTACCAATGTAAGTCAGTGTAACTGTCACACAACCCTTAATTATTTGGCCAAGCAAGTCTTAGGATGAGTATAAAAGATATCTTCATGAAGTTTTTGATTCTTGACAAGGTGGAGAACTAACAGAGGTTGCTAGCTCCCCTCTCTCAAAATCAACCATGGAGAAACTTCACAAGTGAGAGGAAAAGAGGGAACCAAGAATTAACAATGAATAAAAAACTCTTCAGACTTTAGGGAACCCATAGGAAGCCATGAATTTGTGCCTCTAGGGATGGTGGCAGTCTGGGGCAATGGACAGACAAACACAGCAGGTATTAGATAGATGAAAGGAGAGCCTTTAAGTTCTCCTCTTACCCTTTCCCCACATTATCTCAACATGATCATGTCCCTTCACATAGAAAAGGGAGAGATAGCCTAGAATGCCAGTGTTGGCAAGGTTCTCTCAAGGTAGCATGAAAGCGTCAGCAGGAGTTGATGAGGAGGTATAGTTTGTCCTGGGCCACACAGGCAATCACTTCTCCCCTATCACGATCTGAATGCCCAGAGCTGATAGATTACAATTTAAGGAGACCACCACCTCACAATATGGCTTCTTCAAGTATTTATAGAAATGATTTAGAAGGATTAGAAGAGTTGCCTGTGGCATGGCAGCGAATGAAGGTGGTTCTCTGGTTTGTGAGGTATTCCAGACTTGGATTAATCTACTTGTCTCTCCTTAAAAATCATCCGCAGGATATAAACAACTACAGCCTGAAATTCATCCATTCCAAAATTACATTACTAGAGAGAGTAGCTGGTACCCAAGGAACAGGACCATGTTAGCCAAAAGATTTTATCTCTGAGTAATACAACATCTACCAAAAAAGCAAATTAAATAATGCATACCACATGAAACAGGGTTACTGGAACAGATGGCATATTAAATACCCTCAAAGAGATAAGGAAGGTTATTTGAATCATGAAGCAGTAAAAGGAAGATTTTAAAGGAACCAAGTGAAAATGTTAAGTATCAAAAATATAATCATAGCCATAAAGATCTTAATAGCTAGAATACGTATGTAGTGGAATGGACCCAGCCAAAGACCACATTGCTGCTGCTACTGCCGCTAAGTCGCTTCAGTCATGTCCGATTCTGTGTGACCCCATAGACGGCAGCCCACCAGGCTCCCCTGTCCCTGGGATTCTCCAGGCAAAAACACTGGAGTGGGTTGCCATTTCCTTCTCCAATGCATGAAAGTGAAAAGTGGAAGGGAAGTCACTCAGTCGTGTCAGACTCTTAGCGACTCCATGGACTGCAGCCCACCAGGCTCCTCCGTCCATGGGATTTTCCAGGCAAGAGTACTGGAGTGGGGTGCCATTGCCTTCTCCAAAGACCACATTACTATGCTAGAAATCTGATTGGAGTGCTTTGCCATAAAACAATAGTAAAGGATAAGAAAAAGAAAATTGTAAAATAAAAGCCCAGTGATATAGAGGTTTAAAATGACAAATTCTTGATAATAAGGAGTCTCACAATGAAAGGGATAATGTATGTGGAAGCAGCAACTGCAGCCTGCAGGGCGAATCCAGCCAGTATTTTGTAAAATTTTACTGGAATACAACCACACCCATTAACATTTTCTATGGCTGCTTTCATGTTTCCATGGTCAGTTGAGTTGTTGCTGCAGAGAGCATAAGGCCCACAAAGCCTGACATATCTACTATCTGGCCTTTACAGAAAAGTTGGCTGATCCCTGCTATAACATGTGTAGAAATAGGTGGAATGAGACAGGGTAACCATAATAGGCAATCCCAAGCGGAGTGAGGTCGAATAACAAATATGTGACATTCACTGGTCCATAGCAGTCCTAAAACCCCCTGGGACCATGTGGATTGCCTGCTTCAGATATCTTTGTGGCAGGGAATGGATTTCAGTCTCATCTAAATCTTTGTGTGTTTTTTTAAATTTATTTTTTAATTGAAGGATATTTGCTTTACAGAATTTTGTTGTTTTCTGTCAGACCTCAATCATGAATCAGCCATGGGTATACATATATCCCCTCCCTTTTGAACCTTCCTCCCATCTCCCTCCCCATCCCACCCCTCTAGGTTGATACAGAGCCCTGTTTGAGTTTCCTGAGCCATACAGCAAATTCCCCTTGACTATCTATTTTACATATGGTGATGTAAGTTTCCATGTTACTCTTTCCATACATCTCGCCCTCTCCTCCCCTCTCCCCATGTCCATAAGTCTATTCTCTATATCTGTTTCTCCATTGCTGCCCTGTAAATAAGTTCTTCAGGACCATTCTTCTAGATTCCGTATACATGTGTTAGAAGACAATTTTTATATTTCTCTTTCTGACTCTGTTCACTCTGTATGATAGGTTCTAGGTTCATCCACCTAATCAGGTCTGACTCAAATGTTTTCCTTTTTATGACTGAGTAATAGTCCATTGTGCGTATGTACCACAACTTCTTTATCCATTCATCTGTCAATGGACATCTAGGTTGCTTCCATGTTCTAGCTATTGTAAATAGTGCTGCAGTGAACAATGGTATACATATGTCTCTTTCAATTTTGGTTTACTCAGGGTATGCTGAGGAGTGGGATTGCTGGGTCATATGGTGGTTTTATTCCTAGTTTTTTAAGGAATTGCCATACTGTCTTCCATAGTGGCTGTATCAATTTACAGCCCCACCAACAGTGCAAAGCATTCCATTTTCTCCATACCCTCTCCATCATTTATTGTTTGTAGACTTTTGACCTGACCAAACTTAAAAGCTTTTATACAGCAAAGGAAATCATCTAAATCTTAAAGGTAGCATCAACAACTCATACAATGTAGCAGTTATTTCAAGAGACATCTCTGTGGCATCTGACTTCATAATCAAGGAAACTAGATGGTCAAATTAGCTAAGTGGTTCTGAAGCTGCTACATGCTTGAATACTCAATGAGGATGATGGGTGTGAGGCAGATAATCTTGAAAAGAAACAAGAACTAGGAAAGAGGGGGCTCTAGAAGAAAAGTATGGTAGGAAGCAAAAACAGAGGCAGAATATGCAAGGGAACTAGAGGTGACTAGTTTCCTTCTGATGATATGGGGGAGGAAGTTGAAAGCAGACGTGGTACCAGTAGATTCTGGACTGTTCCATACAGGCTTTCATGAAATGTGCAGTAGATATCTTGTGGCTCTCAGATATTATCAGGGTAAATTATCCTTTATCCTAATAATTACAGGAGCCCTCTGTTCCACACCCCACCTCAAGAGCTCTTGGACATAAAGAAAAACCTGCCACCACCTCCACCCTAAAGCGTATGCTCTCATCTCAGTTTTTCACCTACACTGTTGTTGCTCAGTGGCTAAGTCGTGTCCAACTCTTTGCAACCCCATGAACTGCAGCACACCAGGCTTCCCTGTCTTTCACTATCTCCCAGAGTTTGCTCAAACTCATGTCCATTGAGTTGGTGATGCCATCCAACCATCTCAACCTCGGTCGTCACCTTCTCCTCCTGCCCTCAATCTTTCCCAACCTCAGGGTCTTTTCCAATGAGTTGGCTCTTTGCATCAGGTGGCCACAGTATTGGAGCTTCAGCTTCAGCATCAGTCCTTCCAATGAATATTCAGAGTTTATTTCCTTTAGGATTGACTTGTTTGATCTTCTTGCAGTCCAAGGGACTCTCAAGCATCTTCTACAGAACCACAATTTGAAAGCATCAGTTCTTTGGTGCTCAGCCTTCTTTATGGTCCAACTCTCACATCTGTACATGAGATCACCTGCATTGAGACCCACAAAACCAGAAATTCATTACTAACTCCTGAATATTCAGAGTCCTACTGTCTAAACTGGTGAATTTGTCTTCTTCTTTGCTTTATCTATACAATGCTCTTTATTATTTGGGGGGGGGAATGAATTATTTTATTTTATTTTTTTTACTTTACAATACTGTATTGGTTTTGCCATACATTGACATGAATCCACCACAGGTGTACATGAGTTCCCATCCCTGAACCCCCCTCCCACCACCCTCCCCATATCATCTCTCTGGGTCATCCCAGTGCACCAGCCCCAAGCATCCTGTATCCTGTATCGAACCTAGACTAGTGATTCGTTTCTTATATGATAGTATACATATTTCAATGCCATTCTCTCAAATCATCCCACCCTCTCCCTCTCCCACAGAGTCCAAAAGTCTGTTCTTTACATCTGTGTCTCTTTTGCTATCTCGTATACAGGGTTATCATTACCATCTTTCTAAACTCCATATATATGTGTTAGTATACTGTATTGGTGTTTTTCTCTCTGGCTTGTGATCCCAAAGTCTACAAGCAATAAATGCTGGAGAGGGTGTGGAGAAAAGGGAACCCTCTTACACTGTTGGTGAGAATGCAAACTAGTACAGCCACTATGGAGAACAGTCCTTAAAAAACTGGAAATAGAACTGCCTTATGACCCAGCAATCCCACTGCTGGGCATACACACCGAGGAAACCAGAATTGAAAGAGACACGTGTACCCCAATGTTCATCGCAGCACTGTTTATAATAGCCAGGACATGGAAGCAACCTAGATGTCCATCAGCAGACGAATTGATAAGAAAGCTGTGGTACATATACACAATGGAGTATTACTCAGCCATTAAAAAGAATACATTTGAATCAGTCCTAATGAGGTGGATGAAACTGGAGCCGATTATACAATGTTCTTTAAATAACTATTCGTCATTGAATTATTTACTCAACTATTCAGAACACACAACCACCCCATTCATAAGCATTTGAGACTACAGAGATGACAATAAGCCATCTTGAAAGATGGCTTTCAAAATTCTAGCTCCTTAAATATGTGATTCAGTTCAGTTCAGTTCAGTCGCTCAGTTGTGTCCGACTCTTTGCGACCCCATGAATCGCAGCACGCCAGGCCTCCCTGTCCATCACCATCTCCCGGAGTTCACTCAGACTCACGTCCATCGAGTCCATGATGCCATCCAGCCATCTCATCCTTGGTCATCCCCTTCTCCTCCTGCCCCCAATCCCTCCCAGCATCAGAGTCTTTTCCAATGAGTCAACTCTTCGCATGAGGTGGCCAAAGTATTGGAGCTTCAGCTTCAGCATCATTCCTTCCAAAGAAATCCCAGAGTTGATCTCTTTCAGAATGGATTGGTTGGATCTCCTTGCAGTCCAAGGGACTCTCAAGAGTCTTCTCCAACAACACAATTCAAACGCACCAATTCTTCGGTGCTCAGCCTTCTTCACAGTCAAACTTTCACATCCATACATGACCACAGGAAAAACCGTAGCCTTGACTAGACGGACCTTAGTTGGCAAAGTAATGTCTCTGCTTTTGAATATACTATTGAGGTTGGTCATAACTTTTCTTCCAAGGAGGAAGCGTCTTTTAATTTCATGGCTGCAGTCACCATCTTCAGTGATTTTGGAGCCCCCCAAAATGAAGTCTGACACTGTTTTCACTGTTTCCCCATCTATTTCCCATGAAATGATGGGACCAGATGCCATGATCTTCGTTTTCTGAATGTCGAGCTTTAAGCCAACTTTTTCACTCTCCTCTTTCACTTTCATCAAGAGGCTTTTTAGCTCCTCTTCACTTTCTGCCATAAGGGTAGTGTCATCTGCATATCTGAGGTTATTGACATTTCTCCCAGCAATCTTGATTCCAGCTTGTGTTTCTTCCAGTCCAGCGTTTCTCATGATGTACTCTGCATAGAAGTTAAATAAGCAGGGTGACAATATACAGCCTTGACGAACTCCTTTTCCTATTTGGAACCAGTCTGTTGTTCCATGTCCAGTTCTAACTGTTGCTTCCTGACCTGCATACAGATTTTTCAAGAGGCAGGTTAGGTGGTCTGGTATTCCCATCTCTTTCAGAATTTTCCACAGTTTATTGTGATCCACACAGTCAAAGGCTTTGACATAGTCAATAAAGCAGAAATAGATGTTTTTCTGGAACTCTCTTGCTTTTTCCATGTGATTCAGACTAACAATAAAATACAAAGGTCTACATTTGGGCACAAGTCTGGTAAGCTTTGGAAGTTTCAGGAAAGAGTCAAGAAACAATGAAAAACTCTCATACTTTCCCAAAACAGAATAAATCAATGTAAGATCAGAAGCGTTTCCAAATTAGCTGAAATTTCCCTTTTTTCTGATTGAAGGACCAGTTACCTTCAATCAACTTTGATGCCTTGGCACTTTCTGGGTGTGAAAGAAGAGAAAGGAAATGAAAAGACAATGTCAATTAACTGCTCACACTTGCAGATGAGCTCTCACTACACTTGTAAGGCTTCTCTGTTTTCTTCTAATGGCTTCCAGAATTATTCAGACTCCTAGAAGTGTGTTCAAGAATTTGGCTCTCTACAAATTCTTTTCAGATCCCAAATAAAGGAAGTCCAACTTCCACAGAATTCTTACTGAGATTAATTCTGCCTTCAAGGGGGTGCATATGTGTGCTTTCAAGAAAGGGAAAGGGAATACTAAATTGTGAGGGAAGTTCCGAACCCCCAAAAGCAATGTACATGAAGCTAAGAAATCAACGTAGCATCCTACAGAAACACTAGGGGTACCATTCTTTTCCTTTCTGCTGCTCTTATGAGCTGACTACAAAAGCAGCCAGAATTAACTCCAAGTTTCCAAGTGGAAAAATATTATACCAGAGAATCACAATAGCATCCCAAATTGGAATCAGTTAAATTATTGGTTTCAGAAAAATATGTTTTTGTCTGCATTTTTTTTTCAGCATGTTTAGTAACCTAGGGTCTGAAAGGATTCTTCCACATGTCACTTTAAAAAGAATCAACCATTTTATTTTCAGAGCCAAGTCAAAAAAAAAGCGGGGGGGGGGGAGATTTCAAACAATTCTTACCTATAGGTCCCCACAGTTTTGAAGTATTACTATGTGCATTATTTATGATGTAAAATTTTCCACCAAGGGCTGTTTTTACTCTAAGGAGGAAGATGAGTGCTTGTTCTCAGCTTCGGATGGATTTTCGCTGCAGTTATAGCTAACTTGTGGAGATTTTGACCTCTGGCTGAGCTGACATGCTGACTCATTTCACTAACAGTGTCTTAAGCCAGCACCATTTCCCGCTGTGACTGAGGCCCTGGAGTTGCTGTGTGTTCTCTCTCTGTGCTTCTTCCTCTATCTCTCCAGACCCTGAAGAGCCAGAGAGAATTCACCCAAGGCACAGTAAGTTAACGAGATAGTCAAGCAAAGTTCAAAGCAAGTTTTCCCACCCACAGTTGGCAGTCAGCCACTCCATTTTCTGCCAGCACTCAAAGTTGGCTCCTCAGAAAATCTATTCCGAAGCTGGCACTTTATCTCAGGAGATTTTAGTCAAAGCATTTGGCACATCAGATTGTCTAAAACACAAGGTTAAGAGCTCAAAATAGCCACTCTATTCTAAGACTGTCTTAAATTAGTGAACATAATTATTAAAAGATTCTACTGCAATTGGACATGAAAACCATACCCTTCCACGAGGTAGCGAGGCAAGACTGCTTTTCCTCCTGATAAATGAACAAGTATTTAATGAGCATGCACACTGTTTGTCCGCTGTGGGAATACAAAGAAAAACAAGACACAGGCATCCCCGTCAAAGAGCTTAAAATTTAATTAGAGAAACAAGACATAAACACATGAAAACAAAAACAGTTTACAAAATTAGAATACAGGGTTTAGATTACAGCAGCATTAATAACTCCAGATGCTCAGTGCCCAGTTTGCAGGATGTGAAAACATTACCTTTAAAATATTTGTTGAAATCTAATATATACACAGAAAAGTGCACATACCATAAGTATATAGCTCCAAGAATTTGTATAAATTGAACACACCAGGTAACCAACACCCAGATAAGAATAAGAGCAGTACCAGCATCCTGGAAGCCCCTCCTTGGCCCCTTTTCCAGTCAGTCAGTAGTCTTCTCCAAGGGTAATCTTATCTTGACTCATATCACCATAGATTTGTTTTGCCTATCTTGATATAAATGGAATTATGCACTTCGTATTCTTTTGTGCCTGGCTTCTTTTGCTCAACATTGTTTGAAAGAGTTACACATATGTTGTGCAGAGTTGCAGTTCATTCTCATTGCTGTAGAATATTCCCTTTGGTATATATTACAAAATCTATTTGTCCATTTCCCAGTTGACGGGCATCTGGATATGATGAGTGGTATTATGAACATTTAAGTCCATGACTTTTGGTGAACACATGTATACCTTTCTGTTGGGACTACACCCATGTGTGAGGTTGCTGGCTTATAGGGTGGGCATATGCTCAGTTTTAGCAGATATCACCCAACTGATTTCCAAAGCAGTTGTGCCATTTGACCCTACCTCCAACAGTTTACGGAGTCGGACACGACTGAAGCAACTTAGCAGCAGCAGCAGCAGCAGCCAACAGTTTACGAATGTTTGGCCACCCCACATCCTTCCCAACATATTTCCCACAGGACAACCTATTGACAACACACCAATAGGATAGAGCATGGCTTTGGGCAGAAGCTAACAGGGATTTAAGGTACAGTCTCCAGATGTGAAAGCGGCTCAGTTGTGTCCAACTCATTGTGACCCCAAGGACTATACAGTCCATGGAATTCTCCAGGCCAGAATACTGGAGTCGGTAGCCTTTCCCTTCTCCAGGGGATCTTCCCAACACAGGGATCGGACCCAGGTCTCCCACATTGCAGGTGGATTCTTTCCCAGCTGAGCCAAGGGAAGCCCAATAGCTGAAAGATCTCTTCCTTCAAAGAGAACACCCTAGAGCTGTGAGGACTCAAGTCTGACCCCAGAAGCACAGTTCCCCTCCTTACCCCCATAACCCAATCTTTATTGTCATGAGACACAGGCACATACTCAATCTTCTCCATTACAAAATAAGTTACCTTAGTTTTCCTAAAGCAAATAAACAAATGTACATATGTTTAACAGAGAGATCAGATTGAAGTATAAATTCTTTCTGAAAACACATCTCAACTAGTCTAATGTTTTCCTTCTTGTTTTCCCCTTAATATACCAGAGAGAAAATTCTGCTCCCCATCAAAATTGGAGTCAGTGTAAATAATAAACTTGTAGAGCCATAGATTAAGTAGTCAAATGTCTACTTTTAATATTGTACTTTTTAATCAATGTTTTTATTGATTAAATAAAATAAGTTAGTGTGTTAATTTCTGCTATATAGCAAAATGATTCAGTTATATATATATATTCAGTTATACATATAATATACACATATATTATATGTATATGTACTTTCTTTTTTTAAGGGGCTTCCCTCATAGCTCAGTTGGTAAAGAATCCTCTTGCAATGCAGGAGACCTGGTTCAATTCCTGGGTTGGGAAGATCCACCGGAGAAGAGATAGGCTACCCACTCCAGTATTCTTGGGCTTCCCTGGTGGTTCAGCTGGTAAAGAATCCACCTGCAATGTGAGAGACCTGGGTTTGATCCCTGGATAGGGAAGATCCCCAGGAGAGGGAAATGGCTACCCGCTTCAGTATTCTGGCCTGGAGAATTCCATGGACTACATAGTCCTTGTTGGAAGAGGGTGTTTGCTATGACCAGTGCATTTTCTTGGCAAAACTCTATTAGTCTTTGCCCTGCTTCATTCCACATTCCAAGGCCAAATTTGTCTGTTATTCCAGGTGTTTCTTGACTTCCTACTTTTGCATTCCAGTCCCCTATAATGAAAAGGACGTCTTTTTTGGGTGATAGTTCTAAAAGGTCTTGTAGGTCTTCATAAAACCATTCAACTTCAGTTTCTTCAGCATTACTGGTTGGGGCATAGACTTGGATAACTGTGATATTGAATGGTTTGCCTTGGAGATGAATAGAGATCATTCTGTCGTTTTTGAGATTGCATCCAAGTACTACATTTTGGACTCTTTTGTTGACCATGAGAAGACTCTACACATGGACATCACCAGATGGTCAACACCAAAATCAGATTGATTATATTCTTTGCAGCCAAAGATGGAGAAGCTCTATACAGTCAACAGAAACAAGACTGGGAGCTGACTGTGGCGCAGATCATGAACTCCTTATTACCAAATTCAGACTTAAATTGAAGAAAGTAGGGAAAACCACTAGACCATTCAGGTATGACCTAAATCAAATCCCTTATGATTATACAGTGGAAGTGAGAAATAGATTTAAGGGTCTAGATCTGATAGATAGAGTGCCTGATGAACTATGGAATGAGGTTCGTGACATAGTACAGGAGACAGGGATCAAGACCATCCCTATGGAAAAGAAATGCAAAAAAGCAAAATGGCTGTCTGGGGAGGCCTTACAAACAGCTGTGAAGAGAAGAGAGGCGAAAAGCAAAGGAGAAAAGGAAAGATACAAGCATCTGAATGCAGAGTTCCAAAGGAGAGCAAGAAGAGATAAGAAAGCCTTCTTCAGTGATTAATGCAAAGAAATAGAGGAAAACAACAGAATGGGAAAGACTAGAGATCTCTTCAAGAAAATTAGACATACTAAGAGAATATTTCATGCAAAGATGGGCTCGATAAAGGATAGAAATGGTATGGACTTAACAGAAGCAGAAGATATTAAGAAGACGTGGCAAGAATACACAAAAGAACTGTACAAAAAAGATCTTCATGACCAGATAATCATGATGATGTGGTCACTAATCTAGAGTCAGACATCTTGGAATGTGCAGTCAAGTGGGCCTTAGAAAGCATCACTACGAACAAAGCTAGTGGAGGTGATGGAATTCCAGTTGAGCTCTTTCAAATCCTGAAAGATGATGCTATGAAAGTGCTGCACTCAATATGCCAGCAAATTTGGAAAACTCAGCAGTGGCCACAGGACTGGAAAAGGTCAGTTTTCATTCCAATTCCAAAGAAAGGCAATGCAAAAGAATGCTCAAACTACCACACAATTGCACTCACCTCACATGCTAGTAAAGTAATGCTCAAAATTCTCCAAGCCAGGCTTCAGCAATATGTGAACCGTGAACTCCCTGATGTTCAAGCTGGTTTTAGAAAAGGCAGAGGAACCAGAGATCAAATTGCCAACATCCGCTGGATCATGGATAAAGCAAGAGAGTTCCAGAAAAACATCTATTTCTGCTTTATTGACTATGCCAAAGCCTTTGACTCTGTGGATCACAAGAAACTGTGGAAAATTCTGAGAGAGATGGGAATACCAGACCACCTGACCTGCCTCTTGAGAAATCTGTATGCAGGTCAGGAAGAAACAGTTAGAACTGGACATGGAACAATAGACTGGTTCCAAATAGGAAAAGGAGTTCGTCAAGGCTGTATATTGTCACCCTGCTTATTTAACTTCTATGCAGAGTACATCATGTGAAACGCTGGGCTGGAAGAAGCACAAGCGGGAATCAAGATTGCCGGGAGAAATATCAGTAACCTCAGATATGCAGATGACACCACCCTTATGGCAGAAAGTGAAGAGGAACTAAAAAGCTTCTTGATGAAAGTGAAAGAGGAGAGTGAAAAAGTTGGCTTAAAGCTCAACATTCAGAAAACGAAGATCATGGCATCTGGTCCCATCACTTCATGGGAAATAGATGGGGAAACAGTAGAGACAGTGTCAGACTTTATTTTTGGGGGCTTCAAAATCACTGAAGATGGTGACTGCAGCCATGAAATTAAAAGACACTTCCTCCTTGGAAGAAAAGTTATGACCAACCTAGATAGTATATTCAAAAGCAGAGACATTACTTTGCCAACTAAGGTCCGTCTAGTCAAGGCTATGGTTTTTCCAGTGGTCATGTATGGATGTGAGAGTTGGACTGTGAAGAAGGCTGAGCACTGAAGAATTGATGTGTTTGAACTGTGGTGTTGGAGAAGGCTCTTGAGAGTCCCTTGGACTGCAAGGAGATCCAACCAGTCCATTCTGAAGGAGATCAACCCTGGGATTTCTTTGGAAGGAATGATGCTGAAGCTGAAGCTCCAATACTTTGGCCACCTCATGCGAAGAGTTGACTCATTGGAAAAGACTCTGATGCTGGGAGAGATTGGCGGCAGGAGGAGAAGGGGACTACTGAGGATGAGATGGCTGGATGGCATCACGGACTCGATGGACACGAGTCTGAGTGAACTCTGGGAGATGGTGATGGACAGGGAAGCCTGGAGTGCTGCGATTCATGGGGTCGCAAACAGTCGGACACGACTGAGCCGACTGAACCGAACTGAACGTAGTCCTTGGGGTCACAAAGTGTCAGACACAACTGAGCGACTTTCACATCTGAAAGCTATGCCTTAAATCCCTATCCATGGGGTCACAAAGAGTCAGACTTTTTTAAAAAAATTTTCTTTTCTGTTATGGTTTATCATAGGATATTAAATAGAGCTCTCTGGGCTATACAGTAGAACCTTGTTGTTTATCCATTCCATACATAAAAGCTTACATCTGCTAACCTCAACCTCCCACTCCATCCCTCCCTCAACCCCCTTCCCCTTGGCAACCACAGTCTGTCCTCTGTGTCCATGATTCTGTTTCATGGGTAGGTTCGCTTGCATCTTTTTTGAGACTCCACATCAAGGTGATATCATATGGTATTTGTCTTTCTTTTCCTGACTTACTGCCTTTAGGTCCATCCGTGTTGCTGCAACTGGCATTATTTTGCTCTTTTCTGTGACTGAGTAGTGTTCCATTGTAAATGTGCACCACATCTTCTTTATCCATGCACCCATCAGTGGACATTTAAATCATTTCCATGTCTTGGCTGTTATGAATAGCATTGCTATGAACATAGGGGTGCATGCATATTTTCAAATTATACTTTTGTCTGGGTATATGCCCAGAACTGGGATTGCTGGATCATATGGTAATTGTATTTGTAGTTTCCTGAGGAACATCCATACTGTTTTCAACTGTGGCTGCACTGACTTACTATAATATTGTACTTTTAAATTTTCATACATGTGTATAATATCACAAATTAAATAAAGCCATGTATTGTTAAAATAGTGCTTTTTTTCCAAAATCATGGGTCAGGAAACATTTTATTCATCTTGGACAGGTTTCTATAGCTATGCCTCAATATCTTCATGGTCACTATAGTTATTTTTAACAGCATCAGCTTCAATTCATTCTGAGCTGTTGACGTACAGCATCTTTTGATTTCATATATGATGAGAGTATTGGGAATTCTATCTGAAATTAAAGCATTCCTTTGCACATTTTTTAAAATTTATGTTATAGGTATTATAATCACCATCTCTTCAATGGAGCATCTTAATATATTGCTCTATAAAGCAATGACTAAAAGATTTGTTTACAATATCAAATGATACAGTGGAATCATGATCCCAGTTATAATTACTAAATCTGTTGTATTTCTTTTCTTTCATTTTACCTAATCTGTAAAGAGACCTGTATAAACTTCCCAAATTAATATTGATTCAGGTTCTTTTAATGTTCCTCCCCAAATGGTACTTTTCATTCAAACAAAATTAATCAGACTTTATAAAGACTCAAATGGATGGCAATTCCTACTTTCCTGGAGAGAACTTCACCTCTGAGTTTGCTCTCCCTGGCTAAATCAGAATCCATGTTACTGAACACTTTTTTAAAAAATTAACTTTTCACTTAAATTTGTCTTTACCCTCTCCGCTTCCCCAAACTCTCCCCCATCTCTAGAACTAACATCTGTATATTTGGCTCTTTGCACAGACACCCTTCTCAACCTTAAAGTAATTGTCTAGATACCAAAGAAATAACAAAAATAATAGTAGAGAATAACACTTACACCCACATGTTAGGCACCATGCCATACCCTGTAATCCTTGCAAAAGTAATGCACTAAATTACTATCTCCATTTTATTTAACTTCAGAAAAATTAAGTCATTTGTCCACGGCCACAGACCTATAACATTGTATGTATTAACTAGATCTGTCTGATTCCCAAGCTTATATTCTAAACCCTATCATCTTCTGCAGTTGCATTTTTAGACAAGATATTGTGATGATAACATATTAAATTCATTCTATAAGTCAAAGTATACAGAATACATCACAGATTGAAGTGCAGATTATGGGAGACAGTTTTCCACAAAGGAAGTACTCTATGTCTTGCTAATTCTGTACTCAGTGAGATACAGACAGATTTCCAGAGCCTGGGCACTGTGAGCAGGCCAAACTTATGTTTCTCCTGAGCAGTGAGCCTGCCATGGCCCCAAGATAATTTTGTAAAATCCACATCTAAAGTGTGAGTTATGTGTGCACAATGGCTAAGCACTTACACAGAACTTCTGGAGACTTCTGTTCAAAGAGCCAGAGTTCCTAATGAAACAGCATTTGAAGAACTTATGAAAAGCAGAAAAGTTAGGAAAAGGATGCCCTTCTAAATCTGTTGCATCTCCTCATCAGAACTCCTAAAATCTAGAAAGGAAAGGCTAAGAGGCATATGGGGTTGAAGTGAAGAGCAAAGGCTTCAGAGTTAGAAACCTGACCCTGCCACTGACTGCCCAGCACTGCACAATCTTCTTCTTCAAGTCTGTAAGATGTAAAATAACAACTATAATATAATAATACGTTCATATAGGAGTCACGAGGGGCAAATTCACCTATGCCTGTAAAATACAGGAATTTTATTTTTATGTGCAGGTGGGAAGTCATTTAAAAAATGATGAGATGGTGATGATTTCAATTCTATTTTATAAACATCTTCAACCCAAGTTTAAGTGACTGGAGTATCCCTTCTCACTGCATTTAAAGTATCTAATGTTCGCCCAGGAAAATGGGGGGAGGGGGGAAGAAACTTACGGAATGTGAGGGCAGAGCATCCCTATTTTTTCCCCATACTCCTTGTTTCTGAGTTTGTTTTGCCACACAGTAACACTCCTCTCAGCCCACTCAATGCCAAGACTCACATCACCATCTGAAGTAACATCTTCAAGATGAAAGGAAAAACAGATAAAAGGATGCCAGTGATGTCTCAATTCAAGCCATGGGAAATACAGCTAAATTTGTCATTCTTCCCATCCCATGTGAACAAAACTGCCTTGTACCTGCCACACAGTAGTTCGATAACTAGTACACAGGTTGGGAAAAAGAACATCTGATTTTAATTCTTAATCATCTTTAATGCTCCTAGACCTATTTTTGCCAGCTTTTTAGAACTTTCTATTATGGAAATTTTAAAATAAACAAAGTTAAAAGGGACTCCCCTTGTACCCATAACCCAGTTGAAAAAGTTATCAATTCATGGCCAAGTGCATTTCTCACATCCTCCTATCCACTTCCCCCTTCCTTTTAGTTTATTTTGAAACAAATCCTAGATCTCAAATCATTTTAACCTTAGGTATTTCAGCAGGTCACTCTAAATAATGATTCTTTTTCTAAGGCATAACCATATTATTATCATTCCCACCAAAAAGTTAATAATTACTCCTTAATAACATTAAATATCCAATAAGTGTCCAAATTCCCCTAATCTCATACTCTTTACACTTTGTGTTAGAATTAAAATAAGGTCCAAATTTTGCAATTAGTAAATTAGTAGATGTCTCTTAAGACTCAATTTTACATTTGAAAGCACTCTCTCTCTCTCACTCTCTCTCATTTTCCAATGCAGTTTGGCCATTGAGAAAAGCTTGTTCCTTGCCCTTAAAGCCTGACAGTCTAGATTTTGCTAATTGCATCCCTATGGTATCATTTCATATGATCCTCTGTTCCCTATAAATTGATAGCTTAGTCTAGAGGCTTGATCAGATTCTAGCTCGGTATTTTAACAAGAAAAACTTCATATACGGTATTTTGCACTTTCACAAGGAGGCATATAGTATCTAGTTGCATCTCTTTTTGATGTGGTATCCACTGATGATCATTGCCCAGATTCAGTTTCTTTTTAAAATAAGCTTTAACTATAGTTTATTCCAATATTTTTTTTTATAAACTAGATTAGACTTGATTAGGTGCTAGTCATCTTGGGCAGAGATCTAGCCATTTTAGAAAAGAGATTTATCTCATTCTTCTTTATGCCCTCAGTGGTGAGAGCATGGTGCCTGTGACATCACAGGCACTCCAAAACTGCTACCCAAATTAAATTGGAAAACCAATATTTCCTCTAAAATATAATTTATGCAAAGAGGTGCATGCTTTTTCCCTCTCGTCATTAGTTCTTATAGAGTCAAGGACCTCACCACTACCCTAACACCTAGGCTGCCTATTTCTTCTAATTTAGTCATCAAATTCTCCTCACACACATAAAGAAGAAATTGCTATGCCTGGAATTGAGTGGCTGCAAAGGCCAACATTAGTTTTAATTCTTCCATCACATCTGCTTAAATTTCCTCATTAAGACTTCAGGTACAATTTTCTCTATAGCATTACCTGGGCTGTGTATGCAAATTATATCCCTGCTTACACAATTGAGCATTTAGAGCATGAATATATTTTCTTCCCTGCTGTGATAAGGAACGAAAGGAAATTTGGTTCACACAAAGTAGGAAACACCTTTCAATTGTCTTATTCTACTTTTTAAACAATCTGTTTGAACAGTACCTGGCAGGACCCGTGGCCCTAGGGGTTAATGACCCACCTTTGCCACACCCCAGCCTCTCTCTTGATCTTTTGACAGACTTAGAAAATAGGACCAGATCAGCATTTAGCAGAGGTCTCCATAGAAGCTGGTTCAACATATAGAAATGATCCTGATGCAGTTTCTAGTTTTGGTTCAGCTGTGACCCTTCGCTGTCAGAAGTCTTTGGAGAAGCTGTTTACCTCCACTCTGTCCCCTTTTCCCATCTCACAGCCTCTTCAGCCTCATGCAACCCCATTGTTATACCTACCTCTCTCTAGCAACTGTTTTTGGTGGCCAACATATCAAACCAAATCAGCTTTCCTCAGTTCTCATCTCGCGTGATGGTTTTGCAGGTTTCATGTTGAGCAGCCCTTCCTTTTGAAACACCTCTCTCAACATCTGTCTACACACCAATTCCCCTTCTACTTCTCACACTTCTCTTCATTCTCACTGGCTGTTTTCTCTTCCCTTATTAACCTTTAAAATACTGGATGTTCCTATTGCTTTTACTGACGACAGCTTCTTTTCTTACCCTTTTCCAATATGTTATTAGGTAGTCTTTTTCCAAAACTTGATCTGTCCTTGTCTAGGAGTTCATGTTAGCACATGTCTGTGTACCCGATGCACAATGAGGCCAAACAAATTGAAACATCAGAGTCTGGAGCAAAGAAAGTTTATAGCAGGGCCATGCAAAGAGACAGGTGGATCATGCTCTAAAACACTGAGCTCCCTGAAGGGTTTAGTCAAAACATTTTTATTATTTAAAAAATTTTATTTATAGTTGCTTTACAATGTTGTGTTAGTTTCTGCTGTACAGCAAAGTGAATCAGTTCTACATGTACATATGCCCCCTCTGTTTTGGGTTTCCTTCCCATTTAGGTCACCACAGAGCATTGAATAGAGTTCCCTGCGCCCTGCAGCAGGTTCTCATTAGTTGTCTATTTCATACATGGTAGTGTATGTATGCCAACCCCAGTCTCCCAATTCATCCCTCCCCTACTTCCTTCTCTCATTATCCATAAGTTTGTTCTCAATAGCTGTATCTCTATTTCTGCTTTGCAAATAAGTTCATCTGTACCATTTTTCTAGGTTCCACATATAAGCAATATTATATGATAATTTATTTTTTCTCTTTCTGACTTACTTCACTCTAACAGTCTCTAGGTCTATCCATGTCTCTGCAAATGGCACTATTTCATTCCCTTTTATGGCAGAATAATATGCCATTGTATATGTGCACCACAACTTCTTTATCTATTCCTCTGCTAATGGACATCTAGGTTGCTTCCATGTCTTGGCTACTGTAAATAATGCTGCGATGAAATCGGGGTACAGGCATCTTTTTGAATTACGGTTTTCTCCAGGTATATCCCCAGGAGTGGAACTGCTGGGTCATAGGGTAGCTCTATGTTTAGTTTTTTGAGGAACTTTCATACTGTTCTCCTTAGTGTCTGCACCAATTTACATTCCCACCAACAGTGTAGGAGAGTTTCCTTTTTTCCATTTCCTTTCCAGCATTTATTGTTTGTAGATTCTTTGATGAAGGCCATTCTGAAAGGTGTGAGGTGATACCTCACTGTAGTTTTGATTTGCATTTCTCTGATAATGAGTGATGTTGAGCATCTTTTCATGTGTTTGATGGCCATCTGTTTGTCTTCTTTGCAGAAATATCAGCAAAGTATTTTTAAAACCCAGGTGACAGAGCGGGGTTGCAGGGTACATGATCAACTTGTGCACAATTCGCTGATTGGCTGATGGTGAGGTAGAAGGGCGATGTCACAGGGGTTAACATTATCAATCCTTAGGCTCCAGGAGGCCTGGGGCTATGTGCTCATGGTCATCAAGTAGTTAACATCTTCCATTTGATGGGGGATTTTCACATTTGCAAAACAACTCAGAAAATTTGCATTAAATATTGTCATCTAGATACTTCAGAGAGGAGCTGAAGCAGAGGATGTCGGGGAAGGGCCTGTTCCTGGAAGGCCCATAGGGTCCTGCTGGGTTATATTCAAACTCACATCTCTGGTTGCACACTGGCAGAGCTGCAGAGGAATGTGCAATCGGCACGTATCCAGATAGAGTTCTTAGCTCTTCCACATTTATTTCTTGCCCTCTATCACTGCCTTTCACAAATCTGTGGAAACTTCAACCCCTCCATAGTAACCTTTACCCTCTCTTCTTCCCATTCTCCACATCTAACTGGTCAGCGGATTTTTTTTTAATCTGTACACCAGAGGTCTACTACAAAAGCGTCATCCCTTCTGCCCTTTGGCTCTACTTTGCCTAGTTTGTAGCCCAACCTCCTTGCACCTAAGCCTTCACAGCGGCCTTCCAAACGTGCGCCAGTCTGTGCCTCTCCGCAGCTATCATTCACACCACTGCCACATTTATTCATACCTTCCTAAGAGGCACATTGGCTTCCGCTGGCTGCCAACGCCCTTCATGACGTGGACCCAGTTTCTCTTTCTAGCCCTGTCAGTCAAAGCAAAGAGTCTCTGGGGCTTCCAGAAGCAGAGGGAATTTGAAGAAAGCTAGAACTCCTATCAGAGGAAAGCAAGCAACGCAAACCAAAGCACTGAACTGGAAAACACTGTCATTAAAGGGAAGCCAAGGAAGAGCTAAGCTAATTGGCAAGGAAGGCTGGTGTCATGTGGAGAGAGATATGGTCAATCAATAAGATGGAGAAAAAGCATTAGCAAGAGTCTTACAATCAGACATGAATTTAATAACAAAGTTATGTTCATTGCCATGTATATTACCTATCACTGCATACAACTAACTGCTCCAAACATAAGATTCTACAGCAGACCCAATAAAATACTCACAAGTTTGTTTAGTGTTCTTGTTTCTATTTTAGGCTGTCAATCCCAATTGTTAACAACTCCATTAAATATAAAGCTTCCTTTCCGAACTACTTGCAAACATGTTACATAAATGCTGCATATTTCCCCCTTACTTCTTCCCAGCTTCTCCAGCTTCTAAAAATAACCCCTCAGATGCTGCTCTGTTCACTATTCTAGCTCCCGCTTGCACACCTATCATATTCAGAGCCCAGCTGGGACACATCGCTTTCACTGGCATTTTTTTGTGTCTCCATTCTTCCTGCTTATATAGCATTTTTTTTAAATGAAGCTTAATGCTACTGAGGAAATTACGTTCTGCCATGGGAATGAAAAAGCTACAAGTCATTTTTCTCTTCTGATTGCCCTAGTAGCCCCAGAAGATATCCTTTGCGGCCAATAGCAGAGGTCTCTTATGTACATTAGGAGGGTAAGAAGGACAGTAATAGTCAATGACTGACGATACTTATTTAAAAGCTTAGACTATGAGCCAGACCAGGGGCGGCGGAGCCTGGTGGGCTGCCGTCTATGGGGCTGCACAGAGTCGGACACGACTGAAGCGACTTAGCAGCATGAGCCAGACACTGTGCCAGGCACTTTATATGTGTAACCATTCAATCATCACATCACTCCAATAACTAGGTATTATTACACCTTTTTCACATAAGCAAATCAAAACCGGGAGGGTTTAAAAAACTTGACCCAAGGTCACACATTTATGTGGCAAGACCCACTTTCAGACCTAAATACACGTGGTACCATAAGTCATGTTCTGCATGCAAATAATCACATATAAATTTTGAAATAGAAGCCTGTGTCCATATCTTAGGTTGGGTTCTCCCAAAGCAGGCCCAGAAACAAGGATTAGAGTTCCAGTCTCTATACACACCAGGAGAGGAGTGAAGGAGTGGAACAGGGGAGGGAAGAAAGCCAATAAAGAATGTGTATCCTCTGGAACTCTGGAAGCCAGCCTACGGCACTAGAGCATGCCTCAGAGTCCATCCAACCAGTAGATAAGGAAACTGAGAAAGTTCTCCAGCAACTCCTATGGTTGAGAGCTGCATTGGGGGCAGTAGAAGCTTGCTCTGAGCACAGACTGAGCACACTCCCCAATCAGAAAAAGACCTCAGACACAGAGTCCCAGACATTCAATAGAAAGCAGCCTGCAGCAAGTCGAGTTGAGCTCTGAGGGGTGCAGCCGGGGCACCAGGAGTGTCTGCTCTACACACAGATGGCCTGGGAACTCCAAAAGGAAAGACAGAAAACCCCAGTCCCTGGGCACACACACACTGCTTCACACACCAGCCTCTGGACTCAGCTGAGCAAGTGGGATTTCTCAGCACCATCTTTCACCATCTCTCTTAAATAATGCTCTCTTTGCTGTCTCTAGCTGAGCAATATGAACTGTCAAGGAGTCGCAGGAATGACTGTGAGGCTGCTACCACGGTAAACAGCAGGACCCCAACCTTCCCTTCCACCACTGCACACCAGGACTGTCTTCTCGCCAGCACTACCCTCTATTGTGGAAATCGGTACCTTCCATGATAAAAGAGTTCTCACATGTCTCCTTAGGCTGCAAAGACTGGATACTCTAATAGCCCCCAAAGTCCAACTTTTGGAGACCAAGATGAGGTCATTTTGAAAGACAGGATCCCATTTCTGAAAAAAAAACACCTGCCTTAAGTTTATTTTTTTTTAATGTATCTTATTGGAGTATAGTTGATTTTCAATGTGTTAGGTTCTGGTGTACAGCAAAGTGATTCACTCATACATATATATAATAGTTTGCATTTGCTAAATCCCAAATTCCCAATCCAGCCCTTCCTTGCTCCTCCATGTGAAAGTCGCTCAGCCGTGTCCAACTCTTTGCAACCCCACAGACTGTAGCTCACCAGGCTCCTCTGTCCATGGGGAATTCTCCAGTCAAGAATACTGGAGTAGGTTGCAATGCCCTCCTCCAGGGGATCTTCTCAACCCAGGGATGGAACCGAGGTCTCCCGCATTGCAGGTGAATTCTTTACCATCTGAGCCACCAGGGAAGCCTTCCTTAAATTTCTTCATTCAAGATTATATAACTCTAAAGTTTATAAGTTTAAACCTAACCAAGAGATCTATATATTACATAGTTTTGAGGGGTTAAATAACTCTCTAAATAATTTTATCAGGTGGGCATTTTAGTAGTAATGACAAATATTAATACGGTTGATGGTTCTTTATGTGCCCAGCCATCTGGTTAACCCATTATTTCCAATTATAATCTTAAGAGATTCTTTTGCAGTTTAAAAACCAAAAACCTGTGGGTATGTTCACTGGCACTTCCAGAGCACCTATTCCTACGTGCCGCAAGCTTTATAGGCTTTAGATACCAAACACACAGAGGAATGCAAAGTGGCTCAGTTAGATTATAATAGTGAGGTCTGGGAGAGAGGGCTCTAGGCTGGCCCAAGCAGGTAAGGGAGACTAAAATCCATCTTATTCTCTTTCTTGTGTGTCCCAAATTAGTGTTGCATCCACTTGCATAATTTTCCTCAAACTTTCCTTCCAACATTTTTCATCCTCTCATCACTTTGCCCCTTCCCAGAAAAAGAAGAAAAAGATCAGAGTCCAGGTGGTTAAACAACCTGTTCAAGGGCACATAACTAAGGTAGATTCAGGGTGCAAACCAAAGTTTTTTTTTTTCTTTTCCTTGCCATCACAGTGCTTTTCTAGCATTCCCTGGACTGAAATGCCCCAGGGTCGATTACAATTAAAACACTAAAGAAATGATTGCTAAGTAATGAGCTATTTTCATAAATAAGAAATATAGAGTACTTCAGAAAGTTTGAAATATTATAATATCCTGCAAAATGCTTGATTTATTCATGAATGCTGCTATATTCTCCATGAAGAGTCAAATTAACAACGTCATCTACGTTTGTTCTTGGAAGAAGAAAAACTTGTTAGACTGGAAAGAATTCTGAGATCATCTAATCATGGGCTCCCAGACCTGAGGCCCAGAGAAGTTAAGTAACTAACTAAAAGAGGCTCAGCTAGCTAGTTAGCCCTCTGCTCCGGTTAGATCCAGGGTTTCCCAGCTTTGCCATTCATCCCACCAAACTGCTTCTTTTCATTCAAACTGCCCCCTTGGACAACTGTAGATGGTCACAGTTTTTAGCACTGATGCAAATTTTGATCAATTCCACTGCCTCATATTTATAACCATTCTCAGAAACGTTTATCCCACAGGCATCTAAGATAGTGCTGTAATAACAGGATTTTTTAAAATGTCTTTTCTCAGAAAGAAATAACCAGCCAGAGCTCCAGGCTTCTGCTTCATGGTTATATAATACTTGTCTGGGATTGCAAATCACTTGCAAAAGGACAAGGCCCGGGGGAGGCGAGGGTGGGTGTGAATCTTTTGTGGTTTCTTGAGTAACGTGAGACGATCTGTCATTTGAGAGAGGCCGGAGCCTGTGCTCTCACGTCCCTACGCGATCGGGCTCTTTTCTATCATCTTTGGAAACAGTTTCTGAGGCTGTCACTGAATTGGGGTGGAATACAACAGTTGCAGACAGAGCTGTTTTTCTCTCTTCCCTTCCACCCAAGTAAGAGAACAGGCTAATAATAAACCAAAGTTCTAGAACTTGCTTTTGAACTGAAAATACCTCCGAAGAAAACCTGTTTCTTCCATCCTGCAAATGGGAGGAGACGCGATCAGCCAGAGCAGGGAACTGGCGTATTTTCTGTGAAAGTCCGCCCTCTAGTGATGTATTTCGGTAACGACTGGCTCTCGGGAGACGTAAACAAAATTACCATACCAAAAAGAATTTTTTATGCGGGAGGGAGATCTATAGCGAACTCATTAATGTTCAACTTTACAGTCCTAAGTCAGCGGTTATGGAGGATCCACTGAGAGATTTGCACAAGGGAAATTCAAAACACTTCTGTTACTTGGGGAGTTTTCCAAATACCTTGTTGCCGGGTGTATTCATAGAGAAGTGAAAATACTGCAACTCCGAAGGGGCAACAGTGGAAAGATTTTGGTTATTTGCATTAAACCCTCAGCGAAATAGTCGGAAGCAGTGTGAGGTCGCTTCAGATGGGCAGATGGACAAGAATACCAGAGAAAGTAGAAATACTTTTTACAAAATGTTTTGAATAAAAACGAATGAAGATTTTTTTTTTAACACAGTACAATCAGCTGTGCCTACAGTGGCAAATCCTCCACTGATGACTCTTGTCTTTCTACTCTTTTGCCTCCTTGTAAAAGCCCTGCAAGCTGCTGCTTATCTTTACTTCAGTATTTAGATTGAAAGGGCAGTGAGAGAAAGCCTTTATTAAGCATTCCACTCAGCCATATTCCATTCCGCGGTTCCTGCTTACATTTGATAAGGAACAAACTCCAATGATCTACGGTTAGCTGCTAGTAGCGAGGGAATTTCCCCTCCATAATTCCCTTCCCCGCTTCTCCTTTTTCACTCTCCTCACCCTCCCCCACCTAATTCAGACCCCCTAAACTGCCTCCATTATTCATCCCAGTCATTCCTCACCAGGCCATGCACAGGCATCCACGTTTATTTCCTTAAAGATTCTCAGTTTAACCTCTTGGTGCCTGAGTCTAGCACTCACTGGGACTGAGCACAAGTTTTCCAGTACCCACTCTTGGGCCGATTGAACGGGAGCCCATCAACGAACAGACTACGTTACATAAGCCAAGATTCAGGCTAGCTATGATCACACCGCCACAGCTTCACCCACGTGCTTGGAGACTCTCCACCAGCCCCTGGTGAGAAGCAAACCCAGACGTCTGTAGCTATGTGTACATTTTGTGCCAGGCAGCAAGCACAGGGGTATAGAATAGACTCTACATTGTGTATTCTGAAAGGGAACTACTTAGCAGAATTCATGTTGCCCCAAGGGAAATACAGAAGCATGCTTTCCTCCTTTGAAATTCCTTCAGCTCTTTATTAAGAATAGCAGTGTGCTGGGGGTGGCTTTAGCTCATTTGCATTACTACCTGGTCAGCATGGGTTTGGTGACTAGGGTGAACAGAGCAGCGGTGATTCCTTCTTCCTGATCCTTGCCTGAGCTTTCTCAGTTGGATGCTCTGTAAGAAGAAAAGAGGGCATCGCGAGAAATTGAATTCCCTCTGTGATAACCTGAATCATAGCTGCTCAGGTTCCAAACCCCATTTAAAGAAGTCTAAATCTCAGATGGAGATTCGCTTTGAGAAACGAGTAGGCAAGTAAAACCTCTCTCCACTTGGACAGAGATTGTCATTAGAAAAAGGAGACTGGAATTGTAGTCATTTTTCATCTGCGTGATTTCAGTTGATCCTAAATAGGTCGTTGCACTTCGCCTCTGCTCCTCTGTTCAGCTGATGCTCATTCAGATATGGGCAGATGACAGCAATGATTGAGCATTGCTTTTAAGTGGAAATAATATTTTCCTACCAAGATACCATACACACATTTAGTATGCAAGAAAACTCCCTTCTAACATTTTTCAGATCAAATTTATATTATATGGATATTCTCTCATTGTTATAGATTTAACATTACATTGTAGAAGGGAGATCATTAGAATTCTAACAGGGAGAGCAAAGAAGGAGGAGATGGAGAATAGAAAATGGAAAGGGGGAGAAAAGAAAAGAGAGGAAAAAAGAAAAGTAGAAAGTGAAAGGGTCTAGGAATATTTAAAGGTATGAAAGAGAGCAAGTCCCACTCTAAGAGTGAGGGTCAGTTCATTGTTGCTAATTTGGGAAAACTAATGGCTTTTGAAAGCTCATCAGACTCTAAGGATAGAGGTATCCCAGCTATACACAGCCCCCTCCCCACTGAGAATCATTACTGACAATAATGTAATAATAATACTGAGAGAGATATAGTGGGAAATGTCACTGATATGAGAAGTTATACATGAGAATCACATGGAGAAAGAATAGGCTGAGGACCTGGAAATAAGGGAGAAAGAAATGAACTCCTTCACTGCAAATGAAAGACACCAAAAACACATTTGAAGATAAGCTATAGAAACTCTCAAAGAGGAAAGTAAACCCGGAAATTAAGTCATTGAATACCTACAATACCCCCATTCCAAACAATATAGGAAAACAACAACTCCTTGTTAATAAGTGAAGAGGAGTGTGTCATTCTCAGGGACAATTGGTCACTATGTGGCAGTCACTTTGCAGAGAGCTGGAGTCTACATTTTTCTCATGACTGTCAGAGATTCTTATTATGTAAATGTGGGTGGGTAGCAACTAGTTTTGGGTTCAGTGAGGATATTTTCAGCATTTTTGGATTAATAATTTCTAAATTCTTCAGCAAAGGCTTTCCAAAACCTTAAGTCTGAATTGTCTTCAATTACAAAGTTCTGAACTTCTTTATGAGTTGCCTTCCTTCTAGCTTTGGTTGTTGATGATGGTGGTGGTGGTGGTGCAGGTGGTATTTTGTGACAACGATGATCTTGTACAAATAAGACGATGAGGTTATACAAATAAAGGAGACAAAAGGGATAGGTCTTTTACACTGCAGCAGTTTCTGGTAAGAATTGATTCTTATGAAGGGTTTTGCTGCCATCTAGTGGCTATTATGTAGAACTGCCTTATTCTGATGTAAAATTCATTGAACTAGATTTTTTAATGCACCTACACTATGCCGAAAGTTAGTCATTTAAAACACTAATACTACATGGGAAAATTATTTGGAAAAGAACGAATATATGTACTTGTATAGCTGAACCACTTTGCTGTACACATGAAACTAACACAACATTGTAAATCAACTGTACCTCAATATAAAATAAAAATTAATAAAAACTAAAGTTTTAAAAAAAGTAGATTTTTTTTAAATACTCATACTAATGTTTTTTAAAATACTGCTAATGATGATTTACCCTGCCACTGATATGTTCCTAGTATACTAGAAGAATCAGCTAGTTTGATGTAAACTAAACCAAGAATAATAAACAGTCAGACACAGCTGAGCAACTGGGCACACACACACGATGCTGACTACATGTCAGACAGCCATCTAAGTGCTTTACATGTTTTAAGTCACCCAATAGTCTCAATAACCCTTTAAGGTACTATGTTTAGCCTCATTTTCCTAAAGAGGGAGCTAAGGCTCAGAAGGATTATATAATTCCCCTAGTCACACAGAGTAAATGCTGGAGCCAGGCTGTGAACCAGGCCAACTGGCTGGAGCCTGTTCCACTATGGTATAGTCGTATGACAAGTATAATCAAAGGAATATATAGTAACTTTAGGAAATAAGTCATGGCAAGAATTTGGAGTAGAGGAGAGATCTAAAATATATTTAGGGGATCGATTTAATAGGACTTGGTGGGCAATTGGATGACGAGCAAAGGAGGAAGGAAGTTGTTAGTTTCTGGGTAAGCAAAATGGGAGATGAGAATCAATCAAGAAAGTGCATTTTGAAGTAAGCATAAATGGGAGGAGAATGGGTGAAGGTCAGACTCTCATTTCTTGAGTAGAGGCTTAGAAGTGATGAGAAGTAAACATATTTCAATGAAAAATTTTAACATTAGGAAAAGATCTCTGCATGATTAGGCAAACTATTCCTTAATATTGTGAATCATTGACTTGAAGAAGGCATATAAGATTATACTAATCTAATAGAACTTTATAACACCTTTGATATTTCTGAAATGGAAAATGTTTATCATGAGCTATACCTATACCTAAATGTTCAAATGTTTTATTATAGAGTATACCAAAAGCGTATAATGTGGGGTCCCCTATATGTTCTTATGAAATTTTTCACAACTTTATTAAAGCTGGAGAGGCCTTGGAGTTCATGTATTCCAACCTCCTCATTTTGCAAATATAGAAAGCTATGTCAAGGGAAATCAATATTTTTGAGCACCTACATTATAATAAGGAACTGAAGGAGTCATTCTGTGGGATTAAAAGAAGGGTAATACAGAGATCTCATTCTCAAGTTTATGCGTTAGTTGGAGAGATGACAATATAGTGTACAAAACAGTTGTTCTGATCTGCTCAGAATCCATTCTCTTCTTTTGGTCACAGCACCATATATTTCTTTGGGGAAGCCATTCCTTCTCCACTGTCAGTGATTTATCTGGAGCTGACATCACCCCTGATTCCAGGTGATACAACCTAGCCAATAAAACTAGTAGCCTGTTTCCATGGTGGTTAGTTGATCCAGGGATGGGCTCATTGCATAGCCCAGTCAATAAACGAAAATTATTTTTAACACTTTTTAGAAAAAATGCCCTCTTTCCATTCACTGAGGTTGCCAAACTGAAAGGAAGTCAGTCTAGAGCTGCTGGAGGCAACCATGTGAAGAGTGTCCTGAGAACAAGGCTTCCAGTGGAAAGACCAAGAGAGAAAAAGACTTTGAAAGTTGCTGGCCATGTCTCACTCTCCAAATCAAATGACCCTAGAACTTTCTAGATTCAGCATCCTCTTTACCGTGAGGTCTCCATTCCTGAGGTCTTTATTTTAATCATCCACATGGTTAACAGAATTCCCTTGCTGAGAAGTTACATTCCTTGATTCTCTCATGTCTCCCTGTTGCCTTTTTAACTGAATGATTGGTTAGCTGGGTATGATACTCTTGAGTACCATTTTCTTTCCCACCTGAATTTGCAGATATTATTCCATTGCTTTCTGACCTTAAATGTGGCTTAGGACTGCCAGATAAAATACAGGATGCCCAGTGAATTTTATTTTTATTTTTACTTTATTTTACTTTACAATACTGTATTGGTTTTGCCATACATTGACATGAATCTGCCACAGGTGTACATGAGTTCCCAATCCTGAACCCCACTCCCACCTCCCACCCCATATCATCTCTCTGGATCATCCCCATGCACCAGCCCCAAGCATCCCGTATCCTGTATCGAACATAGACTGGCAAAAATTTCAGATGAATGATGAATGTTTTTAGTATAGCGCTGTTCCAAATGTTGCATCTAAATTTTAAAATTTAACTGGGGAGGCTATATTTTTATTTGCTGCACTGAGAAACCTTAATGATGCTTTGGAAAAGTTACAGGAAAATCTGATTACCCTTTCCACCTCCTTACCTTGTAGATGATTTGCTTTTCTATTTTCTAATTACCTGCACACCAAAATTTCTTTTTAAAGTTGAAGGTCAATAATAAATATCACTTGTTTTCTTTCTTTTTTCCCATGGTACAAAGGATACCTTTTTGATATTAACATTTCCTTTTACCTTCATTTTAGTAACACAGTTGTCTACTATGTTGGATTACCTATTTTCCATTTCATCTTTCCTATTTACCTTTTTGCCTCCACATATATGTACTAAGACTATCTCAAATATTTTCCTATGCCTATTTTCAACCTTAAAATAGTCTTCTCCTTGCTGTCTCAAATTAATTTTTATAAGTGTAATGGTAAACAAATTTCTTAACCTCTGCAGTCTCCCTTTTCTCACTTTGTTGTTTTATCATCTGTCTACTACTACTTGTTTTATTGAATTTATATTCTTACAAAGTCTTTCGTAATTTGTAGTACACAAATTATGTGTATAAGGATAAATCTTATTCTTCCAATTCTAGAAAGAGGCCTTCTGTCTTTTGTTTATTTATTTTATTACTGTTCATTTGCTTAAACCTACCTTTCTATTATTGATTTATCTTCTATTATTCTTCTATTATTGATATATCTGTCTGTCTCTCTAGCCATTATTTACCTGTAATACAGTTCCGTTCCCTGACATTTTATTTCATCTTGCTAATGCTGAATGTGAGTAGCTTTGTGCAAATCTGTCTGCTCAGAAATTGTATGGGTAAATTTTAATTGATACTTTTCACACTTTATACAGGGTGAGTCTGTCCTTCTCCCTGTTGGAGGGCTGGATATTACATTCTTTTGTGTAGGTGGAAGCCATGTAAAGAAGGCAAGGGAGATAATTCCCTGGGAACTGAGATCACCCCTTGCTAGGGAATCTGAAATCCGCTTTTTCCTCTGAGGCCTTATTAAATTTCCAAGCTGGAATCCATTTTACCATCATGTTTGAAAGGAATTTAGAGGTAACAAAGCCTTCTATACTTTGGGGAATTAATTTAAGGAGATAACATAAAGCCCTTTTTTTGCAAAAAAAATAAAAAGTGTTATAAACTGCTTAGCACCAGTCTAATCCTGGCACAACTACAAGTTTCATGGAATTTCTCTTTCATTCAGATTTCAACCTGAAATCTTTTGAAATATACCTCTGTGTGGATGGAGGGAAGGCAAGGGGCAGAGTGACTTCAAGCATGAAGTCATTTTAAATAGGTGCATGCTCATTGGAAGGAGGCTGGTCAAGCTGGAGTGTTGTGTATCAAAAGGACCATAATATCAGTATAACAGCCATTATGTGTTTGCTTTGTTTTAAAACCACATTTATTTTACATAATTTTTACTGCATTTCATATGTGGCTTTAGGGATAGGCCCTAACATTCATAATCAGCCTTTATCTCTCTACTTCTCTACACAAGCTCTCCATTTCAGCCAAAGTGACCAACTCATTATGACCTAGTTTTTAATTTAGTCTCTGAAATTGGGCTTCTGTAATGCTACTCCTCTGAAATACCTTCTTTCACCCATTCTTACACAACCTTTAAGATTCAAAGTCCACCTCCTTCACAATGCTTCCTCTGATTGTGCCAGTCTAAAGTGATTGCTCCCACAGCCCCAGAATGTGTTACTCTCTGAGTAAATTCTTCAGCTCTATCTTCCATTTCAGCAGTTCACTCTTTAGCTCTATCTAATCTGTGGTTTATCTACTGAGTTTGTGTTTTAATGACTATTTTTTTCATTTCAAAGAAAATCAGTTGGTTCTTTTCCAAGCCTGCTTGGTCTCTTTGGGGGTACTGTGATATTTATCGCATTGTGTCATGTGTGTGTGCTTAGTCTCCCAGTCACGTCAGTCATACTTCATAGCACAAACACATATTCAACAATCTCATCATCTAAAGGACTCGAGGGCCTGATCTAACTGTTGGTTGTGTTGGCTAACAGTGTATCTTAAAAAGAATGTCTTTTTCAGATGGTAAGCTCATGTTTAGTGAGGCTTTATCTGCAGGAGTCTTTTGTGGTCTGGGTTGAGGGTGTGACTGACACTCCAGACAAGATTGGTGTTTACTTCTACCAGGGGAATCACTGGATGGGGACTACTTTTTCTGTTCATTTCATGGGTTGGAGTATACTGGATCATAAAGGGAGTAGATATTTGAACAGAAATACAACCAACTGCAAGATTTAGGTTCCAACTTTTTGAGTGAAGGACCTGGGGAACAGGGTGGTTGTCTTGCTGGCAGTAGGTAGATTTTGCTTCTGTTCCACCCTTTCCCTGTGGCATAGCTTATAACCTAATCCCCTTGGTTACAGAAATGAGCAAAACCCACCATTCCCAAACCCTGAGCAGCAAGAGCTCGAACTTCCTCCCTTACAACTCTCCTCTTCCAGTTTTCCTCTCCATTTTTGGTTTTTGAAGGGAATTCCTTTAGTTTCCTCTTATCTCAGCTTTGTATAAAAAGGATGTTTATTGAGTTTCATTAATTATTTCCTGGTGTTTTGTGTTGGAATAATTAATATTACCTAATACACTACTTTAGAAGAAATGAAAAGTTACAATTGGTTCAATAATTAATCACAGAGAGCCTTGTGACAGATACCCTGTTGTTGTCTTGATCTATTATTTAAATCTTAAGGAATTTCTCACACATTTTCTGCTCAAATAAATTACCCCAAAAAAAAGAAACCAGAAATTGTCTCTCACAGCCCTTTTGGTTTATGATAGTGTTTTGCCTAGCATGGATCCAGGTTGATTAATAGAAAATAAATTGGTTGAAAATGTTTGGTTGAACACAACTAGTCAGAGAAACAAATTGAAAATTAAACTGAATATTCCAAGTTTTTTTCAAATATTGATACACCATTAATAGAGAACTATTTATAGAAAATGGAGATAGAATGTTGAGCAAGCAGATGCGGTATCTTTCCTTATAGAGATTCCAGCACAGGGTAGATTTACAGTCCTTTAAATGTTTTAAAGCATACATGTATCCATTTCTTCTCCAGAAGTTTGTGTCTTCTCACACACACACTAATTTTTTTGTTTTTTATTTATAATTCATTCTCATCCACTTATTCCAGCTATGCCAGTTTGCAAATGCTTTAATAAATTGTTACATCTGCCTCTAGCTCTAAATGAATCATCTATAAGCAAATTAGTATAAGAATTAACATTTACAATATTCAGTTCATGTATTTATCATTTCTGTGCAACCTAGAATAATTGCACAAATTTTAAACACAGTCATAAAAGCTAATTTTGTCTGCCTTCTCATTAACCTTTTCATCCTTTTAATTTTCAACCATCACCATTAACCTAATTTATTTAACATGTTTTTACTCTCTTTGCATAAACATTTATTTTTTTAAGTATTCTTAGCTGAATTTGATGTTTTGTGGCCAGCATTCATACAGGATTTGCTGTCAGGATTGAAGCTGTAATGCAAAGCATGTGCAACCACAATGTGAATGCAAGGACAGGCTTAAGGTTGCTTACACTGCTGGCCTGAAGGCAGATCGATCTGATGTTTGCCTTGCTGCTAGACAAGAGACAGAAATCTCTTTCTGGATTTTAAGAAAGAAAAACTGTATCTAAACATTGATCTTTATATGGTTTTCATGGGCTTTGGGCCATCATTAATCAATGCAGCTAGTTATAGTTTGAGGTCAATGACAAATAAACCTCAATTTTCTTTGATGGAAGGCCACTTTTCCAGCTGACAGCTGATACCTCTACACACAGGCTCTCAAAGAATTAGAAATTTTAAAAAAAAATTTAAAAATGAATAGAGTGAAAATTAGAATTCTAAAGAAATGAACAAAAATTTTTAAAGGCACAGAAAAGGTTGCAAAAATCATCCCAGATTACTCAAAAATGTTCGGTAAGTGAAAATCAATTATTGGGAATAATTATTTCAACAATTTGCATTCAACAAAATGGTCTGGGACTCCCTAATAACAGTTAGCATTTATGAGCTGCCCATCCCACATACTCTTTTTATGACAGGCCTTTGACACTCCTCTTATAGAGAGGCAGGGAATCCATGTCCCCTTCCTTTGAATCTGGGCAGGCTTAGTACCATGGTAGAAGTGATGCTGTGTGACCACTGAGGCTAAGTAATGAACAGCGATGCAGCTTCTACCTGATTCTCTTGAGTTGCTCGTGCTGTGAGTCTCCCCACTAGCTTACTCAGAGAGACCACCTGTAGAAGCCTAGTGTAGATGTTCTAGCTGATCACCTGGATGAGGTCCCACCAAAGCCAGCAGGAACCACCAAACACTTTATAAAGGAAGATGCCCCGAAATGATTCCAGACCCTAGCTGTAGAATCAGTCCCAACCTTTGAGTGTTCCAGCTGAGGTCCCAGATACTGTGGTACCATCTCTGTTGTGCCCTATCTGAATTCCTGACCACCGAATCCATGAACATCATAAAATGGTTGTTTTAGACCACTATGTTTGAGGTGGTTTGTTATGCATTGGTAGGTAACCAGAAAGAACATAGCCTCTCTCAATATGGTCCAAAAGGATGGTGAAGAAGAGAAATCCTCTCACAAGAGAATATCAAGCAGTTCATCTCTCTACCTACTTTGTGTGGAAAGGGAGATGGCCTGAGGTCAGCATCTACATAAATGCCTCGGCACTGAGTAAAGATCTGAATAACTGCACGTGACTTAAGTGTTAAGTCTCTCAGTTGTGTCTGATACTTTGCGACCCCATGGACTGGAGCCCTCCAGGCTCCTCTGTGCATGGAATTCTCCAGGCAAGAATACTGGTGTAGGTTGCCGTTCCCTTCTCCAGGGGATCCTCCTGACCCAGGGGTTGAACCGGGGTCTCCCACATTGCAGGAAGATTCTTTACCATCTGAGCCACCAGGAGTCCTAAAGGACCTAAAAGACATGACCCAAAGGAAACAAAATTGGAAGATTGGTGACCAGGATTGGGAAAAGGCTGTGTGGGTGAATTTCTAGAGTGGACTAGGAGACTGAGAATATTTCTATCCAGTGTGAAGGCCACCAGAAAGCCCCACAGCCTTGTTTATCCAATGTTGTCAGCTAGACTATTACCAGCCCAGAGCTTGCTCAGAGAACTCAGGTTGGGCAGGATGAAGCCTATGCACGGCAAAGAGAACAAGCCTGTTCTCGCTTTAACAAGGCTAAATGCTCTATTTTCCAGAAATCTTCTTGTTTTGAAGGCCACAAGTCTTGCTTCTTTTTTAAGGAATTGATTGTTCCCTGAAGAAAAGAAACTCTGCCTAATTATATTTAGTTTGAACCAACTGAAATTCCTATTTTTCTAAGTCAAAATGGTGAAATGTTAGCAATGTCATGTGGCTCAAACTAATATTCAAGAGATTATTTTGTTGAGGGTGGATAAGTAGACTATCCAATATTTTTAAGGCAATTTATTGGTCTTTATGCGTACTGCCCAAGATCAGTTCAAGAGCTCTATCAGTGGAGAAGTTATCTTATGTCTTCATTCTGTGATATAATCTTCTTAGTTATATAAAAATGCTGACTGTAATGTCAGTCAAACAATGCTTCGTGAAAGCTTAGTAATGTAGGAGGGTTGAGAAAAATGAAGGGAGAAGGAGGATGAAATGACTGGTAGAATTAAAAGGGAATCAGCTTCTGCCATCAGAAAAGACACACCTGACTGCTTTCCTAAATTTGAAGCCGATGAAGTACAGAAGCAGCACTTACCTGTCTGAGTCATGGGGAAGACGGAAGACAGTAATTGCACTGTTCTTTACTTCTTTCCTGAAATTTGTCTCTGAAGATAATGGGAAGTTTATTAGAAGCAAATAACATTTCTTCCAGAAGTCATCTGGAAATAAAGGAAAACATGAAATGTCTCAAGCACAACATGCTTTGCTGTGTCTTGCCCAAGAAAAGCCTTAAGAATGTGCCAAGCAGTATCTCACTTCATTATGCCAGGCACCCAGCAAAATGCACTTGGAGAAAATACACTCAGTGGAGGACGCACAGTCACACCACATCATCTTTATTTCTCTTTCTCATTCACCCACAACATTCAAATTCAAATAGTATTTGTTGGCAGCTGTCCTAGACTCTTGGGGGGGGGCATCAGTGAATACAGCACACAAAGTGGGAGCTCCTCAGGAATGGGCTTTGCAGAATTGGGGGTGGGGAGAGCGAGCTATAGAACAAAATCAGGACTAGAATACAGAAGTAAATTTATAACATGGGTTAAAAGGTCATATGAGCTATGCAGGAAAAAAAAAAAAAAAAAGAAGAACAGAAGAGCAAGAGAGGGTTCAGGAACACAAAGACCAGAATGCAGAGGGCAGGTTGCAATTTTAAATCAGGTGGTCATGGTGGAGCTCATTGAAAAGTGAGATGTGAGCAAAGATGTGAAAAAAGTGAGCATTAGCCAAGTGGATCTGGGGCAAGACTGTTCCAGGGAAAAGGAATAGCTGGTGCACAGGCCCTGAGACAAGAGGACATTTCTTGTGTGGTCTGTGAATAGTAGGGAGTCCTGTAGGGCTGGAGTGGAGAGAGCAAGGAGAATAGGACAGGCAATCAGAGGAAATGGGAACCTTACTACTCAGAGCAGGGATCCAAAGACGAGCAGTACCCGGTTTCTCCTGGGAGTTGGTTAGAAATGCAGAGTCTCAAGCCCCACTCCAGACTTACTATGTCAGAGTCTGCATTTTAATAAGATCCCTGGGTAACTCGTATCATACGAAAACTTGAGAAGCGGCGATGTCAAGTCTGAAAGGCCCTTGTTCGCACTTGGATTTTGACTGTGAGGGAGATGGGAGTCATTGAAGAGTTGTGAGCACAGGAGCCCCAAGGTCTACCTTCTGTCTCAAAGGATCAGTGTGGCCCATCCCACTGGGAAGAGCTTCTAGGATCAAAGCAGAGGGAACAATCAGGAGATCACCATGATCCAGGGGGCAGATGTGCAGTGGGGTCCAGAGTCCCAAGCAAATTGCCTGATCCTGCTCCCTCTCCAACCCATCTCCTCTTCTCCAGCTCCCCTTCCTCAGCTTTGATTCAGACACACAGGTCAGTTAGACATGGAAGGGTTAGAAGATGCTTTGGAAGAAAGTGACCTTTCCAATCAACTCCCTTAAAGAGGGCCCTGGGTGCTCTGGGAGCAAACACGGGTGGCCTAACCCAGTCCCATCATAGCCAGAAGAGTCTTCACAAGTAGATGCTTGGGCTGAGCTTAGGAGAAGTGAGAATTAAACTAGAAGGTGGGGGGAGAGGAGGGAAATAACATCCTGGGAAGAAACAGCAACATATGTGAAGACACAGATGTGAGGAACTGTCTGACACACCTTGCCTGAGCAGAGCAGGGGGCTGCGTGGACTGGTAGGAAATAAGACTAGAGGACTCATCAGGTCCCAAAGTGCCTCGTGCACTGCAATGAGAAGTTTGAAATATCTAGAAAGCTGTGAAGACATAATGTCAGATTTCAAGGCGGGAGTAAATCGTACATTTCAGAAAGAGCATTTAGGAAGCAATGCAGAGGATAGATAAACTGGGGATGAGCCTAGAAACAGGAAGAATAGTGCTCAGTCGATAAAGGATGAGCATCATTCATCCCAGGATGCAAAGCCCAGGATTAGGGATCTGAAATGCCTGAGCCAGACCCGGCTGCCATCTCCAAACTTCATAATCTCGGCAAGTTCCCAAACTTCTCAAACTTCAGTTTTTCTTCCATGAGATTAGGTATCCCTCATTTCCATGATGATATCTCAGGCTACTGTTGGATCAAATGAGATACTATATATAAAGCCCTTGGCATGCAGTAAATATTAAACAAGTTGCCTTATAAAAGCAGTCCAAGAGATCCTAATTTGCAGCCAAGGACAAACCACCAATGGAGTTCAACTACTTCATTTCTGCGTGAAAACACAAAAGCACACAGAAGAGAAATTATTTGTTCAAGGACACACTTCTAGCCAGGAAAATGTCAGGAGCTGAGTCCAGCATATTTTGACATTGTGGTGTTGTCTTTCTCAGCCACATCTCTAAGATGTGGATAATGACAACAGGCTCTGCCTCGTAGGGTTTTTGAAAGGATGAAATTGATTAAGGCGCACAGAACACTCAGCACAGTTCCAGGCACCATCTGAAGCATTAATGAAATGCCGGCTATTGTTATTAGTTATGTTCCAACTTATGGACCAGCATTCTTTCCAAATCTCTGCCACTTTGTATAAGCTTCTCATGAATTTTAATTGTTGTTTGTCTCATCCCTCATGGCTGCGCTCACGGGAATAGATTTTTAGATATTGAACTGAAAGAAAAAAATTAACAAGCTGACTAGTTCTAATTCTTCCTGCCGGCTGGTGATACCCAGAGTTTTAATCAAATGAACCAAATATAACTGTGTACCAAACATCCGTGCTCATGCACAGGCCTGGCCAGGTGCTGCTTGTGCTGTCACTGGTTTTTTATGTCACCATTTCCTGTGTGTAGTCAGTAATCGACACCAAAGCGCTAACAAAATGACCGGTTTTAGAGTGCCATTAGCTGTCTCCCTGGGTTTGGCTGTAAATGTAACATAAGTAGGATCTTTAATACATCAATTTCTTATTGCAGGCATGTGTATCTTCCTGAAGTAAAGAGCTCTGGGAGGAGCTGAGTGGGTGAGTATTTTGGCTTGTTTTTCAGCTACAAGATGACTTTGATGTTCTCCTACTATTACCTGAAATGTGTGTGCTGTTGCAGAAAGCATCCTTCTCAAGGGAAGGACATGGGTATTGCTGGAGCTCAAGGACTGTTTTTGTTATGTGTACAAATGAGGCAAGAGGTTTGTAAATGCGCTTCTTACAGAAAAGCTGCCTTGGTAGTACGTCTAAATATCCGAACCCCTAATTAACCTCTATAGGCCATCTTTTGCTTGTTTCATGTAGAGCACAGAGCTTTCAAATTTGAGCAATTAGAGAAAATGTTTTCTTTGGCGTATATAAAAGTTATAATTGCCACTAGAAGCAAGGTAGCTCTATAATTGCCAGAGCCAAGACAACAAGATGTTTCCAAAGGTGCTTTAATTAGAGTTTTTTCCATGTTCCATCTTATCATGAAATTGAAAATACCAACCGTGAAAACTCTGTGGATAAGCTTACCTTTTATTTTGTTACATGCTTCTGTAAAGATTCTTGTTTCTTAGAATTGTAGATTCAATAGAATTGTAGATTCAAGAAACATAAACTTGTTAATTTGAATGACCATGAGGAAAAGTGACTTAATTAAGGAACACATCAATAAAAACATTTCAAGGGTTATCATGGGTTTCTGATTAAACAAATTTTGAAGTCTATAAAAAAAGTCACTATAGATAATTTATCAGTTGGAACTTGTACAAGGTTTGGGATTTCAAGCTTAACCCGTCTCTCTGGATAAGTAAGCTAATTTTGCGTTTCCTAGTACATGGGGTGAGATGGGAGGGAATGCAGTGCAAAACCAGTACCTCATTGCTCTTTTACAAGACACATTTACTTGAACACGGCAATTTTTAGTTTCAACCATTGTGACCCTCCTGGAAGCAGGAAGAACTTAGAATAAGCATCTGGAAGAAATGAGTACCTTGCAACTGATGTCATCCAAAACTCATTCTTAATTTTAGCATCATGAAAGTATGCCTTACAGTCAAATTTCCCACGTTCTCAGAAATTGTAAATGTGATAAAGTGCCTTGTTGGCTCTGATTTTTCATCCCTGCCTGTATCATACCTTTTGTCAGGTAACTTTGGAGATCCTTCTTAAAGGCAGAGTTTTTATTGCCACCCTTTGTCTTTGAGCTAGGCCATGTGATATCCTTTGGTCAAACGAATGTGGGTACAAGGGTAGAAGGACCGTCAAAGCCTTGGCCTTAGAGGTTTGCATGTTTCTGCTGACTCTCTTGTGGCTCTGCCATCGCATTAGAAGATCATGCCTGAGGATGAGAGACTTGTAGACTTGAGCCTCCCACCCAGAGCCCAGCCTAGACCAGCCAATCCTAGGCGACCACACACTTGCAAGCAATTAGAAATAATTGCTGTTTAAACTACCAACATTTGGGGTGGCTTGTGATGCAGAAGTAGTTAACTCACACGATCCCATAACCAGTGACTGACTTGAACTTCTCTAGGTTGTGACCTATAAATACATATACTGGTTGAATTTCTATAACAGAGAAGTTATTATCCAACTCTAATCTCCAGGAGAGATTATTTCTCTATGATATGAATACATCAAAAAATAAGTTGTCATCTATCAGTTCTGGGCTCTGTGCTCTGCTGGGTTCTGATACACAGGATCAGTTCAGTTCAGTTCAGTCACTCAGTTGTGTCCAACTCTTTGCGATCCCATGAACTGCAGCACACCAGGCTTCCCTGTTCATCACCAATTCCCAGAGCTTGCTCAAACTCATGATATACAGGATGGAATACACAAAAGTGGTTCCCAAAGTCTCAGGCATAGGTATATGCTTTCTACTACTACTACTACTAAGTCACTTCAGTCGTGTCCGACTCTGTGCGACCCCATAGACAGCTAGTAACTGAAAAACTGGAACCATAACTGCAAAGGTCATTCAAACTGGAGGCTGTAAAACCTTCTTTTTTCAGGGTTCCATTTCCTATAGCCAGGTATTGTAATATCTTGGCCTGTGTTTGAACACTGAAACCAGTGTGGCAAGCACTGTCTCTTGCCTGATTCAGTAAAGGTTCACGAGAAACTCTTGTCCTGATTTTCTGGAATTTCCCAGGCAAGAATACTGGAGCTAGTTGCCATTTCCTCCTCCAGGGGATCTTCCCCACCCAGCAATCACACCCATCTCTCTTGCATCTCCTGCACTGGCAGGAGGATTATTTACTAACTGCGCCACCTGGGAAGTCTGACTTTCTGTAGCGATGACTAGTTAAGTTAGGTGTGTGACCCATGGAGGAATGGGAAATTCTCATAGGCCACAAGCCTTTCAGTATTAACAGATGTGTAAGAGAGGCTGGCCTAATGTGTGGTCAGATGGTGGGCAGGAAGTAGAACTTGGAATTACTCACCATTAGAATAGAGAGATGGAGAAGGCAATGGCACCCCACTCCAGTATTCTTGCCTGGAAAATCCCATGGATTGAGGATCCTGGTGGGCTACAGTCCATGGGGTCGCACAGAGTCAGACATGACTGAGTGACTTCACTTTTACTTTTCACTTTCATGCACTGGAAAAGGAAATGGCAACCCACTCCAGTGTTCTTGCCTGGAGAATCCCAGGGACGGGGGAGCCTGGTGGGCTGCCGTCTGTGGGGTCGCACAGAGTCGGACACGACTGAAGCAACTTAGCAGCAGTAGCAGTAGCAGAATGGAAAGATGATCCCTGAGAACAGGGCCACTGGGCAGAGGTAGGAGGGCTGGACTGTGATATAGAGGAGAGCAAGGGGGAAGGAAGAAGATGGGTAGAACGCCGAGCTAGAATCTGAGACAACTAAACTCTTTCCCAAAGGACCTTTATATTAGTTATTTTTGCTTGTGCGGATGTGTTTTAGCACCACATGGGATACAGAACCTTGGGGGACTTTCAGTTTTGGGGTCTTGGGTGTTCTTTGTTCTGCACTTCCTTTTCTCTGACATCAAGAACAGGGACCATTTGGGGACAAGATTGGTCCTCTAGTTTGGAAGTGATATCTTTCTCTGCCCATGAAGCCTCTACATTTGTCAAAGGACTCATGCATCCTTTGGGCATGTGGAAGCAATTGTCTCATTCAGGAGACAATTGGAAGCTGAGTTCTCTGAGAGCAAGGACGTTGCTTGTTGAGTCCTTCTCTTGGATCTTGGCCCCTAGGTTCTGCTGCTGCTGCTAAGTCACTTCAGTCATGTCCGACTCTGTGCGACCCCACAGACGGCAGCCCACCAGGCTCCCCCGTCCCTGGGATTCTCCAGGCAAGAACACTGGAGTGGGTTGCCATTTCCTTCTCCAATGCATGAAAGTGAAAAGTGAAGTCACTCAGTCGTGTCCGACTCTGTGTGACCCCATGGACTACAGCCTACCAGACTCCTCCATCCATGGGATTTTCCAGGCAAGAGTGCTGGCGTGGGGTGCCATTGCCTTCTCCATAGGTTCTGCTATGCCACACCAAGGAAGCTCTTGGACTCTCTGCCTCCCCCCTCTCAACCCACGCAGGGCAGTCTGACCCATCTAGATATCAGCAGGGGATGACTCATCAGTGGGCTGCCTCTGAGTCATGGCTTGGGCCTGATGTGAAAAGGCAGAGTGAATGCAGCACTTGAAAATTAATGTGAATTGGTATTCATTTGGGGTTTGTACTTAATATTAATGTAATTTGACTCAATGTTAGTCCTCCTTTTAGTTTAATAAGAATAATGATGGCAAGATATTCAAAGTCGTTCTGATGACTTCATTCCTGATTCAGAATCAGGCTGAATATCCATCATTTTTGATATTGAACCCTAATATCAAAGTAATTGCTGATATCAAATAATGACTGAGTTGATGAGACTCCATAATTATTTTTTATTAAAGTATAGTTGATTTATAGTGCTGTTAGTTTCAGGTGTACAGCAAAGTGATTCAGTTTTATAGATATATTCTTTTCAGCTTCTTTTCCATTATAGATTATCACAAGATATTGAATATAGTTCCCTGTACTATACAGTAGGTCCTTGCTGTTTATCTATCTTATATATATAGTAGTGTGTATATGTTAAACCTTAATTCCTATTGATAATTTAGCCTTCCCCCCTTTGCCCCTTTGCTAACCATGAGTTTGTTTTCTATATCTATGAATCTATTTCTGTTTTATAAATAAGTTGATTTGTATCATTATTTTTCGATTCCACATATAGGTGATATCATATGGTATTTGTCTTTCTCTTTCTGGCTTACTTCACTAGAATGATCATCTCAATTCCATCTATGTTCCTGCAAATGACATTATTTCATTCTTTTTGTGGCTGAGTAATATTCCATTGTGTATACACCACATCTTCTTTATACATTCATCTGTTGGTAGATATTTGTGTTGCTTCCATGTCCTGGCTATTGTCAATAATGCTGTTATGAACATTGGGATGCATATATCATTTCAAATTAGTGTTTCCTCTGAATATATACCCAGGAAGGGGATTGCTGGATCATATGGCAACTCTATTTTTAGTTTTTAGAGGAACCTCTATACTGTTCTCCATAGGTGAGTCCATAATTCTTGATACAAAATAACTTCAAAATCAGTGCAATTGACCATTTTCCTCTGGAGAGGGGAGCAGATTTTCCCATGGGATCAGCGTCTTGAGCTGTTGCTCTTGTTCAGTTGCTCAGTCGTGCCCAACTCTTTGTGACCCCATGGACTGCAACACGCCAGGCTTCCCTGTCCTTCACCATCTCCCAGAGCTTTCTCAAACTCATGTCCATTGAGTTGGTGAAGCCATCCAACCATCTCATCCTCTGTCTTTCCCTTCTCCTCCTGCCTTCAATCTTTCTCAGCATCAGCATCTCTTCTAATGAGTTGGCTCTTCACATCAAGTGGCCAAAGTATCGGAGCTTCAGCCTCACCATCAGTCCTTCCAATGAATATTCAGGATTTATTTTCTTTAGGATTGACTGGTTTGACCTCCTTGCAGTCCAAGGAACTCTCAAGAGTCTTCTCCAACATTGCGACTCAAAAGTATCAATTATTCGGCATTTAGCCTTCTTGCCTGGTGGGCTGCCGTCCATGGGGTCGCACAGAGTTGGACACGACTGAAGCGACTTAGCAGTAGCAGCAGCAGCCTTCATGATGGTCCAACTCTCACATCCGTACATGACTACAGGAAAAACCATAGCTTTGACTACACATGGTGTGATCACTCACCTAGAGCCAGATATCTTGGAGAGTAAAGTCAAGTGGGCCTTAGGAAGCATCACTATGAACAAAGCTAGTGGAGGTGATGGAATTCCAGCTGAGCTATTTCAAATCCTAAAAGATGATGCTGTTAAAGTGCTGCGCTCAGAACTGTTGCTAATTTTGTTCTATTGATAATTCTGATCAATCTCTCATTCTGCTTGTTTGTCAGCTACTCTCCTATTCCCCAACATGGACCATAAATTATTTAAGGTGACAAAATAATAATTTTATCCTATGAACAACTAAGTAGCCAACTCTTGAAGTTGTTGTAGTTCTTTCCTTTCTGGATTATGTCCTTTCTTGAGGCTCTGAAGTCACTTTATCTAAGTTATTAATTTTCTTTAATTCTCTCAACAACCCCCTCTTGCCATCCCTCTTTCTCACATGAGGAATTTGAGTCAACCTTTCAGAGAGATCCAATAGGTGGACAGCAATGATACAGTTATAAAGTCATGGAGCCAGACTTTGAACCCAAGCAGAGTGACTCAAAAGTCCTTCCTCTTAACCTTTATGTTACTAACCTCACCAGATGCCTGAGTCTAAATGATCTATTCCCATATCCTAGCCAACATTTGAAAATGACACTTAATAGAGATATAGTTTAGAGATACAGATTTTCTTTCAGATACATTCTAGGAGACTATTTTAAAACACCCTTGAATCATCTTGGTTCCCCAATATTGATCCTTAATGTCAACATTTAATACAACTTACATTGTACTTGTAGTAAGTACAACTTTCATCCTAGTGACTTGTTCTTATGTTAATACTACACTTATTTGGCAAACTGAGTTTTTCCTATATTAATACTACAGTTTAAAAAGCAGCATTTTCCTATTTTTTATAAACAAGCTTCGACTGTTCCTTCCTCATCTGTCTGCCTTGTGGCTATATCTAGTAACCATCAATTAACAGTAATGTCAATAAAACAAGCTTAGCAAAGTGGGGCTAGGAAAAACAGAGTAAAGAGCATTATGCCAGGAAATACTTAATGCAGGTGGACCTCTGCCAACTTATTATTATAAGAAAACAAAGCATCTTTATTAACCCAACAGACATTATACTTCGGCTTTTATTTCTATTTTGTTTTATGGTTGAGCATGCAGTAGAATTCTTTGTGTTCGGATTTTCCTTATTGTCTGCTACTTGCTTTGGATAAAAGGAAGCTTATTTTAGTGCAAGATACGTATTTCTTTCAATTTGTATTCATTCATTCATTCTCAAATATCTACAAAATTCTCTTATCTGTGGTGTTTGAGAAGCAAAACTGCTACTGAAGCAGAACCAATCCGGCACCTTGCTTCCTTTGGCTAGAGCAGAATTTGTTGCAGAAGAAATTATGTTTGCTTCTGAGCTGCCCCAAGAGCAACTAAATCCCCTGAAAGGATTATAAATAATGACAATTTTATGCATAAATTTGCTCCATTACTAGTATCTATTACCACAAAAATCCAAAACAAAATAAAAAGGATGCTCCAAGCAGTAACAGACTTTGTCACTGAGGTTACAGACAACAGGAACTCGGGCCTATTGGGGCCCCTCCACTCCCTCCAAACCCTCTTCATCCCCTCCCTTTGCAGAAGCTCACAGGCAGATTGATGGAATTTGATAGCTATCTGAATATCTAAAGAGGAAAAAAAATACAGCCAGTAAATATATGCAGCTTTCTCATCAATTTTTCTCTGCAGGAAAGAACAAAATGTAGAAACATAAATCTTCATATTTCCATGCTTTAAACATACCCTTGAAACCTTCATTTGCCATGTTGTCATATGGCAGAAACCAACACAATGTTATAAAGCAATTATCCTCCAATTAAAAATGTTTTTAATTAAAAAAAAAACCTTCATTTGCTGTAAATTCAGATTTTGTGTGCTTCTCTCTTTAATGAAAAATCACAAACCAGGTCTCATCTAAGAAAAAAATAAAAGATTGGTTACTCTGTTTTAACATTTTATTATAGGAATTTTCCATTGTTCACACAATCAAGAGAATAGTACATTTAGGGACCCCCTCACACATATCTGTCACCCTGCTTCAATTATCAAAATATTGATCATCTTGTTTCATCTATTCCCCCTGTACTTTTTTCTTACCTTCCACCCCACTGCACAGGTCTCCAATGCAGTCTGTTTAAAATAATTCCTAGACATATCATTTCATCAAGAAATAGTGTGTATCTATAGCTAGTAATTGTTTGCTTACATAACTGCTATGGCACCATCACACCTCATAAAATTAGCAATAATCCCTTAATGGTTTTTAATGTCTCTTTCATATTCGGAATTTCTCCTTTCTCTCGGAGGAGAATTGATTTGGTCCAGTGAGGGTCTGTATCTGTCCCGTCATGAAAGAGCACTCTCAGGTCAGGATCGTTCAAGGAGGGTTTAGTTACAAAAGCACTGTGAGGTGTGGAGGAATCACAGAGGCTAGCGGCGTCATCTCTGGCTGGCAGCAGAGCTGTTACCACCACTAGGTGTGAAGGAGTAAGGAGAACAATGTCAAGGTTACTGAACCTGCAAGGAAAGGGTCTGTAGAGAAGACCTTCTTAAGAGGAACAGTGTCCTTCCAGTCCAGGTGACCCCACAGAAAGGAAGTCAGGGGAATAAATCCCCTGACTGCCCTCTCTTACCCTTCTGATCTCCTACTGGGTCACACAGAGTCTGACACAACTGAAGCGACTTAGCACACATGCACACAAGTGGAAATTTAAATAGTCACAATGCCAAGGCCACACCCAGAGTCATTTAAATCAGAATCATTGATGGTGTGACATGGGTATTTGCATTTTTTAACCCCCTAAGTGATTCCAACACACATGCAAAGTTGATAACCTCAGGCCTAATGATTTTAGTATCCACTGATTATCATGTTTTCTTAATCTGTTATTTCACTTGAATTAGAAAATTGGTGATTGTCTATTCTATTCTGTTGATAACTTCTAATTCTATCATTCTTTCTGTATTTATTATCTGTCAAATAGTACCAAGCATAAGCTTGCACTCAGTAAAGAAGTATCTGTTGATCTGATCTGTAGTTCATGAGTAATGACTATTTTTCATCAAGTTTTATGGAATGTCTCTATTAAAGAGATTTTGGTGTGTGCTAAGTCACTTCAGTCATGTCTGACTCTTTGCAACTCTATGGACCGTAGCCCACCAGGCTCCTCTGTCCATGGGATTCTCCAGGCAAGAATACTGGAGTGGGTTGCCATGCCCTCCTCCAGGGGATCTTCCCAACCCAGGGTCTCCTGCATTCGCAGGTAGATTCTTTATCACTAGTGCCACCTGGGAAGCCCACGAAAGAGATTTAAGCATTTGTAAATGGATTTAAGTAGGATTTTATTATTTTTATCAGATTGATATTTATCTTTACAGATGAAAGCTCTCTGGATCATGTCTAAAATTAAAATTTCCCTCAAAAAATTCTCCCTCTAAAATCTCAGCCATTTGTTATTCGTGATATGTTAGATTTTTCAGTCCTATGCACACTAGGATCACATGATGTAAATACATAAGTTTGTTTTTGTTTTTTTTTTAAGGAAAACTTATACCAGAATAAGTAGAGAATGCACACATCCCCAAAACTCTCATTAGCCCATACAGAGGTGTACTTGAGCTGACCAGGCTAGGCAGGACAGACAGGGTTCCAAAATAGAGATGCCATCTCCCATTGTACCCTACATATTTATTTTTAAAATGGGGTAGGGCATCTTCAGGAACCATATAACAATAGAAGGTTGATGTTTGAGGAAGTGGCCTAGTTAGAAAAGGGGAGCCTCTAGAACTTAGCAACTGGCATTTGTTGAGTAAACTTAGACTTGCTGGGCTACCTCTTTGCCAAACCATCGAAGGCTTGCAGTGCCTTCCAGATTTGCCTCTTTTCAATATCATGCATATATAAAATAAATATCATAAATATGAAAGATTTCTATATATACATATATAAGATTATACTCATTGAGCATTTACTAGGTGCCAGTCGATTCAATCAATGATGTTATTTTCCCCAAACACACTTGTAAACCCTCTATCCTTCTTTGATTTCTTTGTCCTCCAAGAGCTATTTGGTGGTTCATCTCTCGTAATGCTTATGCATTTTATGTGTACTCATCTATTTATTTTATTCACAGGTTACTTTATTTACTCAATTATTCAGGAACATTTATGTAATAGACCTTCTTTTGAGGCATGATATAGGTTCCAGTTACGACCAAGGCATAGTCCAAGTAGCTTATAATCTAGAAGATAAAATAAGGCAAACCTAATAGAGGGCGGCAGAGGATGAGATGGTTGGATAGCATCACCGATTCAATGGATGTGAACTTGGGTGAATTCTGGGAGATGCTAAGGGACAGGGAGGCATGGTGTGTGGCAGTGCGTGGGTGGCAAAGAACTGGACACAACTGAGCGACTGAACAATAACAATATCCCAAATATAAAAGGTCCCTCCTCTGTCCTTTCCCTCCATCCTACCCATCCTAGTCCAAGCTTGATTCTCCTCCTCCTTTGGCTAGCCCTCCTGCTTTTGTTTTATTTTCCAAACCATACTGCGCACCTTTTTCAAGTTACTTTCTGCAAAATGATACATTTCACTCTGTTCACAAACTAAATGACTCCTTTTTTGCCTGCTAAATGAAATGCAAGGTTTTCAATTTAGTTTAGCATTCAAACCCCTTCCAGACCAGTTTATTACCAACTTCTACCTTTCTCTTAAGTTTCTCTCTTTGAACCCTTCTCCCCAGTGAGCTTTTCTGCCAAGTCATCTAAATACTCCAAATCTATGAAGCCTTCCCTACCTTACCTATCCTCCTTGTACCTCTCATCATCGTGTCCTAGCTTATATTTTTAATAACCTTTTCATACATTGATGTCTCACTTCCCTTACTAGAGTATAATCTCTTTAAGATCAGAAATTGTGTCTTAGAATTCTTTTCATCTCAGTACTCAGCACTACTTTGCAGACAGTAGGTGCTCAATAAAAAGGTGTTGATGAAGATGAGAATATTGGGAAACTCCTGGAATATGGGGGTAGTTAAAGCATTGTATCAAGAGTGATATGGTTTTTCAGCCATGTTTCAATGGATTCTTTTTCTCTTATCATTAGAGTATATCCAAGTCTCTCCATCTTAAAGATGGAAATTAAAGATTTCCTATGTGCAGGTAGGTAATTGCCTCTCTCTTTCTCTCCCTCCCTCCCTTCTTCCCTCCCTCTCTCTTTCCCTTCACAGCCAGACTTCCTAAATGAATAGCCTACACTTGCTGCCTCTGCTTTTTCACCTCCCATTCACTTCCTCAACCCACTGCCATCTGTCTTCCTCCACCACTATACCAAAAATCTCCTGGCAGAGGTCACCTAGCACCTCAAGATGCCAACTCAGATGGACAGTTTCCAGTTCTTTTTGCATCTCATCTCCATAGCATTTGATGCTGTTTCCTCCTACCTCATTTGGGAAACTCTCCTTTACTTTGGGTTTTCAGACCACACTACACAACATAGTTTTCTGGTACCGCTCTCTATTCCTTCTCTACTTCCATCATGGGCTTCTTTCTCCCCAGTCATCCCTTGAATGTTATTGTAAACCAAGTTCCATCCTTACCTGTCTTCATTTTGGTTCTCCTAGAAGCAGACCCTGAGACAAGGATTTACATGTACATCATTTATTGGGGAGATGATCCCAGGAGAGGAGTGGGAAAGTGAGGCAGGTCACTGAAGGAGGCCAATAAAGCATGTGCTATCAAGCCAGTGACCACTGTGGGCAACTGGAGCATAATCCCACTGTAGAACACATGCCTTCAAATTATCCTGCTTGTGGAGCCACCAATTCTCTGAGTTATTGGTTGAGAACAACATTAATTCCCTACACTTCTCACCTTCCCTCAGGCAAAGAGTTGCGGGTGCCCTGGTTGGAAGTCAGACGGCTATATGCAGAATGTTAAAGGCTGAGGGATATGGTCGGGGCACCACCAACATTAGTCATCTTCTTTCCTAACCTTAACCATTACTCTCATCAGTGATAGTAAAATTAACAATGATAATCGCTAACATTCGTGTACTAGGTTGAATGTTTTACCTGTGTTAGCTCATTTAATCCTTACAGCAGTTCTATGAGGTACCTTCATCATTCTCATTTTATTGAGGAAACTGAAAACCAAATGGGCTAAATTGTCCAAGGTTCTGTGTCTCTGCACTTATTTACAATCCATATTGCTGCAAGCTCTAACTATTATTTCCATTTGCCAATTGGATATCCTTACCAGGTTTCTGCTGACATCCCAAATGCAACACATTCCAAATGAACCTATCAGAAAGTCTGAAGAAACCATGATACACTATAAGCCTTCTTATCTTTTCCCTTTTGACAGCTTTTTGTCACTTAATAATTTTTATCTTAAAATATTTTTTCTGAAAATAAGAGCTATGCATACTCATTATAGGGATTTGGGAATATATGTGGAAATATAAAGATTGCAATACCACTCTCCATAGATGCACCACACAATTGACAGTGTGGCCATCTCCCTTTGCCCAATTGTCTATGTATTTTTTAATTAAATTTGTTTATTTTTGACTGGAGGATAGTTGCTTTACAATGTTGTGCTGGTCTCTGCCATACATCAACATGAATTAGCCATAGGCATACACATGTCCCATCCCTCTTGAGCCACCCTCCCACCTCCCACCCCACCCCAGCCCTATAGGTTGTCATAGAGCACTGGGTTTGAGATCCCTGCATCATATAGCAAATTCCCACTATCTATTTTACATATGGTAATGTACATGTTTCCATGCCACCCTCTCAATTCATGCCACCCTCTCCTTCCCCTGCTGTGTCCACAAGTGTGTTCACTATGTCTGCATCTCCATCGTTGCCCTACAAATAGGTTCATCATACCATTTTCTAGATTCCATATACGTGTGTTGATATAGAATGTTTGTTTTTCTCTTTCTGACTTATTTCACTCTATATAACAGGCTCTAGATTCATCCACCTCACTAGAACTGACTCAAATTTGTTCTTTTTAAGGCTGAGTAATATTCCATTGTATATATGTACTACCACTTCTTTATCCATTCATCTGTTGATGGACACCTAGGTGTCTATATATTTTTAAGATATCTGAGAATATTCTTAATGTGCATAAATTTCCTTATTGCTTTTTGCATTATTAGCATTTCCTCATGACATTTAAAAAATCCTTATAAACACATTTTAAAGGCTATATTATGTTCCTGACATAGAGGTGTATGAGATTTGCTTTACTCTTCGCTTGTTGTCAAACATTTGTATTGCTTCTTTTCTTCACTCCTATTACAGATACGGAAATTAATAGTTCTATACTTAAGTTTTTAGTTGCATTTTGGATTATTTCCAGAAGAGGAGTCATTTTTAAGGGCAATAGCATTTTTAGGCTTTTAATGTATCCTACTTTCCAAAAAGGCTGTCCCAATTCACTCCAATACCAAGAGAATGCAAGAGTGTCTTCCACCACACCCTTGCTGGTAATGAATATTTTCATCCCTTTATAAACATGTTAATTCCATAAGAGAAAACTGTACTTATTGGTTCCATGTTTATTATCTGTTTCTGATGAGGTTAGATTTTTTTCCACCTGTTTCCTTTTTGTAAACATCATTGTCCAATTTTTCTAGTAGTCATTGTGGTATTTCTTATCAGTTTTACAATTTAATGATAAATCTTTATTATATTTATGGAAAATTTTCCATCTCACCATTTGTCCTTTTAACTTTTTACATAAAAAAATTTAAATGACATAGCAGAGTAGCTCACTTGCTGCAATCTTTTGAAAATCAGTCTTCAACAGGAGGGTTTCTTAAAAAGAAACATACAAAAAAGATTTTAACTGTTTTCTGAAATCAAATATAACTTTTCTCTTTGAGATTATTCCTATTACATTTGAACTTTGACAGTCTTTTGACAATCTTTTCCCATCCAGAGATTAGGTAAATATTCACCTATATTTTCTTTTGGTGTCTTATGGTTTGTATTTCTGCATTACATTTCTTTTAAATCCAATAAACTATTACATAAAACTGATTTCCCCACTCCCCCAAATGCCGTACCTGCTAGCCAACTTTTTGTTTATTAAATTCTTATCCTTATTATAGGATATCTCCTTTCTAATGTATAACAATGTTTTGATTATTAAAGCTTTGTAATAGGTTTTAATATCTATCATAGGAGGAGTGCCATAATCCTTGTCCCTCCAACCTTGTCCCTTCAATATTTTCTCAGCTATTCTCATCTATTTATTCTTCCATTTGAAATTAAGAATCATTCTATTACATTACAAAAAATTCCAATATGTATTTACACCAAATTTAAATATTAAATAGAGAAGAATCGATCTAGTAATATTTAAAATATTTAGTGTTTCCATCCATTAAGATGATGAATGGTCTCTCAATTCATTAATATCTTCTCTTACATGTCACACAAGCTCCTAAATTTTTCTTATTAAATTTATCCTAGTGTTTCTGTTCTTTTTCCTATTTCAAGTGGTTTCTTTTGTGTTATACTCTCTTCTGTCTGGTTATGTTTGTTATAGAGTAGATCTATTTATTTCTGTAATTTGTTTATCCAACCAGCATGATGAAATCTCATTAATTACAATAATCTTTAGTTGATTCATTTGGGTTTCTTCCTTTGTTTCATGTCTACTTATACTACTTTTCTTTTTGCTGTTTGGGGGTTTTGCTTTTGTTTTGGTTTTCCAGAACTTCTAAAACAATGTTAAATTATAATTCCCTTCAGTTTAGTTCAGTTGCTCAGTCGAGTCCAACTCTTTGCAACCCCATGCACTGCTGCACACCAGGCTCCCCTGTCCATCACAAACTCCCAGAGCTTACTCAAATTCATGTCCATCAAGTCGTTGATGCCATCCAACCATCTCATCCTCTGTTGTCCTCTTCTCCTCCTGTCTTCACTCTTTCCCAGCATCAGGGTCTTTTCCAATGAGTCAGTTCTTTGCATCAGGTGGCCAAAGTATTGGAGTTTCAACTTCAGCATCAGTCCTTCCAATGAATGTTCAGGACTGATCTCCTTTAGAATGGACTGGTTGGATCTCCTTGCAGTCCAAGGGACTCTCAAGAGTCTTCTCCAACACCACAGTTCAAAAGCATCAATTCTTTGGCGCTCAGCTTTTTTTATAGTCCTACTCTCACATCCATACATGACTACTGGAAAAACTATAGCCTTGACTAGACGGACCTTTGTTGGCAAAGTAATGTTTCTGCTTTTTAATAAGCTGTCTAGGTTGGTAATAGCTTTTCTTCCAAAAAACAAGTACCTTTTAATTTCATGGCTGCAATCACCATCTGCAGTGATTTTGGAGCCCAAGAAAATAATGTCTGTCACTGTTTCCATTGTTTCCCCATCTATTTACCATGAAGTGATGGGACTGGATGCCATGATCTTAGTTTTCAAATGTTGAGTTTTAAGCCAACTTTTTCACTCTTCTCTTTCACTTTCAACAAGAGGTTCTTTAGTTCTTCTTTGCTTTCTGCCATAAGGGTGGTGTCATCTGCATATCTGAGGTTATTGATATTTCTCCCAGCAATCTTGATTCTAGCTTGTGCTTCATCCAGCCACGCATTTCACATAATGTACTCTGCATATAAGTTAAATAAGCATGGTGACAATATACAGCCTTGACGTACTCCTTTCCTAATTTGGAACCAGTCTGTTTTTCCATGTCCAATTCTAACTGTTGCTTCTTGACCTGCATACAGATTTCTCAAGAAGCACGTCAGGTGGTCTGGTATTCCCATCTCTTGAAGAATTTTCCACAGTTTGTTGTGATCCACACAGTCAAAGGCTCTGGTGTAGTCAATAAAGCAGAAGCAGATGTTTTTGTGGAACTCTCTTGCTTTTTCAATGATCCAATGTTGGCAATTTGATCTCTGGTTCCTCTGCCTTTTCTAATCCAGCTTGAACAGCTGGAATTTCACAGTTCACATAATGTTGAAGCCTGGCTTGAAGAATTTTGGGTAATTTTGAATAATTCCCTGGATGTATCACAATTAATTAGACATTTACTGCTATACTGAGATTAATATTATTACTAATGCTATGCAAGTTATTTTTTCTTTCTGAGCTATTTTTAAAATCAGAGGTAGCTATTGAATTATCAGCACCCTTTTCAATATTTGTTAAAGTAATCGTGTGATTTTTCTTGTTTGTCATCCTGATATGATGCATTATATTAATATATTTGGTAATATTATATTATTCTTATATCCTTAGGATAGCATTCCTTGGTGAGTTATTCTTTTAATATGCTTTAGACTTGATTTGCTGCTATATTATCTTATTGTGTTACATTCATACTGAGATTAGACTACAATTTTTGTTTTTTGAATTTTTTGTCAAGTTTTAGTTTTAATTTAATGCTAATGTCATAAAATAAGTTTGATAATAAAAATGGATGGGAAAGGTTTTTGTCCTTTTGTTCTGTTCATGAACAGTTTATATAATATTAAAAGTATGTTTCTTGCTGGGTAGAAAGAACTCACCAGTAAAGCCATATGGCAAGGATAAATTTTTATTATAATTATGAATATAGATAACCTGTATTGACAGGCAAAGTGGGAATAAATTAATTATTAATCATTAATAGTACATTGATGTTGTGCTTTATCCATTTCTAAATTGTTCTTACATCTGCTACCTCATTAATTCATTCATTCAAAAAAACCTGTATTGAATGCCTTCATGTGCTAGATAGATTAGTTGATGCTGCAGATAAAAGATGAATTGGCTGTGGTCCTTGATTTGGGAAATTCTTTAGTTAATTTAGATAGACCTGTAAACCAATAAGTCTAATACAATATGACAACTATTTTAATAGGTACATGTTTACTCACATTATCCCTGAACTACTTATACTAGCATCATTATGCCCTTTATACAGGTGAGGCAACATTCCAGGTATTTGAATACCTCCAGTGACCAAAAATTCAATATCTCTTGAGGAAAGCCCATTTATCTTTGGACCAGCCTAATAGCTGGAGTGTAATTCCATATGTCTTCTAGTAGCTTCCCCTAAACCATGATTTTGGCTCTCAGAGCCACATGATGAATCTGATTCCTTTAACACAGGATAGTTCTTCAGATTTTTAAACACTGTTATAACCATAGCCTCCCCCATCATAAGTCCTTATAACCAAGACAATTCTTTCAACCTGTCTTTATATAACACAATCCTGACTAATCACCATCTTGGCCCCTTTCCTCTGCATGTACCTCAATTTGTGTTGTTTCAGAATTCTACCCAATAATCTACATGTGCTCTGACAAAAACAGGGTAGAGAAGAAATACTACTTTTTTTCATTCAGATTTTACATTTATGAATGTAGTCCCAGATCAGCTTGGTTTATTTGGTGGTAAGACTATCAGCTGACATTGAAGCTATTAGCCACTGGAAACTTGAAGCTTTTTATACATATTCTCCTAAGTCATATTTCCTTCATCCTGAACTTGGACAGTTGTTTCTTGGTACTCATACTTGATACCTCTCATTTTTCCCTGTCAAATTTGATTTTAGTTGTTTAAAATCATTGCTTAATCATTAGAAGATTTTTTCTGGACCCAGAATCTGCTATTGATTACCTAATTTTTCTAGCTTCACAAATATATAAATATAATGGTCCTGATCCCACAAGTCATGATAAAAATACCAGATACAAGAACACTAAGGGCAGAGTCAGTCCTATAACATGGCATAAACCTCTTGTCATGTTGGCCTTGATCTATTAATTAACACCTACTAAGTAGAGTCATTGACAGTTACTTTACTAAGTGATGTATATCATATACACACACACACACATTTCTTATACTTGGCTCACACATCTTCATCTTGTTCACAGTTGCATTTAACATCTGTCAAATGTCTCTGGCATTGAGATCATTGCTTACTAGAAGAAATTAAAGCATACATCCATACAAAGTTTGTACATGACTGTGCAAAACAACCCCAAATGTCTATCAATTTGTTTGTGAATAAGCAAAATGTAGTATGGCTACATAATGAAATATGCCTTTTAACAAAAGTAACATCCAGCAGCATAGATAAATTTCAAAAACAACACAGTGAATGCTAGAAGCCTGACACAAAAATTTATATACTATATGTTTATATGCATATGAAATTCTAGAAAACTGGAACATCTACAGAAACAAAGAACAAGCAGATTAAGTATATGCCTGGCACCAGAAATTAGAAGGGGTTTGACTGCAAAGGCACACAAAAGAAACTTTGGGGGTAATGGAATGTTCTATGTCTTGATTATTGTGATGGCTGCATGGGTACACACATTTGTAATGGGTGCAGTTTATTTTATGTAAATCACACCTCAATATACATGATCCCAGAGATTCCCTAGCAGTCCAGTGGTTAGGATTTCATGCTCTCACTGCCAAAGGCCTGCGTTCAATCCCTGGTTGGGGAACTAAGATCCCACAGGCCATGTAGCATGGCCAAAAGGAAAAAAAAAAAAAAAAGATGATCAGCCGTTAAAAAGAATTCATTTGAATCAGTTCTGATGAGATGGATGAAAACTGGAGCCGATTATACAGTGAAGTAAGCCAGAAAGAAAAACACCAATACAGTATACTAACACACATATATGGAATTTAGAAAGATGGCAATGATGACCCTGTATGCAAGACAGCAAAAAAGACACAGATGTGTATAACGGACTTTTGGACTCAGAGGGAGAGGGAGAGGGTGGGATGATTTGGGAGAATGGCATTCTAACATGTATACTATCATGTAAGAATTGAATCGCCAGTCTGTGTCTGACGCAGGATACAGCATGCTTGGGGCTGGTGCACGGTGATGACCCAGAGAGATGTTATGGGGAGGGAGGTGGGAGGGGGGGTTCATGTTTGGGAACGCATGTAAGAATTAAAGATTTTAAAATTAAAAAAATTTTTAAAAAAAAGAAAAATAAATAAAATAAAAATAAAAAATAATATTGTTTATTGCATTCCCTGGATTATTATAATCTAATAATTTGATTAAAGAAAAACTTAAATTAGTCTCATTCTTTGTGAATCCCTGCTGAGTGCTAGAGACTGCTACATCATTTTCTATGTACATGTAAATTATTCTCTTAGCAATATGTTCTAGAACATTTCTGAAAATCGATATCAAATTCACACAGCCATGCTATGTGAGAACTCTCTTCTCCCACCCTTTGGGAATGGGAATTCTGCTTCCCTGTCTGAGCTTTCTGTGACTTTTTATATTGCCAATTCCCATAAAGAAGTAATGATTCTGTCACCTGATTCGCATGCTCTCTTAGTTCCCCGGGATGTAATTCACCCAAATCAGGCGATTTAAAATTTGTTTGGAAATATTTAGTGCTCTTTCATCTCAGGCTTCCTTTACAAGGGGCCTTTTGAGTTGGAGATATTGTGGGAGAATTTAGGCTGCAATTTAAGGAGCCGCTCGCCGCTTACAAGCCATTATGTTAGCCTCTGTCAGGATGTCTGGCTCCAAGTCTGGTGCGGCTGATGTCTGAGGAGCTTTCTGTGTGAGAGCACCACAATTTCCTTCCTGAGAGTTCAGTATTGATCTGACTCAAACCACTAAAGGATTTTTACTCTCCTTCACTTCTTTGGTGGCAGGAGACAAGGTTACTTATGCCTTTTATATGGTGCTGATTTCGTATATTCATATGCCATAAATGCATGTGTAATACATGTTGTACTTGGCATTCTATATTACTGTTACTGGGAATATGTTTCCTCTGTGTTTCTGCAAAAACATTTAGAGCCTGGAGGAGAAGAAAGAGTGAGGCAACAGTCTGCATTCTGAGCTGACAGCTTTTAGCCTCTATTTCATCCAGCCCATTGTAGGTCAAGTTATAAATCTGAAGACAATGCCAGTATATCTGTGACAGGGAGCTATAGGCCAAGGGGTAGGATATGGAAACTCTAGTGGGTGAGGTGCTCCCTGCCCTCCCCTCTTCAGAGCACAGGATAGCCAATAGAAAAATGGACACAGAAAAATGAACAGTGGAGGGAAGAAATCCTCTGTCCTTTGATCAGCATGCCTTTGGAACTGTGGCTTTGACCTTGATGCCGATGGATAAAGAGAAGTACTTACCAAAAACTCACCAGAACAGAATAGCCCTTCTTGAAAGGATCTGAGTACTTCTGTAAGAGAGCTTATTTATATTGCTAGAATCCAATAACCCCAACAATAATCCCGCTAAAATGCTCAAAGCCTAAAGGACACTAAAAACAAAGGATGATCACTGTGGACCCTATGTCAGATTTGGAGATATTTTCTTTCTGAATTTGGCAAGTTGGAATGACCAAGCACTGTGAGTGTTAGAATTAACTCAGGGTTGAGAGATGTTTAGGTTACTCTAGTCTATCCTCCCACCTAATACAATATCTCTGACAGAGGATCACCATGCCCCTGGATAGATATTTGATGCACAGGAACTCAATTCTTCCCAAGTCACTCATTTCCTTGCTGAAACAGTTGTTTCTCACTCTGAACTGAACACTCTTCTTGAGTAACTTGTTTCCAGCACTTTTATTTCTGACCTTTGAAGTTGTATAGAATAAGACCATATTCTTTAAAATCTGAGAGTCATTTAAATATCTGAAGACAGAGATCATGTTTCGCATTAGTTTCTGCTCCCCTAGCTTAAACATCCCTAGTTCCTTCAATTGTTGCTCCTTAATACAGTTTTCAGCTCCTGCCTTGGATGCATTCAAAATAAGCAATACAACCCTTAGAGTATGATCCAACCCTTAAATACAGTGAGATTTATTGGTGTGACAGAATACACACAGAACACACACTTACAACACTTCTGTTAGAGCAGCTTAACAGTGTTTAGCTTATAGCTGACAGCAAATAGCTGCTCTGGCATAATTGTTCTTTACTGTGGAAGAGCTGTGGAGTTCATGACCCAGAGACCCAACTCCTTAGACACAGGAGCTCTTGCCAAGAATATAAAAAATTATAAATCTGTTTTAATCTTTTAACAACAATATCATCAAAGATTGTTTGATCCTTAAAATGTATAACAAACCATCTCCTGAACTGAGATATAGAATAAGACTACTCTACTTGAAATATAAGGAACTTAGAAATAGTGAAATTATACCTACCTAAGCAGAGCCTGGCGGGCTACAGTCCATGGAGTCGCAAAGAGTCAGACATGACTTAGTGACTAAAACAACAAGACTAAGTAAAGTTCCCCATATCTGAGTAGAGAACATGTTACTGAGGATCCAAGCCATGGGGGGCATTTCAGATTTCATGCTACCTTTTTTGTTTCCGTGGACAATGTTCCTCTGTCCATTCGTTGTGATTCTAAAAAACTACACGGAAGCTGACAGGAGGTGTTTGTTCTGTTAAGTGGAGCACAATATTATGTCATAATGTTTGTTGGGGGGAGTTTTGTTAGAAATGAAGATCTATATTATTTCCTGAAAGTTCCGGACTTTGGAGTAGCTGAGCACATTTGGAGTTCAGCACATTTCTCATCTTTAGCTAAACGTGTACTGCATGGCATCACAACACTCAAAGCCCATGCGCTGTGGGGTAGATGCCATGGTCCTTTCATTATGTCTTATTATGTAATTGACTTCACACTCCCTGAGAATGTGACCTAAGGGGTGAGTTACTTTGCTTTATCTAAGTCTTCTCTTGTTCATGGGCTGCTGATCATTTTCTTCTCCTCTTTGAAATCATGAGAGTGCCTGCTGGGGTCTGTGTGCTGGGATTTCTAATGTAGGGGAATGGAAGAAAGGGCTCTTTGAAAACATGATTTTATTTAATCCTCAAGTAGCTCTCTCATGTAGACATGAGACATATAGTTATGACAAACAAAAGCAAAATGATCTATTCAAAGTCATAATTGATAACAGGTAAAGCTAACTTTCAAATATATACACATGTTCCAGAGCATTCCCCGACAGTCCAGTGGTTAGGATTCTGGGTTTTCACTGCCAGGGGCCAAGGTTCAATCCCTGGTCAGAGAACTAAGATCCCATGAGCTGCATGCACTGTGCAGCAAAATAAATAAATAAATAAATTGCTCCAGAATCTAAAGCCTTAATTCTAGATGCTTTGCATTATGCTGCTCTGCGTGTAGAGGATGAGTTCAAGCGCTCTTTTGACCCTCTGCATCTGTGGACATAAAGACAGACATGTCTTAACTTTTTCACAGGATACTGATGGCTGTCCATCCAGTCTCCCTGCTTATTCTAGTGATACTGATAGCTACCAACCCATATTCATGATTTCTACTGATAGAAGCCTGGTATCTTTCAAAGCTGCACTGTTTCCCTGGACACTCTTACAGCTTGTGTTCATGTGACCCATTTTTGTCCTTTGAAACGTGAGCAGGTGTCAAATGGGTGAGGCTTCCCCAAGAGCAATTGCTCTCGTGATAGAAAGGGGCACACTAGAAAGGGGCAAACTCAGGGTCTTTCCCTTAACTCTTTGCCTTCTTCCTCTTTGGAATGTGGACATGATGTGCTGGGGGAGCAGCTATCTTTCAGTCTTTGAGATGATAGCCACAGGATGGCAGAATAGAAAGATGAAAGTAACCTGTGCGCCAGCTGGCATCTGGTATGTTGCTGCTAGAACTGTGATTTTTGGTACATTAGGAAAAGTTACTATTACATACAGTCCAATGCCGTCCTAACTGATATAATGGTTTTCTCCTTCCCTTCCATTTTTCACATGCTCCAGATCATAGTTAAGAAGAGAGTATTTGAAGCCTTAATTTGGAAATTCATATCAGAGTTGTTCATGTTCGTGTTAGTCACTTAGTCATGTCTGACACTTTGCAACCCTTTGGACTGTAGCCCACCAGGCTCCTCTGTCCATGGAATTCTCCAGACAAGAATTCTGGGGTGGGTAGCCATTCCCTTCTCTAGGGATTTTCCCCACCCAGGGACTGAACCCAGGTCTCCTCCACTGCAGGCAGATTCTTTACCAGCTGAGCCATGAGAGAAGCCCAGAGTTGTTAATAGGATGCTATAAATCAAGGTGCTTCTCTTCTGCTCCTCAAACCAGAATCTGACTGTATCTCCCACACCCAAGTGCTGTGGGTGACCAGGTGTCTGAACTGGGGAAAAGCAAAATGGGATGAGAGGAGAAGAGAGAGAGGTGGCTTCTTGTACTCCTAATTATCAAGCAAGGGTGGTGTTTCCAGAGTCCAGGGTTGAATGCCCAGTCTTCTATATTTCATCACTACTGAATTTAGAAGAAAAAGGTATGTAATATGATTTGCTTCAAAATTTCGTTTCTATGGTGCTATCCCTGGATATCTTGGTGCATTTTTTTCAGGTGGAACTATTTAAGTCAAATTTATTTTAGTGTCCCTCAAATCTAGGAAGAAGAAGCATACCCTATTTTAAAGCACAGGGGAATTGTCACATTAAAATGAATGTAGAATATGTAGAATAAATGCACAAAAATAGATCAGAATAAAGATTTCTGAGCACCTCTTATCCAGGATGACCCTCCTGTGAGAGGGATCATTTATTCAGCATATTTGTATACCCAGAGGGAATATTTACATGCCTTGTAAACAAGAAAATGCTATAAAGGATGAGTAATTGTTACAGCAGCATCTGAAAGTAAAGAGTTATTCATTGTGATCTTTTAAAATATTTTCTCACAGGAGGGCTAAAGATGAGCAAATGAAACACAGAAGCATGTCTTCTTTGCAAATTAAGATCAAAATTACTACATTATGCTTGGTTGCCTTTTTACACAATGATAACGGAAGTTAATGAAATAGTCTGTGTGAAGATGGAGAAAAGGAAACTGCAGAAAGTGGGCCTGTTTTGTGTGGGGTTTTTCTAATTTGTTTTTTGAGTTACAGTTTAGAAGACAATGAGGGTAATGAACAGCTCAGTGGCAAAAAGTTGGTCTGCCACGTATCATTTGCACATGATGTGGATAAATGAACTCACCCATGAGCTTGAATGTCAAGGGAGAGAGACAGAGAAGAGAGATGGTGAGGATACATACCAGAAGTATTAGCCATCCATGCTTTAGTCCATTTGGAGAATCCATTTGCAGGGCCCCAATCAGGAAGGCTCTCTTTTCTCCAACAGGAATGAAATAAAATACCCCCTCTCTTCTCTGCCATTTGAGCAGAGCGTATGCTGAATACACAGTAGCTGAAACTCTGGGAGAGTGCAGCAAGGTGGTCTAGGGGATTCGGTCTCCTCTCTCGTCTCCCATTACTTCCTGTCATCATTTTAACTTGCTCAACTCTCTCCCACTCTTAAATTAATAAACAGATCCATTCCCATGACTTTGTGTTAATCCCCAGCTGCCCCTTGTCTCTTTCCTCCCCTTAGCAATAAAACAATTTTTCATATATTATAGAAGTTAATACAAAAAGAAGGAAATCCTCCCATTTGCAACAACATGGTTGGACCTTGAGGGTATTATGCTAAGTGAAATAACCCAGAAAGAGAAAGACAGATACTGCATAGCATCACTTATATGTGGAATCTTAAAAAAAAAAAAAAGTCAAACTCATAGAAACAGAAAGTAGAAAAGCGGTTGCCAGGGGCTGGAGGGTGGGAGAAATAGGGGAAGCTGGTAAAAAAGGTACAGACTTTCAGCTATAAGATGAATAAGGCCTAAGGATCTAACTAAAACATGGTGACTGTAGCTGATAACACTATTTTCTAATTGAAATTCACTAAGAGAATAGAACTTAAATATTTTCACTAAAAAAAAAGAAAAAAGATAAATAGGTGAGGTGATGGATATGTTAATTAACTAGACCTAGGGAGCCCTTCCAAAATGTATACATACATCAAATCACCACAATATACACTTAAATATCTCACAATGTTCTATGTCAATTGTACCCCAAGGAAGCTGATTTTTTTAAGACAGCTTTTAAAAAAAAGCAAAGCCACCATACTATAGTTTTGTAAGATGATACCACTGGGGGAACTAAGTAAAGGGCATAGGGGAAATCTCTATAATTTCTTACAATGAATGTGAATGTACATTTCTCTCAAAATAATGTTTAATTTTTAAAAAGAAGGTACATGCCTGATGTAAAATAATGTAAACACTAGTGCCAGAGTATGTACAGCCCCACCACCACTGGCAGGGTTTACCTACACTGAAGAATAACTCAGAAATATTTAATTCTTTTGTATGCAAGTTGTTTCCTTATATGTGAGGGTATCCATTGGTGGACTGAATTAAAAAGTCAAAAACAGGATTTCTAAGACGCTGGAGACAGGGGGAGGGGAAACCTGCAGATATTCCTTTGCACATTTATGGGTGAAACTGATCGGCTGACAGCTAACACAGCAGTCACTCTGGGCATCTGGCCTTGGTAAGGGCTTCAGAGAAAACAATTTCACTTGCTTATGGATTCTCCATCACATTCCGAGAGTTTAGCTAGGGAACACTCAAGCCAGGTTCTCTAGCTCTACCCATGGCCTTTCACCAGTCCCTGCACCAAAGTTAGGCCCACTCTCCACCACTGTCCACATCAGAGTCTCTCCCCAGCGTGGAAGCGCCAGTCAGGGCCGGTTCTGGAATCAGCAGGAAGACTTGGACTGCAGCCTGACTCCACTGGCTGGTCATGCAGAGGCTTGGCCGAATCGAGCTCTCCAAGGCTATATTTCTCCACCTCTAAAAGAAGCCGAGTGCTCTTGGGAGAGTTGAACCGTAGCATAATAACGAGTCAGGTCCTCTACCGGTGCTGCGTACTTCTGCTGTCGTCAGTGCATTCGGTATGAGAAATATAAAAACACATGGGCTCAGGCTCTGCTTGTTCTTCCCACAAGGAAATTGTAAAGTTAACATAACTCTTACCTCTTTAATGTAGGCCCCGTAATTAGATCTATATTATTGATTACATAGAGCTTTCAGTGGCTGTTTTAAACCCCGGCTGAAGAGGATATTACTTTGACTTTTTTTTTTTTTTTTTGCTGAAGCACCATGCATCATTTTTTTAAAAAAGAAGCAATAGGAAAAAAAAAAAATCCTGACTTTCCACGCCTCAAGACCTTTGACTCTGCAGCTAGAGCTACCATCAGAGGCCCCAGGTGGGTCCCTGGGTTCTGTTAGCACCGCTGACAAAATGCTAGTGCCTGCCATTCCTTCTGGGAGCTGTTGAGAGCTGATTGAGTGGATAGCTCAGTCTTTTCCAGAAGCAGTTCTCCCCTACTGCTGTATTGATCCCTGCCAGGTACCTCATTTTTGATCCTTTAGCTTGATGTGGCCAATTCGCCATTGAGTTACTGTGGAGAACTATGGTATTAAATTGTCCAGCTGGAAACAGTCCCAGCCCCACTCCCATTCACCTCCCCATTCTGTTTTGAGCTGGCTCTGAAACGGCTCTCAAAAATGAAGTATTGTCTGTGTCGTATAGATAACACTTCTTTAATTCCTGGTGTCTCAAGATTAAATTAGCTCTTTTAATGGGCTCATATTCTGAGAACACTGTGTTTTTGAAAACTAACTTTTCTCAGCTGGGAGGAGCCATTTGAAAGCTTTGAGTGAATCTTTGCCAGACCGAAGTATTGATCTTTGTGGCAAGGGCAGGAGGCAGAGAAAGAAATGTAGCAGACAGGACAAACGAATAGCAATCAAGAGGTTAGAGAACACCATTGAGTTCCTCTACGTGAGGAAAGCGTTGTTATGAGGAGCAAACTGGGCCAGGGGACGGATACTGGAACATCCCGGGCTTTGATGATTTTCTTAAAAGCAGCCCTAATGATCCTCAGTGACCACCACGAGAGGAACCTTATACACAACAGAAAAAAGTCTCCTTACCATCCTCAGTTGACAGTAATTTCCACTCTGAACTAAGCTTTCTATCTTCAAAGGTTAATTTAGTTTAGGATCATCAGTTCATTTGACACTCTGGTCAGTAATGTCACAACCTGCACTGTGTTGATATCACTGTGACATCTTAATAATAATCCCCTCAGTAACAGTTATTGGTGATAGTCTAGACTGAGGGCCAGTAAACAATGACCCACCACCTGTTTTTGTACAGTGCCATGAAATCCACTTTCAAATGGTTGGGGGAAAATATCAAAAGAAGAATAATATCTTTTGCGATATGAGAAAAATTATATGAAATTAAAATTTCAACCTTTATAAAGTATTATTGGGACAGAGCCATGCTTGTTCACTTACATTGTTGTCTGTGGTGATTTTTGCACTACAGTAACAGAGTTCAGTAGTTATTTCAGAAGCCACATGGCCCACAAAATTGAAAATATTTACTATCTGGCCTTTCACAGACAAATATTTCCTGCCCTTGCTCCATACCAGTGCTGCACAATAAAACTTTCTACACTGATGGAAGAGTTCCATCACTTTTACTGTCTAATCCAGTAGTCACTAGCCACGTGTGGTCATTTCAATTTAAACTAACTGAAATTCAGTGAAATCGAAAATTGATTTTCCCAGTTGCTCTAGCCACATTTTAGTGCCTGATGGCCACATGTGGCTAATGGATACCATGTTGAATAGCACAAGTCTAAGATAACGAATAGTCTCTATCATTATCTTGGAACTCTATTGTTTGTTCTGTGGAATATATAAGCCTCTTTCATTGCTTCTGCCTTCTTTTACTAACTTCTTAGGGGTTGTTTCTCTGCTTCGCTTTGCAATCAGAGGACAGTAGCTTTCTTAGCTTGGTTACTTCTGTTCAGCAGATTTAAGGCAAGGATTTGGGTGTTGGTGGTTTATATGGAAGGTGATCTCAGGAAGCGTCAGTAGGGATATGGGGAAGTGAGATAGAGAGGGGAGGAAAGCCAATTAATGATCTGTTACCAAACCAGTCACCAACATGGGCAATCAGTAAACAGCAGTCATACAGAGGAGGTATAGGCTGGGCACTGATAGCATCTGCTCCAGGAAGGCATAGAAGGGTATGGACACAGGAAACTCAAAGTGTGGCTTTGCTCCTTTGTACTAGCTTTGGTAAAAGGCTGATAGTTGTTGGATAAAGTTTTTGACTGAAATTGAGACTTGGGGGTATCTGTAGGTGACTAGTGTCTTTACACCAAAATGTACCTGTAGTAACACCACCTGACCATGCTCTTTGAGCTCATGGCAACCAGCATTGCTGCCACATGTCCTGCTGTGGCCTCATAGAAATATCCCTACCAGCCAGCCCATGTTCTGGGTTTGACAACTGAACATTGGTTGACAATTGAGCATTGTTTTAGGATCATGCCAGAGGTCAGTACAGTTTTAGATGTACAAACAGTATTAGATGACTGACCCAAGAAGGCTAGGTGGGAAAGGGGAACTGAGAAATACAATTTAAAAGTGGTCAAGAAACACCAGGAACTCCATGAGGATGGATCACCAATCTAGGTGGCCTAGAGAAGTTCCAAAGATCCTGTAGATGCCTTGGGTAGCTACTTATACACTTTTTACGGGCTGGCTTCAACATGCTGGCACCCTGAAGCAGGATAGATGAATGATTCTGAATTTGACAATTCAAAGCAGCAGTACCCAGCTTATAATTGATGACAGGAAAATGGAGAAATATACCATATACCAAAAGTCTCTGTGAATTCAATACAAAACCTCAGTGCTAAATATTGGCCTAATTTTGAGGGAAGATCAGTTAGGTCATATGTTTCTAATTATGTAGGGCTTTAAAAACTTTTTAAAAATGTATGTTTTTGAAACTTTCAAAATATAGGCTGTTTCAATTGGGACTCAATCATCTCTTTTAAAAATGTAAGAGGTTAACCACCCTTTCTTCCCTCATGTCTGTAATTGGGAGAAATGAGGTCACCTTTTGTCTTTCTGGCATATTTCTGTGTTCAGAGAAACTCTGTCCATTCTTCAGGTGCTTCATCTTTGGTCTTAGCCTGTGTCTGAAATCCCTTCCTTCTGCAGAGTCCTAAGTCTTTAAAACTTTGTTATCACAGTGGAAAACTAGGGGGAAAATCTAAACAGGTCTTCAAGTAGATGTGAATAATAATTTTAAGAGCAATATAAAAATGTTTCTTCTATTAGGTTGAATTACATACTACTTAAGTTAAAGCTAGCTGTTATATGAGATAAACCCTACAATCTTGGTGGTTTAACAAAACAGAATTTTATTTTTTGATCATAAAAAGTACAGTTTGGGGGCTAGGGGCCTCTGTTCTCTCAGTATTTGGGAGCTCAGGCAGAAGACTCTAAAATCTTTAGAACATAGCTTCCACAATTTCTCCAAGCATCAGTCCAGTCAGCAGATAGTAGAGAGGGATGAGACAGAGTGAGAGAGACTAAGAGAGATTGCTTGCACAAGAGGAGTTAAGCAGCCCAAGCCTGAAAGTGGAATATGTGACTTTTCTACCCATATTGCATTCGCCAGAACTCAGGCATGTGGCATGACCTAATCGCAGAGGCTGGGAAATGTAGTCCAATAAGGGGCCAGGTGGAAAAGAAGAGGGTTTGTTGAACAGCCAGTCAATTTCTGCCATGCAAGGCCGTTTGTGGTCTATCTCTTTTCTTCTTCCCCACTGACCTTTCTCTACTACAACTGAGATATGGTAAAGCCCTATGACTCTCCTGGTTGGGGCAGTGTGTCCCTGTGGATCTCTTTAAGCACATGTTCTCAGTCTCTCAGTTGTGTCCTACTCTTTGCAACCCATGGACTGTAGCCCACTAGGCTCCTCTGTCCATGGGATTCTCCAGGCAAGGATACTGGAGTGGATTGCCATTTCCACCTCCAGGGGGATCCCTTTAAGACCCAAGTTCTAACCTCTTTGCCTTTCCTCTTGCTTTTTAAATTCTGCTGATCTCTCTAGTTTCTGAGAAGAGCCTGAGGACAGGCCAGTGGTGAGGGGTGGAAGGTAAAAGCATGAATTCTAACTATGGCAGTCTCACTAGAGCCATTGCTGGATCCCTGGCTTTGTACCCATAGGTGCAGATTCTTGTAGGCCTAAGACATCAAGCCTGTAGTCATGTGTACTTCCTGCTCCCAACAATGTGCTTGAAAGGACTGGAAGTTTTGTCTGAAATTACCTGCTCCATTGATAATGCACCTCATCTTCCAGGGATGGGAAGAGAATTCATTCTTCAGAGGGCACAAACAGCAAATTCTTTTTTCATCTCCTATGAAACAGAGTAGGAGTGCTGTAAATGCCAAGCAATATGGATTTTTAGAATGATGAGTCACTGCTTCTGGTTTTTTCAAGGCAATTATTCATCCAGTCTGAATCTCCTCAAGATAAGCCTGTAAGTCTGTTATATAGGCAAAGATAATGGCTGAGATCCCCAAAAGCCAAAAGATTGATTTAGGTCAAATAGTAAAGCTGGGGCAAATAACTTCTATAAATAGTGCATCTATTTTGAAATAAGAGTTGACATTCAGAACTCAAGGGCTGACGCTGCTTACCAGTGTAACCCTTGGCTTCGACAATCCTCTGGCACCAAAGGTCTGGATTACTTTTGTGAAAGAAAGGGTCCAGCTTATGCTTCACTTTCTCCAGAAAGGTACCCAGTTCCTAGAAAATGCCTCCTCAGCTCAAAGCTAGAGAGAGAATTAATTAACAGACAACAATATTATACACATTAATTCTGCAAGTCGTCTAAGGAAACAGATCCCTTCTCCCCCCAAGTCTTGTAACACCTCCACTGCCTACAGTTTCCCCATATGCAGTGTACTCTCCACCACCCCTCTCCCACCTCCACCCTCCTTTTATGCCTTCTGCCCTGAACCACCATCTTTTGGCTCCAAAGTTATGATTCCAGCCTAAGCTGTTCCCTCAGCCTTCTTCAAGTACCCAGAAACTCACTGCCTGTTGTCCCTTGCATGCCCTTAATCCTAGTGGGAAAAAGTCCTCCCTGTTACTTATAAAAACTGGGATGGCATCCATTTTGCCAACTCTATTTGTTAAAATAGGATGATAAACTATGGCTTGCTGCCAGAAGAAGAAAACAAAACGTCCCCACCCTAACTCCTCCCAAAGCAGGCCTGTTCCTTAGCTGATGGTTTGGTACCTGCCAAGCCAACTAGCAGACAATAAAGAGATCACTGCCTTGCATGGATCTGTGAAACCAGGAGCCTGCACTTATTTTATGAAGAATTGCTGTGTTGACTTGAGTGATGAGAAGTCTGGGACACTTCCTATTGTGTGTGTGTGTGTATGAGACCTATGCGCTATGTGGTACAATCCTGCCTTCTAGTCCCTGGTCATATTATAGAAGACATCATTATTCTGCTTAGAGAGTTTGGGGCTTCCCTGATAGCTCAGTTGATAAAGACTCTGCCTGCAATGCAGGAGACCCCAGTTCGATTCCTGGGCCGGGAAGATCCGCTGGAGAAGGGATAAGCTATCCACTCCAGTATCCTTGGGCTTCCCACATGGTTCAGCTGGTAAAGAATCCGTCAGCAATGCGGGAGACCTGGGTTCAATCCCTGGGTTGGGAAGATCTCCTGGAGAAGGGAAAGGCTACCCACTTCAATATTCTGGCCTGGAGAATTTCATGGACTACACAGTCCATGGGGTCTCAATGAGTCAGATGTGACTTTCACTTCACTTAGAGAGTTTGGGTCATTGGTGTCTTTACTTTTTAAAATTTATTTATTTATTTTGCTGTGCCAGGTCTTAGCTATGGCACTCTGGATCTTTGATCTTCATTGTTTCATGCAGGATCTTTAGTTGAGGCATGGAGAATCTTTAGTTGCAGCACATGAACTCTTTTGTTGAGGCACGTGGTTCAACAAAACCTGACCAGGGATTGAACCCAGGCACCCAGCCTCTGGACCACCAGGGAAGTCCCAATACCTTTACTTTTTAATGATCAATAAGAAAATGTGTTGCAACTAAGAGATTGTAGAATATTTCAAGTTTAAATCTTCAGCATCATCTCTGAAGATTTAAAAATATTAAATATTATTCCATATTGCAAGGATTAACTAATTCAGAAAATGAATTTGGGAAAGACAAAGCAATGGCACAGATGTTGAAATTCCAGTTACATAGTTGACACTTTGTAAATGGGGTTGTACCAATTTAAGTTCTGGCTCCTAGTTTGACCTGATACATCCACATTGAGCAAACATAGTGCAAGGAAGGAAGTGGGAGAAAGTGACATCCTAATGTTGTATCATCAAGGATTTGCCACCCTCCAATTCATTAGGTGAAGTTTTAACCCACCAAGCCTGGGTTGTGAATCCAGGAGACTTGTACTCAGTCTAATTCTTTGCTCCAACAGTACTTTGCAAGTTGTTATCTGTCAATAAATATCTAGCTCTAAAATTCCACACTGTGCATCTGCTTTTCTAAGTCATGGACTTTTTCTTCATTCTTCAGACTAAACATTGATTCCATTCAAAGCTTGGTTTAAAATGACTTCACGGGGTATCTTCTTCTTAGCAAAAGACATTGATTCATGCCACACTTCTCCATGCAGAATTAGCTTTTTGGTATACTAAAAACAGGCAGACGTTCTTAGTCTATAAAGCATATGGAGTGTCAGGGTTTGGGAGGAACAAAGCATCTCAGAAGGGTTATATTTTTCCTATTTTAACACCTAGAGAATGTCTCTTTCCCCTCTAATTTTTAAGCAAACTTATTTGTTGGCAGAACTAAGCAAAAGCATTCAAGTCAAAACATCATTTGCCTTGAATTTCAAAACCATAATCTCTGTTTTGTTTCATTGTGCCTAGCTGAGAACCTGTGGGTTAAACTTTGTTTCACTGTAAACAAAAAGAAATAATGTTTGATAAATGTGATGACGAGAGCACCCAACTGTAAACTCTAGCCTAGACTTTGCGTCAAAAATTCTTCCCTATCTTGCTGCTCCTCTCGTATTTAAAGCAAGAATTGTCTTCACCTAGATATTCATTAACAGATAACGTCTTGCTTGAGTACTGTTGAAACAAAGAGTTAGACTGAGTTCAAGGCTTCTAGACTCACAACCCAGGTTTAGTGTGGTAACACTTTACCCACTGAACTGGAGGGTATGCAACTACTTGATGACAGGCTTCTGCTGATTCCCGAGGTGGCTGAAGCATCTCTTTACTAAATCACAGGTTCATGGGCAAAATCTGGAAATGACTAAAACGATCCACAGTTCTGATGGTCAGGGTTTTTGGATGCATCTATGGGAGAATTGTGCAATGAAAGTTCCCATGGATATATTTGAGCAAATGATTATGGGGTTAAGGCAAAGCAAAAGGACTGTTGCAACACTGTGGTATTGAGTGTCCACCAGTGGGCTTATTTGGATTGCTAATATTTGTGATAAGGACCTGGAGCTGTGTTTTCCTCTCATAGAAGATGGTAAGTAATTCTTTCCAACCTTTCCCTGCCTCACCTTACCACCCTGTTACATCCCAGATCTTGTGTTTTTATTCTTGTCTGGATGTTCATTGTTATTATTGTTGTTGTATCTGTCCAGGTTCACCCAGCCACCTACAAGAACCCATCAGGTTCCAACAGTAGCCAGAATGACCATTTAAAAATATCAATAGGAAATTGAAGAAGATGGAACACTTCCAAACTCATTTTACCAGGCCAGCATTACCCCAATACAAAAGCTGGACAAAGACATCACAATAAAAGAAAACTACAGGTCAAAATTGTTGATGAACATTGATGTAAAAATCCTCAATGAAACATTAGCACACTGAATTCCACAGTACATAAAAAGGATCATACATTATAATCAAGTGAGATTTATTCCTGGGGTGCAAGATGGTTCAACATGTACAAGTTAACATGTGATACACCACATGAACAAAATGCAGGACAAAAATCATATGAATGTCTCAATAGATGCAGAGAAAGCATTTGACAAAATTCAACATCCTTTCACGATAAAGACTCTCAACAAATTAGGTATAGATGGAATGTGTTGCATGCTCAGTCATGTCCGACTCTTCACGACCCCATGGACCATAGCCTACCAGGCTCCTCTGTCCGTGGGATTTCCCAGGCAAGTATCCTGGAGTGTGTTGCCATTCCCTTTTCCAGAGGATCTTCCTGGCCCAGGGATTGAACCCAAGTCTCCTGTGTCTCCTGCATTGGCAGGTGGATCCTTTACCACTGAGCCACCAGGGAAGCCCATAGATGGAATGCACCTCACCAGAATAAATTCCATAGAGTTCTCCCTCAGTATCCACAGGGAGTTGGTTCCAGGACCCACCACTGTGTATGTGTTAGTCTCTCAGTCGTGTCTGACTCTTTGCGACCCCATGGACTGTAGCCTGCCAGGCTCCTCCATCCATGGAATTCTCCAGGCAAGAATACTGGAGTGGATTGCCATTTCCTTCTCCAGGGGCTCTTCCCAACCCAGGGATTGAACCCAGGTCTCCTGCATTGCAGGCAGGCTCTTTATTGTCCAAGCCACCAGGGACAACCACAGATACCAAAATCTGAGGATGCTCAAGTCTCATCATCAGCTCTCCATATCCACGGTTCTGCATCTGCAGATTCAACCAACCACAACCACACATCATATAGTACCTTATTTACTATTCAAAAAAACCCATGTATCAGTGGACCCACCCAGTTCAAACCTGTGTTGTTCAAGGGTCGACTGTATATAACCCACAGCTAACATCAGATTCAACAATGAAAAACTGAAAGCTTTTCTTCTAAGATCAGGAATAAGACAGTGATGCCCCCTTTTGCCACTTTTATTCAACATAGTAGTGGAAGTCCTAACAGAGCAGTTAAGCAAGAAAAAGAAATGAAAGTCACCTAAATCAGAAATGAAGAAATAAAATCGTCTGTGTTTGTAGATGACATGATCTTATATATAAAAATCCTAAGTACTCCACCAAAAATGGTTAGAATAAATGATTTTAACAAAGTTGCAGAAAACAAAATCAACATAGGAGAAATATCTAAAAATAAATCTACTGTGTTTCTGTATACTAAAAATGAAGTATCAGTAAGAGAAATTTTTAAATAATCCAATTTATAATAGCATCTAAAAGAATAAAATACTTAGGAATAAGTATATATAGTAACACATATTACTTGAGTTATATATGTGTGTGTATATATATATATATATATATATATATATAAAACTTGAGTTAGAGTAACCTATAACTCAAGAAATAGAACAGTATCAACTACCCAGAACACCCTCATCATGCCCCCTTTCAGGCATTACTGCCCCAAAATAAACACTATCTTGACACTATAGTTTAGTATTGCCTGTTTTTTACTTTAAATGAATGGAAGCGTACAATATGTACTTTTTCGTGTCTGGTTTCTTTCACTCAACATTTTGTTTATGAGCCCCAGTACAACTATATTGCATCTGTTTGTAAATTGTTCATTCTCATTTCTGTATAGTATTCCACTGTGTAAATATACCACAGCGTATTTATCCAACTATCGTTAGGCAGTATTTGGATAGTTTCTGATTTGGGGCTTTTACAAAGTGCTGTGATCCATATTCAGGTTTTAGAGTTCTTCTGTTAGTTACATATTTATTTTGTTGGTAAAATTACTTTTCCTGAGAAATGCCTTCAGCGACGTCCTTAATTCCAAACTAATCTGCACATTCTTTTACTTGTTGAGTTAATTAGAGCTGGATCAGTGAGGTCAAAAATGACAGATCAATTATCAAAGAGTTGGTGAGTAAAGTCAACCTCCTAGGACAAACACAATTTACCAGCTTAAGCAAACAAGCACAAATTTCTACCCCAACCATTCTAACATGCAGTTTCCTGTCATAAACATTCATAGTCTCAGGGTTACAAGTCAACAGTCTTTAGAGTTGCTAAAACAAACCTTGCAAGATTATAGAAATGTTCTTTGCCCCTTTTCAGTAAACAGCCTTAGAAATTCAACTATATAATTACGATATATAGAAAAAAAGATTCAGCTTAAATGTTGTGAAAACTTGTAGGTAAATATTTGCTAAACTTTGCCTTTATCTGTCTAAGCAAAGGGTAATGGTTAATCCAGTGTTTTCATTTGTCAAAAATGCTTGTCTCTGTCATGTCTTAAACATTCTCTTTGTGTTTTCTATTTGAAACTTGTAGCCTCTGATTTCAGTGTTTATCTCAATTGAGCCTAAATTGTAGATACTTGGGACTTGTTTTTATTATTTTCCATAATGATGTATATATAAATTTATCTGATAATTACTAAGAGTTTTGCTGAATTGAACTGAATTAAATAATGTTTTAGAAAATAGTTAAGAAGTAAAGATGCCCACTGGGTGTTCTGACGGTTTTATTGTATTTCCTCTTTTCAGAGATGTAAACTAGGAAAAGTATGGTTAATAATGATTAAATTAAGGTGAACTTAAACATGCCCTTGAGATATCTTGCATGCATGCTCAGTCGTGCCTGACTTTTTGCAACCCTATGGACTGTAGCCCGCCAGTCTCCTCTGTCCATGGGATTTCCCAGTCAAGAATACTGGAGTGGGTTGCCATTTCCTCCTCCAGGGGACCTTTCCAATCCAGGGATCGAACGCATGTCTCTTGCATTAGCAGGCAGGTTCTTTACCACTGAGCCACCTGGGAATCCCTGAGCTATCTTGAGCAGGAATCTAGTATAGAAGAAAGGTCTGGAAAATAAGAGAGGAAAATACAAGTGCTTCTTTAACATGTTGAGTTAGGATGGCTAGACAAGCCATCAGTCATAAGCAAAGTGGGAAAATGAGCAGAGCTAATAAACAGAAAGGATCCCAAGTTAAAACAGGGAAGAGGAGAAAGATCTCTAAGGATTGGAACATATTAAAAACAAATAAATAAACATTCCTGTAATGCACGTGTGTGGAGGGGAGACCAGAATCTGTGCAAAGATTTTCTCTTGAAAAACTTCTGGCAAATCTAAAGGCCCACACAGAGCTTCTTGTAGGTTGGGTTCCCACATGTAAATCAGGAGATGAGAATTCACAGGAAAGTGCTTTATTAGTAGGCGTTCCCAAGGAGGGGAGTGGGAAGGGGACATGGGGAAGGAGGAGGCCAAGCAAGGGCGCTGCAGCCAGCAAGCCTATGGAGGGTAACGTGGGCTCCATCTTGAGGGAGCTCTGCAGGCGGGGGTGGTCACACCCCGGAGTTGTCCCCCACTGGGAGCACGGAGACTGGAGTTGCACTCCTGGACTGTCAGGCATTGGTCAGAGGCTACCCTGGGGGCACCTACAGCTCTCTCTTCACCTAGGCCAAGTGGGTTCCAGCAGCCAGGGTGGTCCTCCAGGAAGGAGGCGAAGGTGCTGCAGTGGAGAGAGCATGCAGTGGGGAGCAGGAGTGCACAGAGATGCTGAAGGGATCCAGAAGGTAACAGGCTGAGCTGCAACAGCATCTGCTACAGAGCTCTAAAGCCTCAGGATTAAAAGTGGGGCAACAGCTCCAAAATCCCTAGAGCAAGCAGGATCGGAGAGGGAGACATGAGATGCTCTGGGGCTTTTTCCGGGCTGCTCTGGACATCTGTGGGAGACAGGCCAATCTGAACACTTTCCCAGGGCGCTGCAGCCTGGAGCTGAGAGAGAGAAACCGTTAGTCCTCGGCTGTAGACTTGTGATCGGGTAAACTGGAGCTTCGTTGAAGTCACCAGGATGCGGCTCACTTAGATCATGAAGGGACACCAGACAGGGTGGCAGCCCAGCCTATCGGTCAAAGGGAGCCCTGAGGCCATTCCTGCCCTTAGTTCTATTATTGATCCCTTTTGCCGTGGATTGTATTTGGAAATTAATTCTCCTCTTCACTTTATTCTTCAAATATTTACTGAGCACCTATTATATACCAAGCACTGCTCAAGTGCTGGAACTGTGGCAGTGAACAGAAAAGATAAAGCCTTCTATCCTCATGATGCTTACAGCCTAGTGGAGAGAGAAGCAATTATCTGTGTGAATTGTGAGCTAGTTCTTTCCCCACTAGTCTATAAGCTCCATTTTATATATGTGCCTATGACGATGTCCCATAGAGACAAGTGTTATGAAGAAAAACAGCCAGTCAGAGCAAGTGGATGGAGTGAAGAGTGAGGAGGTTATTTGGCATGGGGCTGCCAAGGGAGGCCTTTCCGCCAAGGGACATTTGAGCAGAGACTTGAATACAGTGAGGGTGCAAGCATGCAGGCAGGAGGCAAATATCTGTCAGTTGCAACCAAAATTCTAATTTGGAAACATGGCTCGCGGGACTGTATGTGAGCCGACCTCCTGTGGTTCCTTGGGCTAAGTGGGTGTGTGTTCCTTCTGGGTCAGCGAGGGCCTTCGCTTGGTGCTTTTGCCTCCCTGTTCAGGGCTGAGTAGGCTTCCTTGTGGCTCAGCTGGGAAAGAATCTGCCTGCAATGAGGGAGACCTGGGTTCGATCCCTGGTTTGGGAAGATCCCCTGGAGGAGGGAAAAGCTACCCACTCCAGTATTCTGGCCTGGAGAATTCCATGGACTGTATAGTCCACGGTCACAGAGTCAGACACGACTGAGCGACTTTCACTTTCAGGGCTGAGTGTGCACAGGGCTAGGCTGACATGACCTACTGAGAGGTGACGGTCTAGATTTTCCTATATGGTCATTTGGATTACAACATTGGAACTTTTCTTTCCTAGTTCAGTTGTAAAATCAGGCTTTAAAATCTGCTTATATGCCCTCTTACTTCCTGGTTCAAGGATGTGATCTTTTTTTATTTTGGTTTGGTTTAAATCAGGTTTATTAACATACTATTGGTATTCAGTAAAAAGTCACCCTTTTTAGATGTACAGTTCTCTGAATTTTGACAAATACACAGAGTTGTGTTGCCTCTACCACAAGCATGACACAGAACATTTCCAGTAAAGCCTCTGTACCCCAACACCAGATTAAATTTCAGAGACAGAGTTTTGGGTGAAGTGGAAAAGGATAACTTTATTGCTTTGCTAGGCAAAAGGGAGCCACAGTGGGCTAACGCTCCTAAAACTATGTGTCCCAAACTGGATAGGGTAGTGAGGAGTTTTGGCATAATGCTTCAAAGAGCACGTGATCAGCTTGTGGGCATTCTTCTGATTGGTTGGTGGTGAGGTACGTGGGCGTCAGCATCATCATCCTGGTTCCAACAGGTGTGGGGTCTACTGTGTTTGTGGGCAGCAGACCATCATTAAATTTAACTTCTCCCACCTGGTGGGGGTTCCAGTATCTGCAAACAGCTCAAATATATTGTCCTGTATAGCGTGAGAGGGGACCAGCTCTCTACCCCAAGTCTGCCCTATTGTTTCTCTTGACTGCTCATCCTTTGTCTCTGCATCCCCTCCCTTTCCTGACTGGCATCTGTTTGAACCTGCTCCTTGGAACTCAGGAAAGATCTGGAGGCTGAATGAAGCCTACTTCCTGTAATCAAGAAATAATAACAGGCCATGGAAAGGCTTTTGTGCTGAGCAGCCCTGCAGAGTCCTGCTCATTATCACCATCACCCCAAGAACATGTCCTTGAGAAACCTTAGGACCTTTTCTCTCTCTCTGCTGACAAGTTGGGGATACAAAGATACACAAGCATGGAAAATAAAGTTAATACTTGAAAACTGAAATGGAATCTTTGCCTGGGAGTTTAAGCTACAACAGATAAACTATTATAAAGATAAATATAAAATAATTACATAAATATAAAAATATATTATAAAAAGATACCTTTATTAAACGTATTTTTTATATAAATTGAGCTGTTTCTTCTAGATTCATAAACAAAATAGTTAATATGTGAACATTGTAATCTTCACCTGGACAATTTGAATTGTAGAGGATTGACTTTCTTTTTTTCTGTTGGCTTGGAGTTTATTGTCCACTTGGTGCAAGGCAGAGTTATGGGGTGTCAGGAAGGCTCTCGTGTGGCTTGGGTACCAAAGAGTAGGGATCTTTCAATTTCCTTTTTGGTGTTTTGATATTAAAAAACTACCTGCTTCTTCTGGCTGCACCTTGCTTAGTCTAGAGGAGGTGAAGGAGGAGGGGGGGCTCTGGAGGCCTGGGGAGATCCAGGGTGCTCTGGGGACTCCAACACTGTGGCCGTGACCAGGAGACTGGATTTCCCAAAAAAGAAGCTACCCCACCAGCAGCCGGGCTGGGCTCTGGGGACAGCAGGATGGTGGGGGATGGCTTCCCCAGGGTACAGAGCACAGGGGCCGTTACTGGAATTGGAGCCCAGGTTACCCCTGCAGTAGCAGTTAGTGGCTGCCATGCTCTTTCCTGGGGGCTGAGGGAAGCCTCGGTGGCGACCCCTCAAGGGCCTAGGCTCGTGATCACAAGCAGCAGGGGCCAGAGCACTAGGCCATGGAGCCCATCTGGGCAGGAGACAACGGGCAGCTGCCACAACCAACAAATTTTATCAAATAATACTGTGAACAGGTATGTTTTAAGACTAACTGAGCTGTTTCTTCTTGGTAAGCAACTACTATTTAGTCGAGGTGGGGTATTCCTTCAGGAATCATCTTGGTTCTAGTGTGTTCAGGACATTTGCATTGAGATGAGATGTGGATGACCTGGTTCCTTCCATTGTACCCCTCCCTCCTGCAGCCTCCATCAATGACCTTCCCTCTCCAGGGATATCTTTCTTTTTTCAACATTCCAGTTCTCCTCTATCTGTGGGGAAAAGCAGTTAATTCTTCTCTCTTAAATCCAGCTGGGTTCCCAGTAGCTAACATTTCTTCAGTGCCAGCAAATTGCTAATTGCTTTTGGTCATCATCCCACTTTATTCTCCCAGACCCTGGATGCAGGTGGTTCTTTACAGAAGAAAAATATGATGGCCCTGTGCCTAGATTATCAGTGTTATGAGATCCCAGCACATCATCCTCTTTGATTCTCACAGCAAATCCTGTGTTTATCAGTGAGGAAACTGAGGCTTAGAAGGGGCAGGAGAATGTGTGATATTTCAGGCTCTTGGGAAATCGGTTTCATATTCCCCTTGCAGCTTCATTGCTTTGACTTTGCCCTCAGCTCTGCAGCCTGGCTGTGTTTCTCCTTCATTCCCTGCGCCTGAGTCTCCTGGCCTTTACTCAAGGTGTTTGGGGCTGGCAGAGGGGGAGGCGGAGAGGAATTGCAGAAATTCTCTCAAAGTGGCTTAAATTTTAAAAGGGGGCTTTCCTTGTGGCTCAACTGGTAAAGTATCCGCCTGAAATGCAGGAGACCTTGGCTTGATCCCTTGGTTGTGAAGATCCCCTGGAGAAGGGAATGGCTACCCACTCCAGTATTCTGGCGTTGAGAATTCCATGGACTGTATAGTCCATGGGGTCACAAAGAGTCAGACACAACTGAGAGACTTTCACTTCACACAAATATGTTATAGAGGGTTATCTCACAGAACATATGGTAGAAAGTACTGGTAGGCTTCTGATAGGACTGGCATCAGGAATTAGAAAGCAGTCAGGAACCAGGGCAACATCTTCTTATTTATTTGAACGTGAAATCCTTTTACATAGGATATCCTTAACACCAAGTAACTAGTGTTCCTTAGAAACTTGCTAGACCAAGCATGATTCATGGACCATCAGCTTGAGCTGAGAGCTTGTTAAAATACAAAGTCAGGCAGCACCCTGGCCACAGCATCAGATTTTATATTTTAACAAGATCCCTGGGTGACCTGCGTGTGCATAACAGCCTGAGAAGCACTAACACTGGTGTAGAGCACAATTAGGGGAAACACTAATCTCTCAGGCCTCCATCAAATTGGGAGACTGAGCAAATGCCTTTATAGTTTTTAACCCCCTGAAGACAAACACTGGCAAACTTGTTTGCTGTGTTCAAGAGGCCTCCACTAGATAGTCCATTAGAATATGAGCTCCATGAAGCTAGAACTTTGTTTTGTTATAGGTCTTCCCCTTGCAGTTAGAACAAGGCCTGACATATGGTAGGCACTCAAATGATACTTGTTGAAAATTTTTAAAAAGCACCACAAGACAAAGGAATGTAATAGAGCTAGTCCCCTCACTCCCTCAACATTCTATGGTGCTTGACTTTGCTTCAGTAGAAGACACTGTAATGATTGGCTGCGTGGGACTTACGCTGCTTGGCATGGACTAACTCTGAACCAAATAGACCCAAAACTGTACAATGGCTCAGACACAGTAGAACTTGATTTCTTGCTCACTTACTAATACTAGTAAACAGATCAACAGGGTACTCTCCTCCATGCAGTCACTCAGGCTGATAGAGCAGCTACTACCTTTAACACGTGTGTCCCCAGTTGTCCTGAAAGTGTTTCATTTCAGTCATCTGAAAAGGGAAAGACGCTTGAAGCAGCATGTGGGAATTCTTTCTTCCTCTGGTAGCCAGCCTTTGAGATAGCCCCTGCCTCCTGGTCTTGATCATGCTGAGCCCCTCCCATACTGGATGGGATTGACCTGTGGAACAAATACAATATTGCAGAAATGACATTGTGTGACTTCCAAGGCTGTTTTACTCTTGAATCACTGAGGGAAGCTGGCTGCTATATTATGAAGACATTCAAGCTTCCCACAGATGGCCCAGAGGCATCCCACCAACAGACATGTGAGTGAGACAGCTTGAAAGTGAATCCTCCAGCCCTTCAGATGACTGTAGCCCCACTTTGACTACAGCCTCATAAGAGGTGCTGAAGCAGACCACCTTATTAATAGACTCCTAAATGCCTGATCCTCAGGAACTAGGAGATAACGAATGTCTATTGTTTCAAGTGGCTTGGCTGCAGGGTAATTTGTTATGCGACAGTAGATGATTAATACATTTCCACTCATTTCATTGGCTAGAAATCAGCCACGTGGCCATACATAACTGAGAAACATAGCCTGGCCCATAAATAAGAGGGTTTTACTAAGCAGTGGGCAGTCTTCCACAGGAATAGACAGAATAATCCAAAGATAAAATAAACAGAATTGAGGACGTGGGTTCAAACCACAGAGCTAGTGGACACACTTTGCCTTTCTCTCAATTTCTGCAGAGTCCACCTGCTCTTGGAGGGTCATCTCCCATTCTTCCCTCTTCTTGAAACTGTCTCTGTGAACTTCAGATCACATTCCTCTCTCTCCCCTCTGAACTCCTTTAGCTTTTCTTGGCTTGGTTTCTTCTGTATATAGTAATATACGTCACTGGTTCAGAGACAGGAGGCATCATTTGACATCAATCATGCGTTTCCTTGTGATAGCTCTTATATCACTGTCTAGGATGATTAACTTTTCATGTCTGTATATCTTGTCTTCCCAATTGTGTTTAATATCCTAGAGGGCAGACACCAGTGGAGGTAGATGATATATGATTTGTGACCGCATTAGCCCAATAATCTGTAAAGAGATTTATTGAAACCACCAAATCTAATCGTGATGGGAGTTGAATTTTAATAGGAATTCAGTCCTTTCTCTAGATCACTAAACATATGATCACAATCATGTATTTAAAATTCTGTTTGCTAAGCATTAGGTCATAGCCTCAGTGGTACCTAGCACAAGGGCAGTCAATGAGTATTATTTGAATACAATTTTAACAGTAACTAGCACATCAGAAACTTGATTAAATTTTGGATAAACTATGTATAATGATATTTTTTAAATGCAATGAAAATAGCTATTAATCTAGATTTATTTTGATTCCACTCGCTCACCTGTGGTTTAACAGATCCTAATCAACTTTAAATTTCAACTACTTCTTGGTTTTATGAGAGTAACCATCATGTTGCCAGCAAATGTTATTTCATTTGCTCTCATTAGCCCCTCCTTGTGATATATATCAGTCATTTAAAATAATTGCAGAGGCTTTATGTTCACCTTCCATTTGAATCTTAGCTTGATGCCAAAAGTAATGACTCAAGGACTGACAAATAGATATTGCCTTATAATAAATTTATGAAGAGTTTATCAAGCATGTGCACTGTTCTTTGTCAAGCATCTTGCAGCTAAACATAGCAAGCAGACCATTTAAAGTAACAATGTTCACAGTAGAAGCTTTTAAGAATGATCACAGAATACAGCTTCTTGAAAAGGCCAAGTTAAAAAAAAAAAAGCACCCTGTGACCAATTACTTCAGCTAATAAATACTTTGGTGACAATTTTGTTATTTTCTATACTGAAAAAAAAAGCTTTATTTTCATATCACTGATTTTTCTTAAAAGACCCACGGAATAGTAGAATAAGGAACACTGGTTGAACTCTTGGAATATGTAGTCTAACTGGCTCTATAAATACTTGAAATTAATTATTTATACTATATGTAAGGATTATTCATAGAAACTGAGGAATTTAGATTTTAAAATACTGGACCTTTTAATGTGAAAGGAAAAAAATATGACTATGAGCTTTTCCCCAAAGATAAATGTTCTAATCTGACTTGAATCACTACATGTCAAACACACATTTTTTCCTGCTGAATTAAATTAGGGAATTGATTTGTTTTACAGATTCTATAGAAATTACAATGGCTTTGAGCACCAGGCAAGCTCACTGAGAGTACAAAAATCATTGGTTAAAAGGAAAGGTTCTTTGTGTTATGTCTTCATGTGTTCAGACCCCAGAGTCCCTGAAGCAATATCAGCTAAGTACACCACACTGTGATCTTGTAAATAAAACATGACAATCTGAAGGTCAGAAACTGTTTTACCAGGGTGCTCTCTGACTGCTAAAAGTAGGACCCATGATTGACACACGTCTTCTGTACAATTGTGTCCTTTACTCTGAGTCACCAGAGTTCAGTGTATAACCACATTTCATGTGCTCCCTTACGGAAAATTTTTAAAAATATGTCCATTGACTCTTAGTTGTCATAACTGTTTCTAAAATACTACAAGTACCACAGTATTTGTTAACTTGTTCATATGCTGTAAGTTTAGCATGATTTCATCATTAAAATGTTAATAGAGACTATAAAGCTGGTTAGAAAGGCATGCTATAAAAACATACACCATGCAAAATGAAGTGAAATTAAAGTATACTGTTATCACTCACAAGAAACAATATAGTGGACTGTTTTTGGAAAAAATATATTTTCACTGATCAAAATGATTCAGTGTCAGTTGAATGCCTAGAAAACACACAAATCAAAGGCACTAATAGAAGGTTTATACAGAAGAAGGGATCCTTCCAGACCAGAAGAGGACAAATACTGGGCAGGGTTTAAGAAGGTGTGGGTGTACCTTCTGGATAGTACCCCTGCATTGGAGTCTGGGCAAGAAAGACCCTTGAAGTGAAGAGAAACTGACTGCTTGCTATCAATGATAACAATACGGGAGGCTGAGGAGACCCCTTTCAACCCTCCCACCAGCTTGGGAGAGACCCCTCCAGAAGGGACTAGTTTTATGAAAGAAAAGAAGGCCTTAAGAAAAAGAGGGATGCCTCAAATCCCTTAAAAGTGGCCCAGAGGGAGTTCCCTGGTGGCCTAGCAGTTGGGATTAAGGGCTTTCACTGCCAGTGGCCTGGGTTCAATCCTTGGTCAGGGAATTGAGATCCCACAAGCCAGGATCAAAAGTGGCCCAGAGGTAGAACCAGTGGTTGATCCATGACCTTGCTGGGCCTCTTTGTAACTGAAGAAGAACCAGCACAGAGCTTGCTAGGACCCATTGGCCTCTGGATGAGCCACCTTCCTCTGCCCCAGCCCTGGGTCAGCCCTCTTTCTCGCTGCTACAACAGCACAGGAGCTGAGAGCTCCAGAATTTTATGGGAAGAGAAACGGTTGATGCTAGGCCCTTCAGTGGTGCAGACGTATTTTAGAATAACTTCTGAGGTTTTAATACAATATTGTAAAGTAAAAAAAAAAAAAAAAACAATAAACATCATTAGGGACAGCTTGGCTATGGGTTGAAATAATCATTTGAAATCACAAAACTCTGTTATAGCTGAGCAGCAAAGGACTTTACTTATGAATACTGGAAGCTTTCATTGGTATACGAGAAATTAGAGAAGTAAATATGAAGTATGTATTCTCAGCAGACTCAAGATAAAAATAAAACTCCCTTTAAAAACTCAAGGCAAACACAATAACACATTCAAGGCATTTAACAAAGAGCTGTTTAAGAGTCAGAATATTCAAGTGTTATATTTTTTAAATTAAGGCCATCATGATTATATTTGTTAGAATATGCACTGAGCTGTTATTTCTCTAATCTGAAATACACTGAGCCTCCCATAGAGAACCAATTTACCCGTCATCTTTGCCTGTAGTATGCCAGCATGGCTGTACTTTGTATTATCACATCTGAGACTAAGTCAGTCAACAAAAGCAGATTTAATATGTGACTAACAACACTCATTTTTCTTTAAAGAATGAAATAAAAAGAGTAAAATAAAGAATCAGAGACAGAAGCCATACATCTTCATATGGCTTAATACGCACTAGGATAGACCTGAATTAACATCATAATTCACATCACATAGGTCAGTGTTTCTCAAGCTATTGTCACAGACCAAGAATTTTATAAATTACAATGAAAATAAATTATTAGGAAAGTATTAAAAAGCATACAAAATGCAAGCCCACTGATCACATAGTGTTACAGTAATGTCAAATTTTTATAGAAGTTTCTACATGCTTATTCCCAATCCCTGTGCTTACCACAGACTAGTAACAGTTTGTGGACTAACAGTTTGCTGGTACCAGCAAACTTTGAGTAACCCAGTTGGTGTTAGTTACATTCACTCCAAGTTTCATAGGTCAAAATGACTTTTTATTTAAACTTTATGTCAAATGTCCCTTGAAATAAGAGAGCCATTGACAGTGACTTGGACATCATCACCCCCTTTATAGTAACCTTCACAATGTCACTTAATGTGTGTTCAAAATATGACATATCATTCTGTACTGAATAACTTTTCTAAAGCAAAAGCTGCCTTCTCTCATTTTCCTGGGTATTTATTTATACCACCAGCCCCCAATCTTGTTCCTTAAATAATTTAGGAAAGGAGGATTGAATGTGGTGTATACCTATGTACTTGTTCTTTCAACCTTATTTGCAGAAGATGCATGCAAATTTAGTTCTGCAGATTTGTTCAGTTTAACCTCAAAGGTGTTTTTAAAACATTAGACTTTCAGTGTCTCTAAGTGAGGCATTGGCACCTACCTGGCCCCACATATGAGTTACATGGCTCTCAGTCTTTGGTTTCTGAACCAGAGCCTCCTGCTGTTGTGGAAAAGGATGTGCTAGAGGCCAAATCCATTTGGGCTAAAATTTTAGACCGTGACAGATGATGGAGACATTTCTTGTGCAACCTACACAAGTTGTTTAAATGCTCTTAGATTCATTTCCTTATTCTGTAAAATGGAGATAATACTTAGGTCCCAGGATTCTTGGGAAGATTAAACAAGGCAAGGTAAGTGTAATGCCTGGCATGTGTAGTTGAGAACACAATAATATTATTTCCTGTCTGAATCTACCTCCCTACGCCCCATTTCCCCTCACCCCCACTCTGCCTGCCCCTGCTCTTTGCACCATTGGTATTTTGCCTCTGGTGAGTGTACTGCTTCGCTCTGCTGAAGAGAAGGATAAATGAACCCACCAAATATATACCTTTTCTAAGTATAGAGGAAATACTATATTAATACTTGCAGCTTTGCCATCCTTAGAAAAAAAAATGACTCAAAGATGGTACTCAGTGAGAAAGGAAGCTCTGAAGGAAAAAGCTGTGGAAACACCCTCTTCCCCAAAGCAGGAACTGCTCATCCCTCTAATGGAGGCTTCTTGCCGTCCACCGTCCCCACTTCACTGAGGAGCACCATGGCCTGAACAACACTGCACTTCAGGAGGGTGTTTGGTCTCTGTTAGTTCTAATTCTTCACTGGAAAAGTACTTGCTTGTCTGTTAAATATAAATATTTCCATGATTTTAGGAAATTTCTTTACTAATGGAATTAGCAGAATTGTATGCTTTTATGGGCATTTTGTTTCCTGTGAAAACTGGTATCTTAGGTAATAGCTTACTTAGTACCAACTGATTCCACTCATAATCATTTAATTTAAATGTGTTTGAGAGAATACATTTAAGAAATCAAATTGTGTACACTCCTAATGCTTTATTGGCCCTTGTAAGACACTATTTATACTTTCTGGTCAATTGCCTAATACAGTGCAATGATTCTATCCCACACTTGGTTTGATGTGTCCACAAGTTAATGTATATTTTTCATTCAGTTTAATTATATATAATTACTAAGTGTTTAATTAACTTCAGTTATAAAATTAATGAATATCACTAGTAAAAGTCTCAAACAATTTAGAAGTAAATGAAATTAAAAAGGTGTCTGCTCCTTGGTGTTTACCCAAGGGAGTTGGAAACTTAGGTCCCCAACACAGTCACACACATATATTTATGGCAGCTTTATTTATTTATAATTGCCAAAACTTAGAAGCCAAACCAACATGTGAATGGATAGATAAATAGTGGTACAGTTAGCTAGTGGAATATTATTCAACACTAAATGGAAATGATGAAGATATGGAGGAATTTTAAGTGTATACTACTAAATGAGTGAAACCAATCTGAAAAGGCTACATATTCTGTGTACAACTATATGACATTCTGGAAAAGGCAAAACTATGGAGACAGTAAAAAAAAAAATACAAAATGCAAAAATCAGTGGTTGCCAGGGTTTGCAGGAATGGGCAGGGTTGGGAAGGGATGAACAGGAAGAGAACAAAAGATTTTTAGGGCAGTGAAAATACTCTGCATGATACCATAATGATGGATACATGTCACGAAATATTTGTCTAAACCTGTAGAATATACACCACCAGGGGTGAACCCTAATGTAAACTATGAAGTCTGGGTGATAATGGTGTATTGATAGAGGTTCATCAGGTAGCACAAATACACTGCTCTGGTAGGGGATGTTGATAATGGGGGGCTATACACATATGAGGCAGGGGTCTTATAGGAAATCTCTATATCTTCCCTTCAGCTTTGCTGTTGTCGACTGAAAATATGCTCACCCTAAAAGTTCAGAGTTATGTTTTATTCGGCATACATTCTTAGAACTTCAAGCCTAACAGCATCTCAAATAACCCTGAGAAAACTGCTCCAAGGAGGTGAGGGGGGAGCTGGGCTATATAAGAGTGTTCTAATACAAGGCAGATAGTCTGAATATCAGAAGATTATTGTTAATTAAAGAAAACCAAATATCTCAAGTTAAGGAATTTAGTGCTTTTCTATGTATGGGAAGATGCAAGAGTCTGGGCTCACTGACATCATTCCTTTGATGTGCATCTCAGCTAACTGGGGCTTGTATCCTGTTTTCCCATCCTGAGTTTCCCGTGACATCCTTTGTTTACTGATAAGCAGGCAATGTTTTATTTCTCACTGTAAACCTGAAACTGCTCTTAATAAGTAAAGTCTTTAAAAAAAAAAAAAACTAAAGCTACTCCTACCATAAACCACTACCCCACTCACACCCCCCAGTCAACACCCTTCCCCATCCCCACTAAAGGTCTTTTAGCCATAAGAACCTGTACATTTCTGCCTTATTACTCAGCTCACCCTGAAACTTTAGGTGTAACCCATTCTTCAGCCATTCTGCTTTTCTCCATGAAAGATATTTCTTCTCTTTTTTGCTCCTAATCCTCTACCCCTTCAGATACTAGAATCCACTTGACTAAAAATTCCAACCTGACAGTAACAAAAAATGAATTACTAATTTTATAGAGATATACCTCAGACAGTAAAGAATCTGCCTGTGATGCAGGAGACACATGTTTGATCCCTGGGTCAGAAAGATCCCATGGAGAAGGGAATGGCAACCCACTCCAGTATTCTGTCCTGGAGAATTCCACGGACAGAGGACCCTGGCAGGCTAACAGTCCATGGGGTCACAAAGAGTTAGACATGACTGAGCGACAAAGTACGGATAACGGACATATAACATTATATTAGTTTCAGTGTACAACATAATTCAACATTTGTATTCACCAAAATAGATCTGACATCCATCACCATACATAGTTACATATCTTTTGCCTTGTGATGAGAACTTTTAAGATCTATTTGCAGCAATTTTCAAATATTCAATATAGTATTATTAACAATAGTCACCATGCTGTTCATTGCATCCCCAAGACTTACTTATTTATAACTAGAGGTTTGTAATTTTGCCTCCATCCACTCATTTCACCTACCCCTCCTGCCTCTGGGCCTAAGAACCACAAGTGTGTTTATTAAGCTTGATTTTGGTTTTTAGATTCCACATACAGGTGAGATCATACAGAACTTGTTTTTTCTCTGTTTGATTTATTTCACTTAGCATAATACACTCAGGGTCCATCTATATTGTAACAAATGACAAGATCTCCTTCTTTTTTAATGACTGAATAATATTTGTGTGTGCTTGTGACATTTTCTTTACCCATTTGTCCACTGATGGACACTTACTTTTTTTCCATATCTTAATAAGTAGTGCTACAATGAACATGGGGATATATGTATCTTTTTATGTTGGTGTTTTTACTTTCTTTGCATAAATACCCAGAAGTGAAACTGCTAGATCATATTGTACTCCTCTTTCTAATTTTCTTTCAATAACTTCCATACTGTTTTCCATAGAGGTTGCACCAATTTACATTCCCTCCAATAGTGCACAAAAGTTTTCTCCACATCCTCACCAACACTTATTATTTTTTGTCTTCTTCATAACAGTCATTGTGACAGTTGTGAGGTGATATATCATTTGTGGTTTTGATTTGCATTTCCCTGATGATTCGTGGTGTTCAGCATCTTTTCATGTGGGTGTTGGTCATCTGTTTGTTTTCTTGGGTAAAATGTTTAATTATATCTTCCTAGTTCTAATCAGATTGCTTGTGTTTTTGCTATTAAGTTATGTGAGGTCTTTACATATTTTGGATATTACCGTCTTGTCACATATATAATTTACAAATATATTCTCCCATTCCATAAGTTGTCTTTTCATTTTATTGATGGTTTCCTTTGCTGTGCAGAGCTTTTTTTTCTTTCTAGATTTAAAAAAAATTGGAAGGAACAAAATGGCGGAGGAGTAAGTGGACATAGAGTACATCTCTCTCCACAGATACATCAGGAACACACCTTCAGACACAGAAGTGCATGCAGAACACCAGCTGAGAGTGGACAGGAGTACTTGACCAGCGGAAAAGAATATATAGAACCACACAAAACTCAGTAGTATGAAAGAACTAGGGGGAAAAGTGGGAGTGTTAGCAGGACTGGACCTGCCCTCAGCCAGTGGGTGAACTGAAGCAGGGGTCTGATCCCCACATCAAAGCAATTGCCTGATACACTGAACAACAGAGAAGGACCCCAGGCAAGGGAGCCTTCTAAGTGCCTGAAGGGGTGGAGCTACGGAGAAAGATTGGCCAAAGAGGCCTTCTGATTGACAGCTACAAGATACTCAAAAAAGACTGATAGGGCCATAACTCTTGCGGCTGAGGCACTCCATGTCCCTGCACACTTGGCGCTGCCAGGGTCCCCACATGCCAAGCAGCTGTGCCACCTTCATGCCCAACTCTCACTGGGGCAGAGCTGCCACAAGCAAAAAAAAGTCTTGCATCTATGCACGCAGGGTCGCTTTGGTTGTGTCTGAGTCTTTGCGACCCTGTAGACTGTGGCCTGCCAGGCTTCTCTGTCAGGGAGGGGGGTTCTCCAGGCAAGAATACTGGAGCGTATTGGCCAATATTGGTTGCTATACCCTTCTAGAGCACTATATTTTCTGCTGCCCTAGCCGCTAACTCCCCTGAGTACCTGATGCTGCCAGAAGCTCTGCAACCCAAGCAGCTGCACCACCTCCGCAACTGGCCCAGCTCAGTTCAGTTCAGTTTAGTCCCTCAGTCGTGTCCGACTCTTTGTGACCCCATGAATTGCAGCACGCCAGGCCTCCCTGTCCATCACCAACTCCCGAAGTTCACTCAGACTCACGTCCATCAAGTTGGTGATGCCATCCAGCCATCTCATCCTTTTCCTCCTGCCCCCAACCCCTCCCAGCATCAGAGTCTTTTCCAATGAAGCAAGTCTTCACATGAGGTGGCCAAAGTACTGGAGTTTCAGCTTTAGCATCATTCCTTCCAAAGAACACCCAGGACTGATCTCCCAGACAGGGGCAGACTCAAGTCCTCCAGGGCAGCCTCACGAGCAAATCCCAGTGGACGACCCACATGCAAAGGTGGAAATAAAACTACAATTGAAACCCAGGGGCAGTGTGACTAAGGAAGAAGACCCAAAACCTTCCCACAAGCTGTACAAACTGCAGATTAAATCCACACAATCAATGAGGCAGACTCTCTGTCTATCAGTTCAGTTCAGTTCAGTTCAGTCACTCAGTTGCGTCCAACACTTTGCGACCCCATGAACTGCAGCACACCAGGCCTCCCTGTCCATCACCAACTCCCAGAGTTCACCCAAACTCATGTCCATTGAGTCGGTGATGGCATCCAACCATCTCATCCTCTGTCATCCCCTTCACCTCCTCCCCTCAATCTTTCCCAGCATCAGGGTCTTTACAAATGAGTTAGTTCTTCACAACAGGTGGCCAAAGTATCAGAGTTTCAGCTTCAACATCAGTTCCCTCCAATGAACACCCAGGACTGATCTCCTTTAGGATGGACTGGTTGGATCTCCTTGCAGTCCAAGGGACTCTCAGGAGTCTTCTCCAACACCACAGTTCAAAAGCATCAATTCTTCGACAGTCAGCTTTCTTCACAGCCCAACATTCACATCCACACATGACCACTGGAAAAACCATAGCCTTGACTAGATGGACCTTTGTTGGCAAAGTAATGTCTCTGCTTTTGAATATGCTATCTAGGTTGGTCGTAACTTTTCTTCCAAGAAGTAAGTGTCTTTTAATTTCATGGCTGCAGTCACCATCTGCAGTGATTTTGGAGCCCCCCAAAATAAAGTCTGACACTGTTTCCATTGTTTCTCCATCTATTTCCCATGAATTGATGGGACCAGATGCCATGATCTTCGTTTTCTGAATGTTGAGCTTTAAGCCAACTTTTTCACTCTCCTCTTTCACTTTCATCAAGAGGCTTTTTAGTTCCTCTTCACTTTCTGCCATAAGGGTGGTGTCATCTGCATATCTGAGGTTATTGATATTTCTCCCAGCAATCTTGATTCCAGCTTGTGTTTCTTCCAGTCCAGCGTTTCTCATGATGTACTCTGCATAGAAGTTAAATAAGCAGGGTGACAATATACAGCCTTGAAATACTCCTTTTCTGTGTCTATGGAATATATAAAAGGTCATTGAGAGCTCCCACAAAAGAAAACGCACTAGTTCTGACAGCTGTGGACATTGGAGGCAAGAACACACAGGAGTAGAACCAGATTAGAATCTGAGCTGCCCCTACAGCAGGCCCAGGATCAGCACAATGTTGGAGGGCATCCTAGGGAGGTGAGGTGGACTGTGACTCCCAGCGAGGGAAAGGACTCTCACAGCAGTGACTCAGAAAAACATTTATTATTCTTCTGTTTTGACTTGTTCTATACATTCTTTTGGATTTTTTTTTCTTTTTTTCTCCTTATCTCCCCTCTGTTGTAGTTGATTTTATTTGTACTGTGAGATCTAGTTAAGCTTTTGAGCTTTTTTTTCTCAGTCACATTTTTTATTGTTGTTATAAACCTCTGCCTCTACATTGGGCTTTTGCAGTTCTGTGGAGTTTTCCTTTTTTTCTTTTTTTATTTTTTGTCTTTTTAAAATTTTAATTGTTAATTTTTTAAGCCTATTATTATTTTTTCTACATTTATTCCTTTGTTTGCTTTTCCTACTGTTCTTTTCCCCTTGCAGTTAATCTTTAATGTAGATAAATCTTCTTTATCTACCTCTATTTAACTTTGCATATCTATTCTTTCTTTTCTTTCTTCCCTTTCCTCTTAACATATGTTAATTTTATTTTCATTGCTTTATTCTCCAATTGGCACCTTGCCTTAGTTTTGTTTTCCAGTTCGTGCTTTAGTTAGTTTTGTTCTGTTAGATAAAATTTTTGGTTTCCTATGTTCACCAGATCAATCTACTATACTTTATTTTTGATGGACTGTTTTGATTTTGCTTATGGGTGTATATGTATATGTGTATATTCAGTCACACTTTTTATTGTCATTATAAACCTCTGCCTCTCCTTTGGGCTTTTGCAGTTCTGTGGAGTTTTCCTTTTTTTTTTTCCTTTTTTCCTTCTTCTGCCATTTTTTCTTCTTTTCTCTTTTCTTTAATTTTAACGTTTTTAACCTATTATATTTTTTTCTACATTTATCCCTTTGCTTGCCTTTCCTACTGTTCTTTTCCCTTTGCAGTTAATCTTTAATGTATATAAATTTTCTTCATCTACTTCTATTTAACTTTGCATATCTACTTTTTCTTTTTTTTCCTTTCCTCTCAACATATTTGTTAGTTTTGTTTTCATTGCTTTATTCCCCACTTGGCACCTTGCTTTAGTTTTGTTTTCCAGTTTGTGCTTTAGTTAGTTTTGTTCTTAACTGGTAAGTATAATTTTTTATTTCCTTTGTTTTCTGGGTCAATCTACTGTACTTTATTTTTGCTGGACTATTCTGACATTGCTTATAGGTGAATGTGTATATGTGTATATTCCATTATCTTAATTATTATTTGCCTTATTTTTATAACTGCCATTGTCTGGGGTTCATCTTTGGTTTCTCATTTTTGAACATTTGTTTTAATCTCATTTAATACCATAACAATCCACTTGCAGAATCTTTGTTCCTGACCAGAGATCAAACCTTGAGCCTTTGGAGTGGGAGCACTGACTCCAAGACCCTACACTACCAGAGAACTAACCCTAGGGAGTATCAAATAGTGAGAACTCAAACAAAGGAAACCACTTGAATACAAGACCCAGCATCACCCAACCACCAGTAACACCCTGTGCAGGATGCCTCATCTAAACAAACAAAACAAATATACAAACCCAATCATCAGCAGACAGGATCAACAAACAAAAACTCAGCACAAATCTCACCCTATACTAAGCTTGCACAAACCACTGGACCAACCTTAAGAGGGAAGAAATAAAAAGGAAGAAAGAATTCAGCCTTGAAGCCTGGGACGAGAAGACCTCAAACACAATAAGTTTAAAAAAAAAATGAAAAGGCAGAGAAATACTACAGAAATGAAGAAACAAACTAGAAAAACAGAAGTCCAAATAAATGAAGAGGAAATAGGCAAACTACCTCAAAAAGAATTCAGAATAATGATAGTAATGATGATCAAAACCCTTGAAAACAAAATGAAGAAAATGCAAGAATCAATTAACAAAGACCTAGAAGAATTAAAGAATAAACATACAGAGACAAACAACACAATTACTGAAATTAAAAGTACTCTAGAAGGAATCAGTAGCAGAATATCTGAGGCAGAAGAATGAATCCGTGAGCTGGAAGATAAAATAGTGGAAATAACTTCTATAGAGGAGAATGAAGTAAAAAGAATGAAAAGAACTGAGGATAGTCTCAGAGACCTTTAGGACAATATCAAATGCACCAACATTCCAATAATAGGGGTCCCAGAAGAAAAGAAAAAGAAAGGGTATGAGAAAATTTTTGAAGAGATTATAGTTGAAAATCTCCCCAAAATGGAAAAGAAGATAGTCAATCAAGTCCAAGAGGCACAAAGAGTTTCGTACAGGATAAATCCAAGGAGAAACACACCAAGACACATACTAATCAAACTAACAAAGACTAAATACAAAGAAAGAATATTAAAAGCAGCAACGGAGAAGCAACAAGTAACATACAAGGGAAACCCCATACACTTAACAGCTGATCTTTCAGCAGAAACTCTGCAGGTTAGAAGGGAATAGCAGGATATATTTAAAGTACTGAAAGGGAAAAATCTACAACCAAGATTACTGTACCTGGCAAGGATCTCATTCAAAATTGATGGAGAAATAAAAAGCTTTTCAGACAAGCAGAAGTCAAGAGAATTCAGTACCACCAAACCAGCTTTACAGCAAATGTTAAAGAGACTTATATAGTCAAGAAATACAAGAGAAGAAAATAGATCTACAAAGTCAACCCCAAACAATTAAGAAAATGGCAATAGGAGCACATATATCAATAATTACTCTAAATGTAAATGGATTAAATGCTCCAATTCAAAGACACAGACTGGCTGAATGGATCCAAAAACAGGACCCATATATATGCTGTCTACAAGAAACCCACTTAAGACCTAAAGACACAGATAGACTGAAAGTGAGAGGGTAGAAAAAATATATTCCATGCAAACGGAAAGCAAAAGAAAGCTGGCATTGAAACATGTATAATCTCATATAAGAAACAAATTGCCAGTCCAGGTTCAATGCAGGATACAGGATGCTTGGGGCTGGTGCACTTGGATGACCCAGAGGGATGGTACGGGGAGGGAGGTGGGAGGGGAGTTCAGGATTGGGAACACATATACACTCATGGCAGATTCATGTTGATGTATGGCAAAGCCAATACAATATTGTAAAGTAATTAGCCTCCAATTAAAATAAATAAATTTAAATTAAAAAAAAGAAAGCTGGAGTAGCTCATATCAGGCAAAACAGACCTTAAAATAAAGATTACAAGAGATAAGGAAGGACACTGCATAATGATCAAGGGATCAATCTCAGAGGAAGACATAACAATGGTAAGCATCTGTGTACCCAACATAGGAGCACCTCAATACATAAGATAAACACTAACAGACATAAAAGGAGAAATTGACAGTAACACAATAATAGTGGGAGACTTCAACACCCCACTCATACCAATGGGCAGATCATCAAAACAGAAAATTAATAAGGAAACAGAAGTCTTAAATGATACATTAGATGAGATGGATCTCATTGATATCTTCAGGACATTCGATCCAAATGCAGAAGAATGCACCTTCTTCTCAAGTGCACATGGAACATTCTCCAGGATAGACCACATCTTGGGTCACAAATCAAACCTCAGTAAATTTAAGAAAATTGAAATTGTATCAAGCATCTTCTCCAACCACAATGCTATGAGATTAGATATCAATTACAAGAAAAAAACTGTAAGAAATACAAACACATGGAGATTAAACAACATGTTTCTAAATAACCAACAGGTTACTGAAGAAATCAAAAAGGAAATCAAATAATTTCTAGAAACAAATGACAATGAAAACACGACAACTCAAAACCTATGGGATGCAGCAAAAGCAGTTCCAAGAGGGAAGTTTATAGCAATACAATCCTACCTCAAGAAACAAGAAAAACATCCAATAGACAACCTCACTTCACACCTAAAACAACTGGAAAAAGAAGAACAAAAAACCCCAAAATTAGTAGAAGGAAAGAAATCATAAAGATCTGAGCAGAAATAAATGAAAAAGAAATGAAAGAAACAATAGTAAAGATTAATAAAACTAAAAGCTGGTTCTTTGAGAAGATAAACAAAATTGACAAACCTTTAGACAGATTCATCAAGAAAAAAAGAGAGAAGAATCAAATCAACAAAATTAGAAATGAGAAAGGAGAGGTTACAACAGACAATGCAGAAATAGAAAGGATTATAAGAGACTATTATGAACAACTATATGGCAACAAAATGGATAACCTGGAAGAAATGGACAGATTCTTAGAAACGTTCAATCTTCCAAGACTGAATCAGGAAGAAATAGAAATTATGAACAAGCCAATTACAAGCACTGAAGTTGAAGCTGTGATAAAAAGTCTTGCAAAAGACAAAAGCCCAGGACCAGATGGCTTCACAGGAGAATTCTATCAAACATTTAGAGAAGAGCTAATGCCTATCCTTCTAAAACTCTTTCAAAAAATTGCAGAGGGAGGAGCACTTCCAAACTCATTCTATGAGGCCACCATCACCCTGATACCAAAACCAGACAAAAACAACACAGAAAAAGAAAGCTACCTGCCAATATCACTGATGAACATAGATGCAAAAATTCTCAACAAAATTTTAGCAAACAGAATTCAGCAACACATCAATAAGCTCATACACCATGATCAAGTTGGGTTTATTCCAGGAATACAAGGATTCTTCAATATACACATATCAATTAATGTGATACCCCATATTAACAAACTGAAAGATAAAAATCATATGGTAATCTCAATAGATGCAGAAAAAGCCCTTGACAAAACTCACCACCCATTTATGATTAAAACTCTTCAAAAAAATGGGAATAGAAGGAACTTACCTCAACATAGTAAAGGCCATATATGATAAGCCTACAGCAAACATTATTCTCAGTGGTGAGAAACTGAAAGCATTTCCCCTAAGATCAGGAATAAGACAAGGGTGTCCACTTTCACCACTATTATTCAACATAGTTTTGGAAGTTCTAGCTACAGCAATCAGAGAATAAAAAGAAATAAAAGGAATTTAGATCAGAAAAGAAATAAAGCTCTCACTGTTTGTAGATGACATGATACTGTACATAGAAATCCTTTAAAGATATTATCAGAGAATTACTATAGCTAATCAGTGAATTTAGCAAAGTTGTAGGATATAAAATCAATATACAGAAATCACTTGCATTTCTATACATTACCAATGAAAAATCAGAAAGAGAAATTAAGGAATCAATTCCATTCACCACTGCAACAAAAAGAATTAAATATCTGGGGATAAACTTACCCATGGAGACAAAAGAACCATACACAGAAAATTATAAGACACTAATGAAAGAAACCAAAGACAACATAAACAAATGGAGAGATATCCCATGTTTCTGGGTAGGAAGAATCAATATTGTGAAAATGACTATACTACCAAATGCAATCTACAGATTCAATGTGATCTCTATCAAATTACCAATGGCATTTTTCACAGAACTAGAACAAAAAATTTCACAGTTCATATGGAAACACAAAAGACCCCAAATAGCCAAAGCAGTCTTGAGAAAGAAGAATGGAGCTGGAAGAATCAAACTTCCTGACTTCAGATTATACTACAAAGCTACAGTCATCAAGACAATATGGTGCTGGCACGAAAACAGAAATATAGACCAATGGAACAAGATAGAAAGCCCAAAAATAAACCTGTGCACCTATGGGTACCTTATTTTTCACAAAGGAGGCAAAATGGGGCAAAGACAGCCTCTTCAACAAAAGATGCTGGGAAAACTGGAGAGCTACATGTAAAAGAGTGAAATTAGAACACTTCCTAACACCATAAACAAAGATAAACTCAAAATGAATTAAAGACCTAACTGTAAGACCAGAAACTATAAAACTCTTAGAGGAAACATAGGCAGAGCACTCAGTGACATAAATCAAAGCAATATCCTCTATGAACCACCTCCTAGAGTAATGGAAATAAAAACAAAAGCAAACAAGTGGGACCTGATTAAACTTAAAAGCTTCTTGACAGCAAAGGAAACTATAAGCAAGGTGAAAAGACAACCTTCAGAATGGGAGAAAATAATAGCAAATGAAACAACTGACAAAGGATTAATTTCCAAAATATACAAGTAGCTCATACAACTCAATGCCAGAAAAACAAACAACCCAATCAAAAAGGACAAAAAGACCTAAACAGAAATTTCTCCAAAGAAGACATACAAATGGCTAACAAACACATGAAAAGATGCTCAACATCGCTCATTATTAGAGAAATACAAAACAAAGCTACAATGAGCTATCACCTCACACCAGTCAGAATAGCCATCATCAATAAGTCTTCAAACAATAAATGCCAGAGAGGGTGTGGAGAAAAGGGAACACCCTTGCACTGTTGGTGGGAATGTAAATTGATACAGCCACTATGGAAGATGGTATGGAGATTCCTGAAAAAAACTAGGAATAAATCTGCCATATGACCCAGCAATTCCACTCCTAGGCATATACCCTGAGAAAACCAAAATTGAAAAAGACACATGTATCCCATTGTTCATCGCAGCACTATTTACAATAAGTAGAACATGGAAGCAATCTAGATGTCCATTGACAAATGAATGGATAAAGAATTTGTGGTACATATACACAATGGAATATTACTCAGCTATAAAAAGGAACGCATTTGAGTCAGTGCTGATGAGGTGGATGAACCTAGACTTATTATACAGAGTGAAGTGAATCAGAAAGAGAAAGATGAAATATCATATTCTAACACATATATATGGAATCTAGAAGAATGGTACTGAAGAACTTATTTACAGGGCAGCAATGGAGAAATAGGACTTCCCTGATGGCTCAGATGGTAAAGCGTCTGCCTACAAGACAGGAGACCCAGGTTTGATCTCTGGGTCAGGAAGATGCCCTGGAGAAGGAAATGGCACCCCACTCCAGTACTCTTGCCTGGAAAATCCCATGGATGGAGGAGCCTGGTAGGCTACAGTCCATGGGGTCGCAAAGAGTCAGACACAACTGAGCGACTTCACTCACTCACTCACTCACTCACTCAATGGAGAAACAGATATAAAGAATAGTCTTATGGACATGGAGAGAGGGGAGGAGAGGGTGAGATGTATGGAAAGAGTAACATGGAAACTTACATTACCATACGTAAAACAGATAGCCAACGGGAATTTGTTGTATGGCTCAGGAAACTCAAATAGGGACTCTGTATCAACCTAGAGGGTTGGGATGGGGAGAGAGGTTCCAAAGGGAGGGGATATATATATATGCCTATGGTTGATTCATGTTGAGGTTTGACAGAAAACAACAAAATTCTGTAAAGCGATTATCCTTCAATAAAAAAATAAATTTAAAAATTTCTTTATGTTTTTTGACTGCACAAGGTCTTCATTACTGCGTGCAGGTTTTCTCTAGTTACAGCAAATGGGGACTACTTTATTGAGATGCAGAGGCTTCTCATTGCAGTGGCTTCTCTTGTTGCAGAGCGCGGGCCCTAGGCACCCCAGCTCAGTAGTTGCAGCTCACATGCTCTAGAGCACAGGCTCAGTGGCTCACAGCTCAGTGGCACCTGGACTTAGCTCCTCGATAGCATGTGGAACCTTCCCAGCCCAGGGATTGAAACTTCCTTTACACTGGTAGAGAAATTCTTAACTACTGCACCACCAGGGAAATCCAGAGCTTTTTAATTTGACATAGTTCCAGTGTTTGGTTTTGCCTTTGTGGCCTTTGCTTTTAGAGTCAGATCCAAACACTCATTGCCAAGAGGGATGTCAAGGAGCTCATTGCCTGTGATTTTTTCTGGGAGTTTTAGGTTTCAGTTCTTGCATTCAAGCCTATAATCCATTTTAAGACAATTTTTGTATATGGTATAAGATGGTGGGACAGTTTTATTCTTTTGTGTGTGACTATCCAGGTTTTCTAATACTGCTTATTGAAAAGACTGTCCTTTTGCCATTGTATATTCTTGCCTCCTTTTCATAAATTAATTCACAATATGTGCATGGGTTTGTTTCTGCACTCTCTATTCTATGCCATTGATCTATGTACCTGTTTTTATGCTAATACCATACTGTTCTGATTATGATAGCTTGAAGCCAGGAAATGTGATGCCTCCAGCTTTGTTCTTTCTCCAGATTGCTTTGGCTATTTGGGGTCTTTTGTGGTTCCATGCAAATTTTAGGACTGTTTGTTCTATTTCTGTGAAAAATGTCACTGAAGTTTTGAAAGGGATTGTATTGAATCTGTAGATTGCTTTGGGTAGTATGGGCATTTTGACAATATTAATTATTCCACTCCATGTACACAGATATTCTTTCCATTTATTTGTGTCTTCTTCAGTTTCTTAGTGTCTTGACTTAGTAATGTTTTAAAACATGTAAAATTGTATTATGCATGCTTTATGTTGTATTCAAGCATGAAGGCGCAACAGTTTGCCTGAAGTGGAGGTAGAAGTCTCCTTACAAGACTTCCACTTAATTAGCTAAGTGACCATATATTCTCTCTGCAAAACAAGACAGTCAAAGCCCATGACACTTGGAATGCCCCACATTTCAGTTCACCCATGCAGTTCAGCTCCCATTTTTTAAGTTGTATGCTTAAAAAAAGATCAGTTGGAATTTTGTTCTCAAGTTTGTTTATTCCAGTTGTAATTGTAGGTATATTGTTTAGTTTTAAATACTCTGAAAACTAATTAAATGTGAGTGCTAGTGAGGGGAGGGAAGCAGAATTTTACAGAGGGAGAAACTGCATGGCAACTGCGTGGCAACGTGATGATCCCAGGGGCACTACTTCATAAACATCTTGCCCACTAAACTCCATTTCAGGATCTGCTTGCCGGGAAACCCAATCTACAACAGTGTTGCTATGCATCAGAGCACTTAGCCTGGGGAAATAAAAATGTTTATGTCCATTCAGCTTAAATATAATTTCATCTAAGTATAGTCAGACCTTAGATCAGAGGAGATTTAATTCAAGGTATCCCCTAGCCAAGAAAAGCACCACATCCTTTATGGATATAACTGTCTCTTCTCCTGAGCTATGCTGGCTGATAACCATAAAAGATGGGAAAAGTGTAATTTTGAAGACATACATCCTATCAATCAAAAAAAAATCTTATAGGAAAAGAAGTTCAATGTAGTAAATATATTTAGGTTCAGAAAATCTAGACACTCTCACTTAATATTAATATTAGAAATCCTGAGTAGATCAGAAACTGTGAGACTTCAAAAAAAAGAAAGAAAGAAAGAAAGAAAAGGACAGAAAACACCAGGAATTCAACATTGCAACAGAAATCTCTAGATCCTTTTCTAAGATGATAAATTTAGGCAAGGGAATGATTGTTCCTCATTACTGATGAAAAAAGAAATACGCTTGACAATAGTTGTGGGTGGACTTGCTACTTGGTCCCCAAAGCAGTCAAGATTAAAAAAGAAAAAATAGTCATTGTCTGAAATTTTCCATCGTGGTGACAGCTATTACAGTGTGCTCTCATTTGACCTAACAATCTAATCTATCTGATTTGCTGCAGAAATGTTTCACTAGTGACTAAAATGTTTATTTATCTAATAAAATTATTCACTGTCATTAGATAGAATGATGGAATATTTTAATGCAAATAATGAGAAGAAAAGTGTCATCAACTGTTTCATTTCCAAGAATAGGCTAGCAAAGAAAATAGAAAGGAAATAAAAACATTGTAATGCATCATTTCAAGAATTATTGAATCCCTTTACTTTTTTACATATGCATAGGGACTTCAGATATATTCACTTCCCATATTCTATCAGGGTGACATCGTTCCTATCTATAAATAGAAAATTTTATGACCCGCTAAAATTATACTATATACCCAAATCCTACATGGAATTATAAGTAGAAGGAAACAGGAATTGACACAGTTGCACTGAGAAATTTTCATCACCAAGAATAAAAGGTTAACCTGTCTCCCCTCCCACCTACTCTCCACCACCTATCCTTCTTTTATCGGTATCATCCGACTATAAGTTCTGATTGTCTGCCTCCAGTAGGTCTAGGACCTTGTACCACCTTTGATCTCTTATCAGCAACATTTTGATCAACCATCCCTAAATCTTATTCTAATGTGTGTGTTTTTAACTGAATTCCGATGAAAATTTGGAAAGGTATTGCATCTAAAAAGGAGTGCAAATTTCTAGTGGGAAAGGGCAGATGTGGCAAAAGCATCCATTGGTATGCTTCATACTCATAGGGCTTCTTGGGGAGAAGAGGATGTACCAGATAACAATGAGTCTGTGTAACAACCAACCACAAAATCTCAGTGGCAAACAGTAATAAACATTTATTTAACCCACGCACAACCTAGTTGACAGGAGTTCAGCTGATCTAGGCTGGGCTTTAGCTGAGTGACTCTCCTGATCCCTGCTGGGCTTACTTATGCATCTGTAGGGTTGACCGAATGTCAGTAGCTCTCTCCGGGCTTGGCTTGAATGACTTGGCTCTGCTCTACATGTCTTTAATCCTCTTTCTGGGACCAGCAGGCTAGCCTGGGCATGTGCTTCTCAAGGTGTTGGCAGAGAGGTAAGAAGGCAAGCTTAATCACGTAATTTTAACTTCTACTTTGGGGTCATCTCACATTTGCTAACATTCCATTGGCCAAAGCTCATCACAGAGCCAAACTCAACGTCAGGTATCAGAGAAATATCATCCACCTGTTTAAGTGGGAAGAACTGTAAAGTCATATCACAGAGAATGTGGACACAAGAAGTAAAAAAAAGGGGGGGGCATTATCTACTATAGGAAAGGAGAAAAAGCAGTTGCTTTGATATCAGAAGGGACACTTATTGATGTGCAGGCATATCCTGCACAACAGCATCTGATGAAAGGGGAGGGAAGGGCTGGAATCCAGCCCACACTCCACTTCCCAAAGCCATGCACCCTAGGGGGAACGGGACTGTGTCTTCTCTAACAAAAGCACTACATGGGTTGGTGGATCCCTGTTGGAAATTTACCATTGAAGGTGTCAAAAGCTACTGTTGTATCAGTGTCTACCCATTGGATACAATTGTAAACTTTCTCATCAGGTTTTTCAGTTCCATGCTCTTCTACTTCATTACCCCCTTCTATCCCCAAACCACCCCCTCCAGATATTATTTCCAACACATGCAGTATATATCGATCACAATACACAAACCTACATTGTCAAGGAATTTAACTTAACTTTCTATGTGTGCATGCATGCTAAGTCACTTCAGTCATGTCCAACTCTGTGGACTGTAACCCACCAAGGCTTTTCTGTCTGTGGGATTCTCCAGGCAAGAATACTGGACTGGGTTGCCGTGCCCTCCTCCAGGGGATCTTCCCGACCCAGGGATTGAACTCATGTCTCACGTCTCCTGCATTGGCAGTCTGGTTCTTTACCACTAGCACTACCAAACTCAATCCTTTTAAGTCCCCCATTTCAGTCAGTGGTAGAAAATTAATTCCAGTCAATTCAGCATTACCCCTTCTCCACAGTTGTGTCAAATGCATGGGGGGGGGCTTACATATTGTCATGCAGTCAGTGGAAGATCTGGTATATGATCATCATGTAATCAGTGAAATGTGAGGCTGATATGCACCCATAAAATCCTCTCACATGTGATCCTCCATGTTCCTTCCCAAAGCTGAGACCTTAGAAACCATGCATCAAAGATGACAAGGCCACAAGAGGGTAAGAGCCTTGGATCCCTGAATCATCACCTAGACTAGAGCCACCTGCCCATCAGGAACAGTTTTTTGGGGATTTACATAAGAAGAAAGAAAGAAACTTTTATTACATTAAGCCACTGATGTTGGGAGTCTATCTTTTCAGCAGGTAGAATAACATAAATGGAGAAAATTAAGACAGGAAGTTGACTGGGAAATGAAGGATGACCAGGCTGTACCTAGAACTCATATGACTTTGATCACTAATTCAAAGTGCAAATCATTAGCACAGTTATGGGTTTTTCTCCAACCATATTAAGCTTCTCAGTGCAGATGTTGAGTAAGCAAGAGTCCCATTTTGAACCTCAGGCCTCTTGGCCTAATCCTCAATGATGTTAACACCCAGATAACTATCTTTCTTGACAACATTACTCCTGGCATAATTCTTGGAAATGTCAGTATCCACACAGATGGTCCTTCCAGTTCCCTGTCCTTGCCAGCTCACTTAGTAAGAGGCATATCTTTCTCCAAAGATTGGTTTCTCCAGAAGCAGATTCTGAAATGGAGATTTTTGTATAAGGGATTGATTGAAGAAGTACTCTCAAGAGTAAAGCAGGGTAGGAGAGAATAAGCCATGAAAGATGTAGTTTCAGCTCTAGCCTCTGCTTGATCCCACAAGAAGCTCTGGCGCTTGAACCAGCACGTTGTCCTACCTGGAGGTAAGAGTCGAAAGGATTTTGTACCCTCTCCCTAAAGCAGGCAGTCATTGGCTGAGGGAAACCCTCATGGGAAAGGCATGATGCCCCATGCAGTTCCAAGGAAAGCAGCTCCAACTGACCAAGGATACTTCTCCAAGGAATAGTACAGCTATCAGTCATAAACAGCCAACTCTCACAGGAAAGAGCATCTGAGTGAAACACCAACAGCTTACGACCACATGTGACCAAGAGTTGTCCTCCAGTAAGAAAAATCAGCTTTTCTCTGTGTGGCCTTCTTCAGAAGGAAGCTAACCAGACCACTTCTCTCTGGCCAGTTGCCTGGCAGAGCTACCTGGTGAGCCTCACTGTCAGTCCAAGGTCATATCAGATGGATGTCTCCATCCTAGTAGCCACTTGGAAAGGTGTAGTGCTAAAAGCTAAATCTCCACCTAGAGTAAAAAAGCAATAACAGGCAGGTATTGGCTTGAGTTATTATGTCTCCCACCTTGATTCAGCTGAAATAACTTGATGTAGCCCTTAGCTGCTGCTGCTAAGTCGCTTCAGTCATGTCCGACTCTGTGTGACCCCATAGACGGCAGCCCACCAGGCTCCCCCGTCCCTGGGATTCTCCAGGCAAGAACACTGGAGAGGGTTGCCATTTCCTTCTCCAATGCATGAAAGTGGAAATTGAAAGTGAAGTCGCAGATCATCCCACCCTCACCTTCTCAGTGTGAGGGGGGTTCAGGATGGGGAACACATGTACACCTGCGGCGGATTCCCGACAAGTATGGCAAAAACCACCAAGCATTGTAAAACACTTAGCCTCCCATTAAAATAAATAAATTTCAAAAAATCATGTCAATGTATGGCAAAACCAATACAGTATGGTAATGCAAAATAAACTAAAAATAAAAATGAAAAAAAAAAACTAAAAAAAGAAACAGAAAGTGAAGTCGCTCAGTCGTGTCCGACTCTTAGCGACCCCATGGACTGCAGCCTACCAGGCTCCTCCGTCCATGGGATTTTCCAGGCAAGAGTACTGGACTGGGTTGCCATTGTCTCCTCCAGTAGCCCTTAGCAATCTTGTCTTATTAGGAATTTTGTGAACTTGATATGCAAAATAAAACTAAAGGGAGGATGATCTGTGCTGTTAACCTCACTGCGGTTCACAATTTTTGTGCAACGTTTCCCATGTAACTAGCTTTTCCATCACTTTCCAGAGTGGTTTCAAATTATGGCAACAGAATTATTCTTGCAATTTAACAAAGCCATTTCATGAAGAAATTTTGGCTCAAGGCATGCTCAGAGAGCTCTTGAAATTGAATTAACCAAGTGAATGGGGGCCCTTGTCTTTCCAAATTAATCAAAGACCTACTTCTCTGTAATAACAAAACACTCCAAAACTCGCTTTTTTCCTTGCTGATGATTTATCAGCCCCATTAAAAAAATCCACCTACCCAGCCTATAAAACTCGAGGAAAGAGTTCTGCTTTCATTCAGTCCTACCACCTACCAGTTTCTCAAATATATATATATTACACACACACACACACACACACACACACACACACACACACATATATACACATACATATATAAATACATGCTAAAACTAAAATATTGGCCAAAGTTATTATTATACATCAACTATCTTATTCAATGTGACAAATATTTATTTAGCATAACTGTGCCAGACACTGTGCTAAATGCTAAGCTTGCAAAAGAGAATGAGGCATGTGTCCCATCTTCAAGTTGCTGCCAGATCATTCATTGGGAGAGATGGACTTGAATTCAAATAAATTCCAGTAGAACTGGGGCATGTGGATGAAACAATTTTTCATAGGTTAGTTTGCAAAAGCTTCACTGAGATGGTGGTAATGTTTTTGAAGTTCAGAGGATGAGTATGCATTGTCTAGTAACTGTAATAATTAATATCCTAGTTTATAGAATAATCAATGAATCTACATTTCAAAATTCAGAAGAGTCACTTTTTTCCAAGATATACTAGTGAAGCTTCCAATATAAAATGCTCCATAAGAAAATCATAGATAATAAACATTTCTGACATCTAAAACCAAAGGAAAGAAGCGGGCTTGATACAGTGTAAATAGTGATTAAAAAAAAGAAAGAAAATCATAATTATACAGACCTTATTGTTTGCTACCAAATTATGTTTCTTCTTTCCACTCATTCAGCTCAACAAACATTTACTGAATACTTCCCAGAAGCCACACCTGGCAATATTTAAGATGATGTAGAATAGTTGTGTGTGCAAAATCTAAATTTTGGAACTTTAGAACAAAACCTCTGCCAATGAAAGACATTTTTTTAAAAAAGGAATGATATTCATAATTGTTTGATGCATTGCTCATATTTTTCTTTACCAAAGGCTTCTCGTGCAAAAAATTAAATAATTAATTCTCTAAAACATGAAAACCGGAAGCACCCCAAGGATGGCAGGTACATTAGCAAACGTAAGGAGCTCTCCCACCTCAAGAGAGTCTGCCGCCTGAGTAGTTCCAGACTATGGAAGATGGATTAGCCATTGCTGACAACCATGAAATTGATGTAGCTAGAGAATGATTCAAGCATAAGAGTCACAGTCATAGTCATGGGATTTAGAGATGGAAGGAAATCCACTCATCAGGAGCAGACGGTTGTTTGTCAAACACTCATCCAATTTAAATAGCTCTTCCTGTACTGAAACCAAAGGTCAAGATTAAAGCATTGGGGGAAAAATCAGCGTGTCAACCCACAAGCACAAGGTGGGCAAGGAGAGGCCACCCATTTGGGCTGCAGCGATTTCAGGGCTCCCAACCTTTAACATGCCCAGCATGTGCACAAGCACACACACGCTCACACACATGCTCATTCACACACACACACACACACACACACACTCACTCTGTACCTCAAAAGCACAGCCGTAAGTCTCACACTTTCAGAGAACTGTAATGACAGTTCAGATGTCGAATTCATTCCTGGACTCAGTTAGAGTAAAATTCCTCTGGGAAATAGAAAGACTTGTTTACTGTGTGATCCAACAATGCCATCCCTAGAGAAGAAATCTTACATTCCTACAAAGACTTGTACAAGAATGTTTATAGCAGCTCTACTCATAATTGCCCAAAGCTGCAAGCAAATGTCCTCCAACAGGTGCTAAGCTCTCTGCAGTACAGCTACAGCCTGGAATACTACCCAGCAAGAAGAAGGAGTGACTAAGAATGCAAGACAGCGCCATGCGTGGACCTTATAAGCATCATGCTGAGTGAAAGAAGCCACTCTCAAAGGTCACCGTCACAGTGAGAGTCTCTTTACATGATATGGAGAAGGATGGAGAACAGATTTGCAGTTGCCAGGTTCAGGTGTGGGAAGCAGGGTTTTGTAAAGTGACAGCCCAAGGTTTGGGGTTTTTTTCAGTGATTGAACTATTCTGCATCCTGATTGTGGTGAAGGTGACACAAACCTACCTGGTGTTAAAACTCATAGAACTCTATATTAAAACAATTGTAAAATATGTCAATTTTTTTTTAAAAAAATTTAAGACAATGCATGCCAACCTCAAAAAGAAAAGAGAGATGTATAATTAGCTACAATGTGGAAGGATAATCAGATTCTCCTTCTCTCCAAAAATCTGATTTATATAAAGTGAGAGGGAAGAAAGATGACGAAAGCATTTGGTGCACCTGGAGGTGGATGTGCAGGGGATGTAATGTGTAGAAAAGAAATGGCATGAGTGAGGGAGGATAAAGAGCAAAGAAAATGAAGTCTGGGAAGCCAGGGTGTTTTCTGACTCCTCCATTTTGCCCAAGGAGCAAGTCTGAGATTCGGAACCATAACAGCACCAATTCCAGAAATTGAGCAGATAAGATGATGCTCTTTAGAACCAATTACACAGCCCCCAATTTTTGTTCTTCAAGAAATGGAGGTTGAGAAGAAGAAAGCTGAATAAAATGGAAGGAGCAGGGGCAGATCAGCAAACTAAAACAAGAGGATGTGTTCCCCTAAGTACTTTCACAGTGAATATTGCTTTTCACCTCGTGTGTAAGTGCAGAGGTGAGTCAGCAGCTCTCCATCAATGGTAGCATTGAAATCATCTGCCTTTGCTGAATGACCCACCTCTTGTCTATTCCCAGCCCTTGAAAGAAAATGATCCAATTACTTACTCTCCACGTTGACAAGAGGCTGGTTTTGACAAAGACTAGGAATCATCATCAGTTAAACAAGCCTTCCAAACTTTAAGCCTCTCAGATGAGTCACGTGCATTTGGGAGCATATGTTTATTACATATCTACTTCTAAACCAGTGGTTCTCAACTGGGGACAGTTATGCCCTTCATGGGATACTTACTTGGCAGTGTCAGGAGACATTGTGGGTTGTTACAGCTTGGGAGAGGATGCTACTGCGTGTCTCAGGTGGAGGCCAGGGAGGCTGCTGAACATCCCTACAATGCACAGGAGCTGCCCCACAACAGAGAACTATGCAGCCCCAAATATCAGTAGTACCAGGATTTCAAAACACCTGTTCTAAATGTTCTACTAGTACTTGAAATATTTCCATTACCTAACCTACATGCTACCTTTTCCCGAAATAACTTTTACTCATAGTGGTTTTTCTAACACATGTGGTGTGGCTGGAGATCTGGTTGGGTTTCTTGACTTCACAACTAAAGCTGCTGATCACCACAGGAAGCTGCAAACTAAATACAGTTGCTTTGACTTAAAAACTCAGGCTGCACGCTCATCCCCATATGCTAAGTGCATTTTCCACATTTGGTATTTTTTATGGGGCAAATAAAATCCACACTGCTTTCTCAAGTTCATACAAAGATCAATCAGTGTTCTCCATGGAAACATCACCCAGCTCAGGGCAGAGCAAAAAAATGTGCCCCCTCTGAAAAGGGACAGTCCTTCTTGTTTCAGAGGCTCATGACAGGTAAGATGATATGTATGTTCATGCTTCCTCAACATTTAAAAAGCATGAATTGTTTTCAGTGTAATAGCCAGAACAACCTGTTGAAATCACCAAGCTCCCTGTGTACCCACTTTCCTGTCCTCATCACCCCTCTCTCTTAAAGCTACAGCTGTCCTCAGCTGGGCAATGATGAATTCCTTCTAACCTGAAATGTAGACTAGCGAATCCTCTGCATCCTCTGACACAAGGAAGAGAAGGCAAAGTAAACCCGAGTCACATCTCTTTCAGTGAAGGTTTAATAGAAACATTAAGTTGCCATTCATGCTCGAATGAATTCTGTACGTGCTGAACTTTCTTTTGCTGCATCACAGACACTTGGGTTTTTCATACATTTGTCTCCTGTCTCTCTTTCACCTCCTGTCCCATCCAGGCTCAAAGAATCAGCACAAAGGTACATTATGCTGCTGTCTTGGTTCTTTATCAGTGTCTTGTTAAAAAAAAAAAAGACAGCGATGAATGGTGTCGAGCATAAATGAAAGCAGGTGTGGCACACCTTGCCTTCCATCTCGTGTCAGACATTTTCAAACACATAATAGGAAAATTGTGCTCTAACAGGGCCCAATTTGTTGCCATTTCTAAAATGCCTAAAGCGCTAGAGGATGACTAACAGCTCTAGCTCATTTCTTCCATCTATGCATTATTATGAGAGCAATACATTCACTGCAGATGAAAAGGACATTTATTCAAAGACCACCTGCCCCCAAAGGCCTGATTTTCTATGTAGAGACTCTTTCCTATAAGAGGAGTAACATTTCAGCCTGAACTTAACAGCCCCCTTACTATGATGGGTTCCATAAGCTGCTTGTATTTATGGCATAGTGAAGTTACATCCAAAGAGAATAATCACCTAAAGCACAGCTCTGGCTAGAAATTTTGGTCACTGAGGATTTGGGGATGTAGGATAGGGGCTGTGAAATGCGTGTGTTAAATCAACAAACAGTAGGTCTAGCATCCCAGGTTCTATGACAGGTTTAAAATGACCTGCCTGTAAGGAGTTTAAGATATAACTGAAAACATAAGACAGATATACTTACAGCAAAAAGAAAAAACCCACTAAAACTAAATAAGGGCACTACAGATGTATATATTTCACTTATTGCAAGCTCTATATGATGGTGGTTAACCCTCGAATAAAAAAAAAAAGCCAAACTTCCTTTTGGGAGATTCAAGGAATATGATATCATATGATAGCCAGATGACATCAAATGCAAATCAAATGTGGGTTTTCTGAAGACATCAAGGTATGGCAGCCATATGTGGATGATTTTTAAAGTAGTCCCAATTTCAAGTATTTTATCATCTTGCCAGATTCGGTGCTGATTTTCAGTTCAGAAAATATGGTCACAATACGTGAAGGACTGGCTTCTCATCAGTGGAGTCTCTCCACACCACCGTAGGAGGAAGTTCCTAGAGAAAGACTTCTCGGGATAAGGAATCCCGCCATGAGTGGACAGTTGTCTCAAAGAAAGAAGGTAGCACTTGGTCTTTCTGCCCTCACATTTTAAGAGGTGATTCTCACTTTTGAACCTTTGGGCCCCTACAAATCGACTACATTTCCTGTCATCATGCTAAGGAGTCTGAAAGCATGAGAAACAAGCGATGTACTTTTGCAAGCAGTGTACTTAATCAAAGAGCAACAAATCTCTGACACAATAAAGACATTGTTTGTTGTTGTTGTTCTGTAAAGCAAGGGATATTTTTATCTTGGTCAGGCTGTGACATTTATGTGGGAATACATAAAATGAATTCTTATTCTCCAATTAGCCACAAAGCTCTTGACCCGAGGTTATGCTTATAAAGGAAGCAAAGAGAATCAGAATTCAGAGAGAAGATGCCTCAAGCCCAGTATATCCACTGAAAACCATCAAATCCATCAAATTCAACATGAAAGAGCTTCTGTATTGTCTCCACGAACAATTTCTTTTTCCCATCTCCCGATTTTTCTCTTGCTGAGTGGAGGATTTTCAAAAGAACCATTGGGTCAATGACAAATTGACGGAAAATGCTTCAAGCCACTTGTTCCGTCAGCATGTACAGACTCCTTTAATTCTCAAATGACTGTCTTCGGTAGCCTTCCTGTTGTTAGGAGTTAGCAGTATTGATGTGTAATGAATAAATTGCACCCATTGGTTATTGTCAGAACAGAGTTAAATTACATGTTGAAACTGGCATTCCTTTCTTAAACCTTATTGGTAAATGAAGCATGAGTGATATGACTATGAAAGTCCTTCCTGACTCAGAGAAGAGTAAAAGAAAAAACAATTTTTAGATGACTGACTCCTTATAGGATAGGAAGAGAAATCCTAAATACCCACGAAATATCCAAAGGCCTTCTGGAGATCCTCTTAGGGCTGTGTCTCTTTCCTTCTCCTGTATCACACAAAAGCTAATAGTTCTATGTAAGACCAATGATGAAATGCTTGAGCTCCATTTGTTCACTGTTGTTTAGTCCCTAAGTTGTGTCTGACTCTTCTGTGACCCCACAGACTGTAGCCTGTCAGACTCCTCTGTCCATGGGATTTCCCAGGCAAGAATACTGGAGTGGGTTGCCGTTTGCTTCTCCAGGGGATCTTCTTGACCCAAGGATTGAACCCGAGTCTCCTGCATTGGCAGGCAGATTCTTTACCACTGAGCCACCAGGGAAGCCCCAAGCTCCATTAGAGAGGAGAATTAAGACAAGAATCCATTCATTTGTGAAGTTAGAAATGGTTAACTGAAACCTAAGCAGGCAGATCATCACTGTCAATATCTCATGCTTTCATGCAGCAAACCCTGATCTAGTCTTTCATGGCCTCCCATGATTCCTTACTCTTTTCCTTATGAGTTTTAGTTTTTATATTTATTTATTTATTTGGCTGTGTCAGGCCTTAGTTGTAGCACGTGGGATCTTTTTAGTTGCGGCATACAAAGTCTTAGTTGCAGTATGTGAACTCTTAGCTGCAGGATGTGCAATCTAGTTCCCTAACCAGGGATTGAACTTGGGCCCGCTGCATTGGGAGCACTGTGTCTTAGGCACTGGCCCACCAGGGAAGTCCCCCTTATGACTTTTAATGGGAATAGAAAAGAAGAAAAATGTTCCAATTCACAATCCTATTAATGAGGATTCAGTCCAAATTCAGGACTCTGTATAAATTATTATACACTAAGTACATCTTAAATTACATCAATATACTTGAAATGGGAAATGAAAACAGGTTTATAGATTTTTTTTTTTTTGCCACACCACAGGGCTTGAAGTATCTTAGATCCCTGACCACTGCCAAAACCCCACCCTCACCACTGAAAGTGCAGAGTCCTAACAACTGTACAGCCAGGGAATTATCAGATTTAAGGATTTTAAATAGCTACTGATTGTTTGCCAAATGAACTTGCCTTTGTAAAATCCAGTTGATAACTCACCCTTATCCCCAACACATTTTTGTTCTTTTGTATGGAATATTTAGTCATTGAAATTGTTTATTCAACAAGCTATTCATTCAAGTAACACGGAGTTTCCAATATCTAACTAAGACAGTTCTTAATCTTAAGGAGCTCAGTCCAAGGGGGAAATTTTATCTAAAGTCATAAAAGAAAATTTAAAGTCATCAAAAAATCATAAAGAAAATTTAAACCATTCAGTAATGTTATTGTTATATCTAACTGTGATATTCTTATTCAGAAGCTATTTTTTTTATTCTTGTAAGATAAAACAATTATATTAAGAATCAGAAGTTTTCAGAGAAAAGAATTACAAAATGAAAAAAAATTAAAGTGATATTAAAGTTAATTGGATGTATCAGTATGAAGTCATTTGTAAAATATACATATAATTAAACTGCATTAAAATGTCCTAGAAGCAGTCACCCCCAATCATCGAACTTAACCTTGAAACTGTTTTTTTTTCTAATACTTATTCCTCACTCAAAGGAGCTATGTCTCCTTAAAGAAATGGCTGATACCAGGCCTGGGGCCGAGAAGGTACAATTATAGGTCTGAAGTTACAATTATAGCCTGGTGGGCTGCCGTCTGTGGGGTCGCACAGAGTCGGACACGACTGAAGCGACTTAGCAGCAGCAGCAGCAGGCAAGAAAGAAAGGGAGCTTTTGAAGATGAATTGAGGCATGTCAAAAGGACACAGGAACCAGACTGAAAGTGCCCCGCCTACTGGCCAAAGTTGTTACAAATGAGCATCAAAAAGAACAATGTAGTCATTCGAAATGTATTGAATGTATGAAAATCCATAAATCAAAAAAGAGAAAGCCAGGAAAAATCCATTTGGCATCATTAAGGGCAGCTCTAAAACCAACTCCTTCCTTTGAAAGTTGGTGATTAAAGGAAAAGAATTAAGCATTTATCCTGGAAAGGTAGCCAAATAGCTGTAATTGATAAAAGACAACTCTTCATTCCATAAAGATGCCAGTTAATACATGTAAAAGGAATGCTAGAATTATGCAATTATTATTTTGCAGCCCTCACAGAAATTATTGATTTGGGCAAGGATTATCAATTGGTGTTTAAAAAGAAAACTTTTAAGGGAATGGTTGATGAGGAATGAGGCATTTATATGCTGCCAAGAAAAACCAAACTAAATCTTCGGACTCTGGTCTTGAAGAGTAAAACTTAAGTGTATGGCAAAGAGATCAAGCTATCATCACTTTAATTCAGGGTTAAGTCTCTGCAGCACCAATGGTAGAACAAGCAGATATTACATGTCACCTGATGTGACGCACTATAACGTACCCATCATCTATGATGAATTCTTGCAGCAAATATTTAACATGTACCTATCAAGCTTTCAGAGCCAACTTCTGCTTTACAGGAAATACAGCCAAATACAGCAAAGTGACACCACAAGGAATCAACCACACAAATCCAGACAGTGAAATATTTTTATGGGCAACTTGCCCATCAGTAAGTCAAGGTCATGAAAAACAGACTGTTTTGGAATAAAAGAGACTTAAGAGAAATCACCATATGTGATGGGTGGTCCTATAGTGAACTCTGATTGATTAAAGGGCATTTTGGAAGCAGTTGGGAAAATTTGAATATTGACTGCATATTAGCTTTAAGGAACATAATTTTAGCTTCAAGCATGATAGTTATTTTGCCCAAGATGATTTGTAAAGATGCATATTCAGTAGCTTATTTAGAGTGGTATGCAACATAAGCCAAGCCTAGAGCTAAGTGTGATCCATGAACCAGCAACACAAGCCTCATCTGGGAGCTTGTTAGAAATACAGGCACTCAGCCTTCACCCCAGACCTACTAAATCAAGAGTCTGCAGCTCAACAAGATCCCCTGGGGATTCCTCTGCACATTGCAGGTTAAGAAGCATAGTTGTAGAGTATGTATCTTCCTACATGGGAAACCACAGAAGAATGTTGTGACAGGATGTCAATTGCTTCTGCCTCCAGCTCCCAGTGGACTGATGTGCCCCATTCCATCCCGAAATGGATTGGGGGTATTCCCTGACAGTCCAGTGGTTAGGATTTGGTGCTTTAACTGCCAAATGTGCGAGTTCAGTCCCTGGTCAGGGAACTAAGATCCACAAGCCGAGGGGCATGGCCAAAAAGGAAAAAAGCAAACCAAAATTGGATTGGGACCTAGCCTCTTAGTCCACAAGACTCAGCCTTTAGTTTTTCTGTCTACCTTCTTCACTTTTTTCCTGTCTTATAACTGCTCCTGTGGATGTGTGTGTGTGCTCAGTTGTGTCCGACTCTTTGCGACTCCATGGACTGTAGCCCGCCAGGCTCCTCTGTCCATGGATTTTCCCCGGCAAGAATACTGGAGTGGGTAGCCATTCCCTTCTGCAGGGGATCTTCCCAACCCAGGGATGGAACTCGCATCTCCTGCATTGGCAGGCAGATTCTTTACCACTGCGCCACCTGGGAAGCCATAACTGCTCCTAGTGGTTCCCAGCTTTCAGCTCCAGGTTAAAGAGAGTCTGGTCAGGAGATGTGCTATTGTATTCAGTGGACCGAAGCAGTCATGCAGTGACTATGGAAAACCCTTTTTGTGGGGGGCGGGGAGAGACAGTGCCCTCTGTGACTTGTTTCCATCACATCCCTTCCCTTCTTGCCCAGGTTCTGCTTAGTTCAGAGTGAGCTCTGCTGGTTCCCTCTTAATCTTTTCCAGGACTTAGTGCTATCCCATGCTGGCATACTATTTTAAATAGTGCCCCCCCCCAAAAAAAAAACTCATGTCCACCTAGAAAGTCAGAATGTGACTTTATTTGGAGATAGAGTCTTTGGAGTTGCAATCAAGTTAAAATGAAGTCATACTGCAGTAGGCTGAGCCCTAAATCCATATGACAATTGCAGGAAATTTGGACACACACACAGGGAGAATGCCACGTGGCAATGGAGGCAGAGATTGGAGTCTACAAGTGTCTACAAGTCAAGGACCACCAAGGACTGCCAGCAGACAACAGAAGTTAGGAAGAGGCAGGGCAGGATCCTCTCCTAGAGCCTTCAGAGCTTTGCCAACACCTTGGTTTCAGACTTCTAGCCTCCAGTACTGTGAAAAAATAAATTTCTGTTGTTTTAAGCCATCAAATTTATGGTGCTTTGTTACAACAGTCCTCAGAAACTAATACACTGGGCAGTCCTCCTATCCTAAATTCAAAAGGAAGAATATGAAAAAAAAAGGAAGAATATGAATATTAGTTAACTTTCATCAAGTGTTTATGGTGAGCAAGACACCAGACTAAGTACTTTATATGCAATTATCTAATTTAATTTTCAAATCATCCTATCAATTAGATAAATTTATCCTCCATTCTACAGATTAGAAAACTGAAGCTGAGGGAAATCAGTGACCTTGTATAAATCTACAAAGTTAATGAATAGCTGGGTGGGATTTAATGCATCTGTCTGACCACAGCCCATGCACTTAATCACCATGCTGCAAAAGTCAAGATGAAAATAGAATCATATTTTGACCAGGATTTTTCAATATGCATGTCCCATGATCATTTTGATTATGAACTTGTATCATTTCCCAGTCAGAAGGCAGCAAAAGCCAAGGCCCTGAGAAACTAGGGACCCAGGGTCGCTCAGAAGGCTACCAGTCCTGGTCTTTTGGTTACCCGATCTATCAAAGTGGCTTTTTTATTCTCACCTACTGATGTCTCCATTGTTTCTGAATACAGTTCATGTCACAACTGAACCTAAAATAGCTTTCAGTCAGCTCTATCCTATTAGATACTTGAAATAATCAGTCTTTTATTCTTGTTAGGACAGAGATAAAGCCAAAAAGTGTGATCTGTACCATACATTACCATTGACTAGCTGAAAAATGCCTGACTTAAATAATCATTAGCTTCCTGCACTAGCTAAAAGCCAGAAAGCTCCATTTAAAATACACCAGTATTTTTACTCAATTGCCTCTTTGTCTTTCCTGCAAAACCCAGAGACAAATCCTCCTCATTATCAAGAGTGACATCTGGGGAAAGAGGCTGCTTAGGAAGGGGTCAAAGTTACCTTTCAATGATTAACAGCTTAGATGTGAATTTAGTGTTCCAGTAGTCTCAATATTTTATGAGAATTCTAGGCTTTTGAATTATCACTACTTAAGTGTCTAAATAACTCGTAAACATAATTATGAGAATCCTAAAATGATTAAAGTGGCTTGGGAGGGGGGGTAGGGGTAGGGAGGCTGTTATTGTTTTCAGTGCTAGAGCCCAGTAAGGTAAGAGGATTCGTCACAACTCGGAGCCAGAAATATTTGGGTTTTCCTTCTTTAACTGATTTTTTAAAAATATTTATTTATTTGGCTGTGCCGGGTCTTAGCTGTAGCACCTGGGATCTTCGATCTTCTTTGTGGTCTCGAACTTTCAGCTGCAGCGTGTGAACTGTTAGTTACAACATGTGGAATCTAGTTCCCTGACCAGGGATCCAACCCAGGCCCCTGCATTGGGAGCATGGAGTCTTAGCCGCTGAACCACCAGGGAAGTCCCTGACTGATTTTTAAAACCATTTAAACAAATATCTTATTGATCTCCAGCTCTTGAGGCTGCTCTATTTTGTTTTCAGCTCCTGTTTTATGTTTCATGTAGCCTATCAAATTAGCCCAGGGCTGAAAGGGTATGATGGGGAGGGGGATCTATATTACATTGTCTTTATTTCTTTGCACTTACATAGAGCTTTAGAATTTCAAATCTATTATCGTTACTTGATGTTCACGATACTTATAAGAGGGAGGCAGAAAAAACATTACTCTGGTGGCCCCTTGTGAAAAGAGAGTTTGCTTTGACAGTCCAACAAGTGAGCTTTGGGACTTAGATACTCTTGACCAAAGGGCAGGACGACTCCCATAGGCTTTGGGAGGGGCTAACATAAGGAAGAAAGGGACACCTACTTAGCTGATCGGATCAATGGAGACAATCCTGGCAACCAGTTCAGTAACAGATGCTCCAGCCAGATGGCCCTTTCATTCATTTTACACATGAGGAAACTGAGGCCCATTCGTGCAACAGATTCATCGGACAAATATTTACTGAACACTGGGCTTGGGATACGGTATCCAGAGTTGCATTCTGAGGGGAGTGGACATTAGCTGAATGGATAACTGCTCTGAAGATAAAGCATGGTGAGGGGACAGAGAGGGATGGGAGTGCTGTTTTAGATAAGACACCATTAAAGCAGATCCCTGAAGGTAGTGGGGGCGTTAGCTAATGGATATCCAGGGCAAGGTTATACCACTTAAAGGCTCTGAGGCAAGAACATACTTGGAGAGTTCAGCAGCTGGGAGGCCAGTGTGACTGAGCAGAGAGAAGGAAGAGAAGAGTGAAACAAGAGGTCAGTCTCATGCTGGAGGTGGGTTGAATGCAGGGGATATTATATAAGGCTCATGTGATATGAATTCTCCATTTCTTTCTAAATGCAGTTGGAAACCATTGTGGGTTTTGCACAGGGCAGTGACGTGATCTGGCTGGCACTTTTAAAGGATCACTCCACCTGCTGTGTTGAGAACAGATTGTAAAGTGGACACGAGTGAAAGAAGGGATGCTCGTCCAGGCAAGAGATGATGGTGGGAAAAAGAGAAATGATGATGGTGATGAGAGACAGCAGAATCAGAATATTTTTCTAAGAGAGAGCTGGGAGGATTACCGAAGAATTGGGATGGAAGTATGAGAGAGAGGAATCAGGAGTGATTCCACTTTGGGGCCTGAATAATTGAGTGAACTATAATCCCATTACTTTAGATCAGGGGTCAGCAAACTTTTTCTGTAAAGTGCCAGATGGTAAATATCTTCAGCTTTACAGACCAGACAACCTCTGTTGCAACTAGTCAACTCTACCGTGAAATGTGAAAACAGCCATGTGAAGTCGTTCAGTCGTGTCTGACTCTTTGTGACCCCGTGGACTGTAGCCCGCCAGGCTCCTCTGTCCATGGGATTCTCCAGGCAAGAATACTGGAGTGGGTTGCCATGTCCTTCTCCAGGGGATCTTCCCAACCCAGGGATCGAACCCAGGTCTCCTGCATTGCAGGCAGACGCTTTACCATCTGAGCCACCAGGGAAGCTGTAAAGCAGCCATAGATAACAAGTAATGAATGGACATGGCTGTGTTCCCATAAAACTTTATAAAACCGATTTACTCATGATTACATAGCTGATATGGAGCCAGGATGAGAAGTTTGATCTACCAGTCCCCACTCTGCTGTTCTTTCTGCTGTCCGGCCTCTCCTAATAAGATTGCTCCTACCACCAGCACTCTGTGAGCATCACAGTGTACAAAGCCAACAGTATTTTAAAAACCACCAGGCACTCGGTTAGTTCCATCCAGTGGGCATCTACAAATGGCAGAGAAGTTCAGCAGTCCACATGCCCAAGAGAGGGCAAACAGTCTCCCCTCACACCTCTATTCTAAAGGATATGTCCGCACGGGCACTTGTTGAAGGTCTTGTCGTACTTTCAGTAAGGTCGCTGCAATGAACTTGGGGCATGCTGTTCTTTGTCAGAGTAAATTTGCACAATATTGCCAAGCAAGAAAAGAGAAAGATATCCTACTGCATCGTTTCAGTAGCTCTAACAAGATGAACCTAAAATTGAGGTTTCTTTTTTTCCTTTTTGGCTTCTGCCAAGAATTAAAAGAGAGATTCTGGCTGTATCTCCTGTAATAAACTGTAATTACTGCAGTGATTAACAATCACCTCTTCTGTTTCCTCAAGCCCTTTCTGTTATGTCTCTGGCTGCGGGTCACAGAGGTGAGCAGTCTCAGGGCTTCAGCAGGAGGTGTCTGATTCTCAGCTATTATTGGCTTTGGCCCTCACTAGTGCCCTCCAAGTTTGCATCTACAGTTTATTTCTGTGTGCCCATCAGTAACCAATTACTCAAAACTCTTCATGGGTTCCTCATCCTGACCTCAAGGCCCCTTGAGCTCTTCCAGCTCATGTTCAACCACTTCTATTATGCTCTCAGGGTACAGGAAAATCTGAATCTTCTCTTCTACCACTAGGGAGGGCCAAGAGATGTGCGAGTTGATCTGGCTACCTGGACCCTCCTAAATGGGCCCCCATTTCCACTCTAGATGACACATCCTGGGGAATCCTTAGGCTCTTTGATGTCTTTTCTGGTTCAAGCCTAGAAATAGAGCACAAGATTCTCTTCCCTCAGATTCCCAAACTTGGGTGAAAGATTTCTCATGCTCATACCCAGTGGCATGCTAGAGCCAGCTCCTACGGATTCGCTAGAGCCAATTGTGTGTATTTCTTTCCAACTCCAGTCAATGATGTTGTCTTGGTAACTTGAAATTGGCCATGCATGGTGGGAGTATTTATACAAGAGAAAGTGGAAAACACTATAATTGAGGCTTCTTTTCTTTGTTTTTCCATCTGTTAAACATTTACCAGCACATGACTACCCATACCCATTTCACGGTCTGATGGGGATGTGGGAGATGGGGGTCAAAAAGGTCCTTCTCGAGGACATTACTAACGTCTAAGCTACTGTCTCTCTCTATTTCACCTCTCCTCTCACTTGTTAACCTGTGGAAACTTCTAAGTGTAAAGTAGTAGAACTTTCACCAGGATTTTGTCCTAAATCTACTGTTTAAGGCACCTAGGCGCCCCCTCCACACATTCCAGTTTCACTGGTACAGGTACAACCTTGGCATTGATTATTTTAGCCCCCGAGGTGATTCTAACATGCACCAAAGTTTAGGAACAACGGTTTTAAGGCATTGGCTCTCCACCCTGCTTGCATGCTCGCATTACCTGGGGAATTTATGAATATATATGTGAATGTCCACAAAAACCAATTACACTTGAATCTTTTCAGTTAAAATCCAGGTACTGGTAAATTTTAAAGCACTTTCTGGTGATGCCGATGCTAGGAGAAGGCTGAGGACTGCTGTTTCTAGCATACAATTTTGCTCCATTAGTGTTTAAATAAAACATTCTAGTAAAGTTCAATGCCTTTTCTCTGAATCTATCTAGAAATTCAAAAGCTGTAAAATGTCATGGCTTTCTCTCTATTTTCCTGCTTATAACCAGCCTACCTTGTGGGGAATTTGTTTAAAAAGGTTTCACTCTGCCTGAACGGTGCAAGAAAGAGATAGGTAAATGGGAATTCCTGTAGTCAAAAAACACACAAATGTTATTGTAAATATTATAAGACTTTAAAATATAGTCTTTAAAATAAAGCTTAAAAACAGATTCAATCGTTTTCTTCAAGAGAAAAGAAAAAATGGCACAATCTCTAGGTATCTGAATCTGTTTGGGCCCCTATAACAGAATATCATAGACTGGGAGAGTCAAAAATAACAAAAACGTATTTCTCACAGTTCTGGAAGCTGGAAGTCCAAGATCAAGGCACTGGCAGCTTCTGTGTCTGGTGAGGGCCCACTTCCTAGCTCACATGTCAGTGTCCTCTTACCATGCCCTCACATGGAGTGAGGGAACTCTCCCAGTCTATTTCATAAGGGCACAAATCCCATTCACGAGGGCTCCATCCTCATGACTAATCACCCTCTCAAAAGCTTCCACCTCCTAATACCACGGCACTGAGGGTTAGGTTTTAGCATATGAATTTTGAGGGGACACATTCAGTCCGTAGCATTTGGCTTCTGTGGTCATGTTGGTTTGTTTGCTTTTTCGAGGTTAGGTTGTTTTTCATTCTGGTTTCAGTTTTCAAAAGCTCAGATCACATTAATGATCTTGCGACAATGAGTCTTTACAGGCAATAAGTCTCTACAGGGAGATTAGTATAGTTATTTTGTTACATTCTGGAATGTGCTTGTTCCTCTACCATGCACAATTAAATCCTGTCCTCTGCTTTTTCCCACTAAAAATCCAGTTAGATTCTTAATAACTCTTATTATTTTTATAATCTCACACCTCAGTGAAGCTTTAAATCACGTCTCCCTACAAGATACCTCCCCCTTCCACTGAGATTTATCCAAGAGTTTGGCCAGCAGATCTATTGAATCAGTGATGGTGGTATGATAATGATATTGGTAAAAGCATATTTTAGTAACTAAAAAAATTAGTTACTAGCTTCATTGTTCAAGTGTGACTTTGCAATGTGTCCCATAAACACATCAACATCACTACCTCAATTTAGTCATTTGGCAGATATAGCAAGCTCAAATGCAAAATGGGAAGCAACACTCTCAAGTCAGAGTGACATGGATTTGAATCCCATCTTTGCCACCAAATAGACATGTGGATTTGGCGAGTTATTTTTACTCTAGGCCTTGGTTTTCTCATCCTTTAACTAGAGATACTAATGCTTTTCTTAGAGATGTGTTACAAGAATCACAGTTAATGCACTTAGACTGAGAAATTTGATACATTAAGTGGGTCTTTCTAATTACTATTTTCAGGTCTAGGCTTAGCCATAGGACAGTAGCCACATACTTATATTAAAGTGCTTTCTCACAAGCAGAGAGAAACAGTAAGCTTTCATTTGCCCTTTTAATTTTAATATATTAGCAACCACCAACCTATACCTAGCATTCAGTGTACCATGTGTGTGCCAGAGGTGGTAGCAAAGAAAGGGAAAGGAGACAAGAAAAAGAAAAAAGTGGGAAGTATGCTGCACAAATTATCAGATTTCATTTTCAAACCCTCAGAATCACCAGTAAAGATTAAGATGCAAAGGGAAATTTGTTCCAGCAGAAAACTATTCAAATACCACCCTTTCTTATTTCCAGAGTTCACCAGTTTGTCAGTGCTCGTCTAATTCTTCTGATGACACAGAGAGCTTCTACTGGATGTAACTGTTATTTTCTCTTTCTGTGTGTTCTTCCGGCAGCACTTTGTTTTTATCTCTACCTAACACTTTGAATGTTTTAATATTTCCCTTACAGATTTTTCTCTTCCCCCTTCCCTAGTGTTTCTCTACCTCAGCTGCACTTTGAAATCACCTGGGGAACTTTAAAAGGTATGAAAGTCTGGGTTCCCCCAAATTCTGATTTTATTGTGCAACTTAAAGTTCTCCAAGTGACTATAATCTGCAACCAAACTTTTGACGCCCCCCAGCCAACACCCTCCCTAGACTATTGCGAGCACCATGGAGACAGTGGCTGTGCCACACTCAGCCTTTTGTGCCTGGTGCGTAGCACAGTGGCTGGAACAAGAGGTGCTCAACAAATGCAGGTGATACTTAAGATCTTGTCATTTGTCATTCTCTCACAACCAAGGAAGGAAATGATCAGGATATTCCTAATAGTCTGATCCTAGAATCTTGGGTCCAACAATCCCAGGGGCTCTTGTAATTAGGTTCTCATGTTCACCAGTTGGCTCAGGCCCTGGATAATGATGACACTGGTGGTGATCCCCCAAGCCTTCTTTCATATATTAAATGGAGACAGAATAATTTCATGTCATTTGGAAACCTGAGAGAGGGATCACCAATCCTTTTTGCAAAGGAAAAATGAGACTATCCTTCCTGGAAATACTTAACGGAAGCATAAAGAATACTGCAGAAAAATCTCCTTTTCAGTGGGTAGCTCCATCCAAGTTAAAGCATGTCAGCCTATCAATAAACATGGCAACATGTGACCGTATTTCATAATCTTCACTGCAACTCCTTATGCCTAATCATGTGTTTCATCTAGGGCACGTTTACTGAATGGATTTTTTGTGCAAGGTTCTGAAATACGTGTTATGAGAAATACAAGGAAGATGCAGTATGATAAACAAAATACATCAAAATTGCAGAGTACTTTACATTTACAAAGTGCATGACACTTTCTAAACTTTATACTTCAAAAGAGTCTTGTTCAACCCAGTCATCTGCCAATAAATTCACAAAAGTGTCCTGTCCCTCCTTCCTTCTCTTTGCCATAGTTACAACAAATTCTAATACTTTAGTTTCCACATCTAAGCCAGCTTCACAGAAAAATAAGTTATTACTTGCCTGGGCATAATTTAAGAAGTTCTAGAAAGATCTCGCAGCCAAAAACACCTACCTTCCTCGCCCACAAATGAAATTCCAACATTTGAGAGTCTTCTCTTCTTGGTATCCTATTGGGAGGAGTAGGAGAAGACTCTTACAACTTAAGGAAATTATCAGCTGCTTCCTTATCCCAGGGAGCCTGGGAGAAGGAGAGCAGGATCAGTGAAAGTCTGGAGGAGAATGAAGAAAGAGATGGTGGAGAGCATGGAAAACAAATTTCTCCATCTCCATACTACACATAAGGTCAGGGCTGAGCACTGCCCCATTTCTGCTTTGGGTAAAGTGATCACATGCTCAAAATGTCCAAAAACAGACTTCACTCCTTCTGTCTCAGTAAGCTCCCTAAGTCTGCTTTCACTTGCTTGACATATTTTGTTTATGTTCTTAAACCTTCTGAAGAAGAATTGCATATAAACGGCTCAGCATCCCCTGAGGAGGGAAAAAATATTTCTCATCTGGGCCCTATTGGCATTTTGAATGGGACAAAATTTGTGCTAGACATTTTCCCTCCCTCCTCGACCTCAGCAACTGGAAGTAGCACGCCCCCCAGTCATTGTGACAATCAAAAACGCTCCCACACTCCTCCAAATGCTCACTGGAAGGGTGGTTCTGGCGTGGGTTCAGAATCGCTCATTTTGCATCCTGAGCAAGCAAGACACAAAAGGCTCACAGCCGTCTTGTAGAGGCATTTTGCCTGCAAAACTTTGAGGATGAAGTTGTCATCTTATCCTACCACCTTCAGTAACAAAGCAAAAATTAGAAACTATCCAATCACGTGACACCCTTTCTACAAGAAATAAACCGGAAAGGAGTCTTCTCTCCCTCTTGAGAGAGCTTAAACATCACATATATCCCTCTTAAGCCTTCCCTGAATTGAATGGTTCTCAATAAAACTCCAAAACATTCTAAATTTATTTTGAAAGCTTTGAAGAGAGTTACTGAAGGAGTGAAGTCTGAGACATTATTCAACATAACAATAAACTTGACCTCAGTCAGAGAAGTTATGTCTACAGGAGGAACATTTCAGTGTCCCCCAGGGGGCGCCATAACCCCTTCGCAAGTATACCAGCCGGTGTTGTGTGATTAGGCTGGTCTCTGGCCCACCTCCATTATCAGCGGGTTGGTAGCAAAGAATAACTCTCAGCAATAAGATTGCCTGCAGACCATCCAGCGCAATTCTGGTAACCCCGTGGCACTTGGGCTGCACTGAGCTCTCGTAATCCATCCTGCTTGGATCTCTTCCAACAATGCAACATAACTCTGTTTGGCCTTGGGTGATCTCAAGGTGAACCAAGCTATCCTGTTCCTAAATGATGAAACCCAAATTAATCCAATTTCCAAGGTACTAAGCATTCCATTGCAAGGACTTCTGAGCGCTTCCATCCATTCAGACATTCAGCACCCGTATTCATCTCACCAAGAAAGAATCTGAACTATATCTCCAATTTCCCAAGCAATAATTCAAGATATTCCTAGTTTAAATGCTAAAACATTTTCTTCAGACAGTACAAGGTTTTGTTCTCACTTTGCCAGGAACAAACAATAGATAATCACTTTTTATGCACCCTTCCAGTTGGTATCAATTTTAATTTTATGCGTGTATGTTTTGTAAATTTTAAAGACAGACCCAGCACTACTAGTCTTGGGTGTGTATCCTAAAGAAATAGGTACCCAAACAGCTGTGTTCTGTGCACTATCCATAAAAATATTCCTACAAGAATGTTTAAATCAGCTTGTCTCATAGTAGGCCAAAACCCTAGAAAAATTCATCAGCAAGAAACTAGATAAACTGTGGTACATTCATTCATACAACTGGATACTACTTAGAAATAAAAAGGAATGAACTACTGATGTATACTACAGCAATCTCAAATGTGTTATGTAAGGCGAATGAAGCGAGATTTTTGAGTACATCCATTTATATGAATTTCAAGAACAGGTGAAACTAATCTGCAGTGTTAGCAGTCAGAAGAGTGGTTACCTCTGGGAGAGGGTGTTACTTGGGAAGGAGCATAGGGAACTTTCCAGGTGGTAGAATTGTTCTGTACCTTTAGGTGGTGGTTATATAAGTGTATGGGCTTCCCAAGTGGCTCGGTGATAAAGAACCTGCCTGCCAACGCAGGAGATGCAGGAGACCCATGTTTGATCCCTGGATCGGGAGGATCCCCTGGAGGAGGAAATGGCAACCCACTCCAGTATTCTTGCCTGGGAAATCCCATAGCCAAAGGAGCCTGGTGGGCTACAGGACATGGGGTTGCAAAGAGTCGGATGCAACTGAGCACAGCCCAGTATGAGTATATAGATAAAAATTCAGAAAACTATGTACTTGAGATGTGTGCATTTTACTGTAGGTCAATTATTCCTCAAAAAAAATTCCAGGGCAAGTGAAAAATAGTAAAAACAGAAGCCTCAGTGAAGCTTTTCTCTTGTGTGCAGTAATTACATGTGATGCCCAGTGTTTATACTAATATTTCTGTCACCTATGTCATATGTTGTGAAATCATATTTTTATGCTTACCTCTAAATTATGTAATTGAACAGGGCTGTCTGAGCTGGGGCAGCATCCAGAAGAGGAAGCAAACTTCCCCAAATCAATGAGTGGTCTCAGTTTAAAATGGGATTTGCTAAAGAGGCACTTCCTTATCCTCCAAACCTTGCCAGGAATCTTCGAGACAGGCCTCCTTTTATGAGGCCTGCTGAACTCTACAATGACTGTTGGAGCAATAATTGCCCTATGCCCCGAGTTTCTTCCTTTTTAGATTCAGTCTTTGCTCCTGTGAATAATTTATGACAAATCTGGTTTAGAAGACAAACACACAGGCTCTACCTGATTGAATGCCCCTTTCAGCTTTCAAAATGCAGTAAAGCAATTCAGTAATCTAAAATTATTTTTCCAAGAAAGCATTTAATTACTGTACAATTACCTAGACCCTGCATCTGAACTGGCACTTGCTAACTCTATCGCAAGAATAATTAGAAAATAAAGAAAGTCTTTAGAAAATCATATTCCAGTTGTATACAGCAACACAGTGCACTTCTTGCCTGCTTATCACATTTTTTTTTAATCACAGTAAAACAAATTAGAATTTCAAAGAAAGTTACTGCAGCATTGCTTACAGGGTTTTTGTTTCTCAGCAAGCTAAGAACTTGATGAAAGCTTGATTTATTATTGCATGTCAGAGTTCAAGGCCGCTAGCTGAGCTCAACAGAGGTAGACCCACCAATGAGCGAGGCTCAGTAAAGGACACTCCAGTAATCCTTTATATTTTATCAAAACATGAATGCATTGACCGCATAAGTTGCCACTGCAAAACCTGAAGAACTTTCATTCACACTTGTTTACAGGTTATAAGAACATATAAATGGAAGGATAAAATTGGGAAGCAATGCCTTTTTAAGAAGGAATTACAACCAGAAAATCAAGGTCTGCCAGTAGATCCTCAGGGTCAGTCTGAGATACCTACACACCCATTGCTGACCCCAAGACTTGCTTCTTGGGTTTGTCAAAGTTCTGTTCTTACATGGGGTTCTCTAGCAGTGGACCCTCAGGCTCGGGTACCTATACAGGTACGCAGTTTATCAACGAAGAGTTCCTGGGAGAAACCAGTAAGGCTAAGAGGGAAGCAGGATGGGGAAGGGGAAGAAGTCTAAGTAGGGTGTTATCTCAGGTATCTGGGGCTCTCAGCTCATGCGGATCCCATGGAGAGCCCTGGAATGTAAATCCTAGCTTGAAGCAAGAGAGCTCCGGCAGTCATGCCCTAATGGATCTGCAGTGGAGGTAGAAAGAGATACACTCCCATTAATTATCCTAGGGTGTGAAAGTGGGCTCCAGTAGCCCAAGGCCAGGTCCCTAAAGAAAGATGAAGGCAGTTGCTGCTAAGTCACTTCAGTCGGGTCCGACTCTGTGCAACCCCATAGACAGCAGCCCACCAGGCTCCCCCATCCCTGGGATTCTCCAGGCAAGAACACTGGAGTGGGATGCCATTTCCTTCTCCAATGCATGAAAGTGAAAAGTGAAAGTGAAGTTGCTCAGTCGTGTCTGACTCTTAGCGACCCCATGGACTGCAGCCCACCAGGCTCCTCCGTCCATGGGATTTTCCAGGCAAGAGTACTGGAGTGGGGTGTCATTGCCTTCTCCGATGAAGGCAGTTATGTATTGGTAAATACTTAACAGGTTTCCCTGGTGGCTTCAGTGGTAAAGAATCCACCTGCTAAGCAAGAGATGCGAGTTCATTCCCTGGGTAGGAAAGATCCCTTGGAGAAGGAAATGGCAACCCGCTCCAGTATTCTTAACTGAGGAATCCCATGGACAGAGGAGCCTGGGGGGCGACAGTCCATGGAGTCACAAAGAGTCAGACACAACTTAGCAATTAAACAACAACAAAAAATACTTAACAATTGTCTGGGGGCTAGAGAGAAAGAGCTTTGATTTGTAGCATTTGCCAATTTCTGTGGTGTAAATACTCCCACTGTGGCCAGTGTCAAACCACCAGCTTGCTATCACTGGACATGGGGACTCAGAAAGAGATGCACAGCAGGCCCTTCCATTGTGTAGTATTTCTACTACACAAAGACACACAGTACACATAAATCACCTCAAGAGCTTAGACCATGGCAATAGGTAGCAAAGTCATTAGGAAGTGAAACATTTTGAGTATTTATTACCTTTTTTGTACAGTCACTACTCATTATTCATATTTTTGTTCTGTAAAGTTGATGCAAACACTGAATTAGCAAATATTAAACCATTGTTTCTAGAGGAAGTGGAGGGTAGGTTCCTCCAAGCCTCTGGGTCAAAACATTTTGTCAGCTGATTGATGTGTAGCCTTGTTTTATGCGTGTTTCTGTTTAAAGACACCTTATTTAATATATCTTGCTGATTCATGAACAGTGAGCTCATGGCCAGCAGACTGACTCAGGCCTGAACAGAGCTTCTCTAACACACATGTAAGTTCTCCATAAGGCATCTCACAGCCTTTCTGTGCTCAGGAACATCAGACAGCACTTCAGCACTACCCTTAGCCATTTTAAACAGTGAAATCACTCACCAAAGGCATAAAAAATGTATGAAAACCTGGCACTAAATATACCACAAAAAGGACACTTGTTTACAGTGTGAGAGCTGGAATAAGAAAGCTTTGTTTGATCTCAGCTGGGAACATGCATGTCAGGCAACCCAGGTTTTTCACAACTCTGCATGAGTTTTTCACAACTCTGCAAATGACCACAAAAGTGCCCCAAGTATTGATTTGGGACTTACAAATACATTTTAGTAAGCCAGTGAATTCACAGATAGAATACACGAATAATATCTGTCAACTATATCTTAATTTTAAATAACAGCTGTATTTAACAACTCATGTGCAGAATTCCTGAAAATTTAGCAGCTCTCGTGAGCCTGAGTGAGCCAACTCCAGCACAGCATTGAGTGAACTAGACATTATCTTGACCATCATCTCCACTGACCTGTAAACTTCTACAGTGCAGAAACCAGGTCTTGTTTATTTCATTATTCCACCACTTAGCCCAGTGCCAAGCTCATGGCAGGTAATCAGAAACTGTTAATAGATGGATGAATGAGTGGTCTGTGTCCCTCTTTTTATTATCATGGAAAAGTAATAATCTCACATTGGAAGAGCAATTTCACATTTATAAAGTACCTTCCCATTAAAATTCTGTGGCCAGCTTCTACAATTTTGCAGACAAGAAAATGAGGCTCTGAGATTTGGGTGGCTCCCCAAAGGTGACAGTCAATCAGGAAGAGAATCAGGACTCAAAATATTCATGCTTTAAATCCCATGTGCTTGCATCACACCAGGATTAGCTATATCCCTTCCATTAATGAACATCAACAGCAAACATAGACAAGCTGTGCCTGTGTAGGGTCCCCACATTTGCTTCAAAGGTTTCCACTGAACAAGTCACTTTGTGGTTGTTCAGTTGCTAAGTTGTGTCCAACTCTTTGTGACCCCATGAACTGCAGCACACCAGGCTTCCCTGTCCTACAAGTCACTAATCTACTCAACAAATAACAACAACAAAAACCACCTCCTATAGTAGCAGTTCTTTAGTCATTCATGGTACAAAACTTAGCATTCTAGATTTTTAAAGGCTTCAGATAACTTCAGCACAAATCCTTTAACCATAAGTGTTTCTGTAGAAACAGTTTTTAATAAAATGTGTCTAAAATGTATCCTATGCAGAAGATAATTTCTAACTTCTCAAGCAACAGAGATGTTTGTGCAAGCTCCTGGCTATCTCCTAAATCATATTTCCTTTAAGAGTAGCTTATTTCCTGTGCATGTCCACACACCACAAGTTATCTGCTTTTTCAACTTTTACTAGTGTTTTCTCTTTCACTTACAGCTATGTCTAACAAAGAAACACTTTTAACTGTCTTTGTACCTTATGTGAGTAGAGAATGCAAGAGCTATGTTGAGGTTCAGAGGTTAAACAGTTGGCTAAACTTAACAGTTAAATGATACAGTTCTGTAAGCCAGCCTCACAAAGCCTAAAATTCAAGTCACATACACACAAAATCTGAAACTGCTTCCTCAACTGTAATGCCATGTTCAGAAATGTAACACATCCTTAGAGATTCCAGATCATAATCATAAGCTGCAGTGCCTGAAACAGTGCCTGGTCCGTGGTAGGTACTCATCAACCAGCTCAGTCACTCACCAGAGTCTATGTTCCCCTCCTAAATCATCAGGAACAAGAAAAAGTGTATAATCATTGAATGCAAGATCTTTCTCAGCTCTTGTCCTGACCAATGAGCCACCTACCAGCTCAGCTACATTCAGGGAGAAGTTTGCTAATTATATGGGAAATAAGTCAGGACAGCTGGGCACCAACAGCCTTAGAATGTGTTAGTGTACAGTTCTCAGCCTTATTTCCTTTATGTTGAGAGCTTGTATAAAGGCAAGAAATGAGACTCAGCTCATCAGTGAGAGGAGATGAGTCCCTTCCAAGAGAAATGTCTAAAGGAAGACTTGAGACAGTTGACAGCAATTCAACTAGGAAACGTCAAAAGTCTCTGTAACAGATAAATCATTTGCCCTGGCAATTTCGTATCTGGGAATTTACCTGTAGGCAATAACAAGGGATTGATAAATCAGGAGCTCTCACAAATTTCTTTTTTAAATATTTATTTGGCAGCACTGGGTTTTAGTTTCAGCACACAGGATCTTCTGTCTTCATTGTAGCATGCAGGATGTTTAGCTGTGGCATGTGGGATCTAGTTCCCTGACCAGGGATCAAGCCTAGGCCTCCTGCATTGGGACTGTGAAGTCTTAGCCACTGGACCACCAGGGAATTCCTTCCCACAAATATTTAGCAAAATTATAAAGAATGTGATATTAACAGAACATGTTTCAAGAAAGAAATATAAAGAACGAATTATTACAGGAAAGAAGTACTATACAATGGTGAGGTATCATTTTCATCCATCAGTCAGCCTGGAAGAATTACAAACATGAGTAATAGCCAATGTTGTCAAGGGTGTGGAAAAATATGTGGAAGAAATATAATTTGGTTCTCCAATTTTAAGAGTCAACTGTCTACCAAGGGTCCCCAACCTCTGTAATCTACTGCCTGATGATCTGAGGTGGAGCTGATGTAATATTTAATAATAATAGAACTAAAGTGCACAATAAATGAAATGCACTTGAATCATCCCCATCTCCCAAGTCAATGGAAAAATTGTCTTCCACAAAACCAGTCCCCGGTGCCAAAAAGTTTGGGGACTGCTGGTATACTATTGAAACTGCAAATGCCCATACTCTCTGACTCAAGTACTGTTACACCTCCAGGCAACTATCTTAAAATTACCTGCACACGTACAAAAAGGTATACATGCAAGAATACTTATTTCAGCTGCCACATTTTGTCATTGAAAAAACAATCACAAGTGAAAGTCCACTACCCAGGAAGTCATTGCATAAATTATGCCGTGTCACTTCAAAGGAATAATATAAAGCAACTTAAAAAAAACAGTGGGTAGATATATGAATATGGAACAATCATCATGCTATATTATTAGACAAAAAAAGCAGCTTGCAGAATGGTAGGATCTCATTTAAGGGAGAATAACTCTATGAGCATATGTACACACTCTTGAATATATGTATATAGAGAAAGCATAAAGGGAGCCACAATAAACTATTTGTAGTTGTTACTTCTGGAAAAGTGAGTAGATGAAGGGTCAAAGTAAAAAGATGTTTTTACATTTTACTGTGGATGCTACAATACTGTCATAACTTTGCAAGTGAATATGTATTTATATAGTGCTTAAATTCTTTTTAGAAAACAACAAAAAATATATGAAAGCAAACTGGAAGTTTCAAAAACTGAAAATAAAAAGAGTGAGTGACTCTGTACAGCTGAAGGTTCAAAGACCGCATGCTGACTCTCTACCCCCAAAGTTAAAAATTGGCCACTGAGAGGAAGAGGCAAGGAATCACAGGGAGTTCTATTGACTGCTCAGGCTTGACTTAATCTGATAAGAACCGGGGAAGAACATGAATAAATATTTTTCTTTCCACTTTTCTCTCTGTAATAAATTAAAAAGGGCCACAGATTCTTTGCTCCCGCATCAAGAGATGAAGTCTATTTCCCTTCCCCTTGAGTCTAGACATGCCCTGTGACTTGCTTTGAACCAGTAGAACATGGCGGAAATGACAATATGCTTGTTCTGGGCCAAGCCTTTGAGAGGCCTGGCAGCTTCCACTATCTCAGAGGAAGCCAGCTCTCAGGTAAGAAGTTTGACTCTTCGGAGGCCAGTATGGGGTGGCCTAGCTAGCCATGTGGAGCAGTCACATGGCAGAGAACAGAGAGCCCAGGCATATGACCCCAAATGAGCCATCTCATCCACTTCCCAGTTGTTCAAGCCACCTAGCTGAGGACCCAGACATTGGCAGGGGAGACAAGCCATCCCCACTGTGCCCACATAATCACAAGCAAGTAAAATAGCTATTGCTTTAAACCACTAAGTTCTAGGGTACTTAGTTACTCAGCAATCAGTAACAAAAACTCCGTGCTGTTCTTTTTCTCTCCTTCTCTCAACCATAAGAAGACGTTACAGGAATTTATAGTCTGAACAGTTGACATTTATTACAAATCTTGTAGTCATGATGCTGACCATGTAAACTGACTAACATTCTGACCAAAAAGATGCACCATGCCAGATACTCAGAAAGCTCTCTTCCTAAACACTTCCAACTAAAAAGTATTGTCAGGGAGCCAATAATGCATGGGTGTTTTCAAGCTGGAAATAATCAGGTCATGATTGAGTTTGGAAAACCAAATTGCCAGCTCCTGACGTCACGAAAGATTTGCTCTTTTCTGGAACCTGCTCTGCGCAAGTTTATCCAGGGGCTGAACCCTCCGGGGGCATACACTGGCTCGTCCACCTGGTCCTTCTACATGCTGGGCTGGGCCCTGAGCAGCACGCATGGGGAGCACCTGGGAGTCATCAAGCATCTGAGGGAAGTGGCAAGTGAGAGAGGTCACAGATGTGGGTGGGAGCAAGGCCACAGATGTGGCCTTCAGAGATCAACTGGGTGGGCCCTGAGACTGAGCCTCTGACAGGGTTGAGACCCAGGAAAATCTGGCCATTTGAGTACTGGAAGCAGGAAGTGGGCAGTCCCTGTCACACTTGGTCTGAAGCTTCTTCAAATGCAGTGCTTCTGGCACACTGAGACAGGAAGTTGCTTGGTTTCCCTAAACCTTGAAGTCAGTCTGTCCCTCAGAATCATGGCTTCTGACATGCACATGGGCCAGTATTCACCACAGTCCAGGAGTTAGCAAACACTCTATCCATCCAGATGAATGTACGCAGATGTTTCAGACTTCACTCTCCCATGAAAAAAAGTCACTGAATTGCTCTTTCTCATTCTGGAGTACTCTGACTTAGTTTACTGGGACTTCATCTGGCTAACTAACAATTGAAGTATTTTTCTGAGGGTTCTCTTATTTTTATTTTTTTAATTGAATGAAAGATTCTTTAAATTCTATTGTGCTTTACAGTTTTCAAAAGTTTCACATACATGAATTCATACAATCTCAGGATAACCATTTTTTTCACCCACCCCTATAATTCCCTCCTCCACCTGCCCCCTCCACCACCGGTAACCACTAGTTTGTTCTCCAGATCTGTGAGTCTGCTTCTTTTCTGTTTCGTTCACTTGCTTATTGTAGTTTTAGATTCCACATATTAGTGACATCATACAGTGTTTGTCTTTCTCTGTGTGACTTATTTCACTTAACATAATGGCCTCCAAGTCCATCTGTGCTTGTGTGCTCAGTTATGTCCAACTCTTTGTGACCCTATAGACTGTAGCCCACCACACTCCTCTGGCCATGGGATTTCCCAGGCAAGAATACTGGAGTGGGCTGCCATGTCCTTCTCCAGGGGATCTTCCTGACCCAGGGATCATACCCATGTCTCCTGCATTGGCGAGCAACTTCCTTATCACTGAGCCACCAGGGAAGCTATATATATATATATATATATATATATATATGGAATATGACTCAGCCATAAGAATGAAATTTTACCATTTGCAGCAACATGAATGGACTTGGGAGCTTCTCCAGTATTCTTGCTTAGAAGAGCCTGGTGGGCTAAAATCCATGGGGTCACAGAGAGTCAGACATGACTTAGCAAGTAAACACAACAACATATATATGCCACAGCTTGGCTATTCATCTGTTGATAGACAGGTTGCTTCCATATCTTGGCAATTGTAAATAATGCTGTTATGAAAATTGGGGTATTATAGTTGAAGTTTTGAAACCTCCCAAACATGGTAATGTTCAGTTGTTTGGCATAAATAGATGTGACCACCATCTAGTCTAGGTCTGGAAGCTTACCACTTTGGGAACCAGCAGCATCAGCATCACCTTGGAGCTTGTTAGACCTGGAGAGTCTCAGGCCCCACTGAAGATCTACTGAATCAGAATTTGCTTTTAAACAAGCTCCTTGGGGGATTTGTGTGCTTACTGACGTTTGAGAAGTGCTGGTCTGGGGGAACCACATCCTTTGACTGTGGCTCCAGAAACATCCAGGTCCTCCTCCTCCACCCCCCCACCCCTAAGTTTCTTACAGGCAGAATCAGTTTTTGAGAAACATGAAAAGTGGCTTTGAAGAAGAAAAGCAGGCCAAATAGGCCAGCACGTTGCCTCATAGAGCAGGAACTCAATTAGGTAGGAGTAGGACTTTGGCCTTGATAAGTTCTAGCTCTGGTGACAATGTCACAGAAACAAGTTTTCTCACAAGAAGAAGAGAACAAAAGTATTTAAAGGTACCTAGAACACCATGCACCGCCCTGTTTTAAGCCTGGTAGGAATAAGAAGAAAGTGAAAGAAAGCACAAATGCCCTTCAGAACGTAACTTCCTCGTCAGGGACTCAGCAAGCAAACTGGCTAGATTGCTCAGAAGGGTGCTACGGAAAACAGCTCTCTTCTGCTCTCTGCTCTGTCTCTCTTGCCATAACAAGAACTCTTATCTGGTTTTGGCGTGTCCTGTTTAGTGCCACATGGAGCCTTCTAAGGTTCTTCAGCAACATCACTGATGCACTGTAACTCTGAACCTCAGGCTGAGAGGGGAAATCCTGCCCAGAGCCCTTTCTCAAGATACCGAATGTATGTTATTTATTTTGTCTTATCCCTCCCTGTGGTTTACCAAGCATTTCAAAAGATCTTAGAGCCAAAATGAACCTCAGTAAACATCTGGTCCAACTGTCTTACACATGATGAAATAGAGGTCCAGAAAGGTCAGATGTTGGGCAGAAAAGCCAACATTGAAAAAAAAAAAAAAAAAACTCAAGCTGTCCAACTCGCAGGCTCTGCTAGTTTCATGGCCACGGTAAATAGACTGCCCCTTGACCATTTTTCATCTGAGGCAAGCTTTAGGAGACCACAACAACAACTTGAGCGCAGCCTTTGAAGTTGAACAGATCTATTTGAGTTCTAAATCTTCCACCTACGTGTTGGATGACCCTGAGCAATTTAACCTCTTGGTTTCCTCATCCCATACAGCAAGGATAAGGCCACCTACTCAGAGATGGCTGTGATGACTGATGAGAGAACACAGGGGAAGTTCTGTGTCAATTGGGGTGATTTCAGCTCATGGTGTCTTCAATTTCACCCCTACATACACTCCCCAGCCACCTCTACCCCTTAATATCTTTCTCTTCAAAGATCCTGGTATTAGCTTCAGCTTCAGGCAAGCAACAAGATGGCTGCAGCAGTTTCAGGCATCTCCTCTGGGCACAGCAACTCCAAAGAAGAAGAAATTTTTGTGGCCCTCTCTTGGGAGTAAGGAAACTTTTTCCAGAAGACTCCCGGTAGGCTTTTCTTTGTTTCACTGGCCAGATGAGGTCACATGTCCATTTAAGCAGAATGGGAATAATCTTAAACCAACTAGGCTATCCCTGAATATGTGGACAGGATTGGTTTCTCTTGGGACACATGGTTGAAAAAATGTAAGGTTCTGTTAAAAAAGAGGGCAGAATGGATGGTGAGAAGACAAGAAGCAGTGACAATTATAATAGATTATTTCCATGAACTCATTGTGAATGAAGAAGATACTTCTGCTTCTGAAGTATCTTAGATGACCTTTCTGATAAGGTTATATATATATGTGTGTGTGTATACATATATGTATATATATATGCATATATGTATTTGTCTGCACCAGACCTTAGTTGCAATATGTAAATTCTTAGAATCTAGTTCCCTGACCAGGGATTGAATCTGGACCCCCTGCATTGGGAGCTCAGAGTCTTAGCCACTGGACCACCAGGGAAGTCCCTGATAAGGTTTTAATGATAGTCATTGATGAATTCCTTTCCCCCATCCATGCCAGTTCACCCAAAGTGAGTTTCCTGACATTCCTGCTATGGCATCTCCCTACCCCTCTGGGAAATATGTGGGCTGCACCCTTGGGATTGTGCTGGAAATGAATAACTTTAGGATAAAGCCATCCATGTGAATAGTACTTTCAAGTTTACAAAGATCTTTAGCCCTATTATCTCATTGTGAGCCTCTACATCTTAGAAGAAGGAGGAACTTGGAGAGGTGAAGCAAGTTACCTAAAGTCATAAACTAGTAAGCGGTGGTGCTGTCTAGAACGAAACCACAAACACAATGTGCTTTCTGCCCCTCTACTTTGCCATAGAGAATTTCATGTCAAAATTTGGTGTATATGGCAGCCATGAACAGAAAAAGGTTATTGGTGCCAACTGCACTGTGGAGTCTGCAGTCTGAACCCCATTATATCTGTTCTTTAGAGATTCATCCATTTTCCTCGAAGCACAAGTAAAACCTTCCTTAGTTCAAAGTAGAGCTTCTCATTTATTTGTCAAACATTTATATAGCACTTGCTGTGTGCCAGGCATTATGCAATATGCTTTACAAATATTAACTCAATTAATCCCACTTAGCTCTATCTGCTTAGCAAAGGCCAGCATCCTGAGGTCACACACGTTTCACAAAGCCTTGTATAATTTACTCCATTGGAAATCCACTGAAGGACGAAGTCCCAAAAGGGTCCAGAATTCAGGAACAGATCAAACTTTGGGGCAAAACGTTTCCAGAACTAATTATCCTTTGTCCCATTCTTTTATTAGTAACAACCTGTGCCTAAATTACCCAGTCAGGGCAAACACATGTAAACAAATCACGCTGCAGTCTGCAATTGCTTGAGGAAAATTCTGGATTGTCTTAAACTTATTATAGAATGTAATCCTTTTGTAACCCTGTTTTCTATTTTGGCAGATTATAATCTTCCTTAAAAGGCGAGGGAGCTTTCTGGTTCAAGTTTAGGAGGGCCAGAGGGCATTGGTTGGTGCCGTTTTTGTGTCAACACATTCTCAATCTTCCTGTTGGTATTTTAAAATAACAGATCACCCATGGAAATTATAAACTGTACAGTGTCAAAGTCTCTGTGAAGTGCTGCCATTTGCAAGAAGAAGGGCTTTCTGACAGCGCAAGAAGTCACAATATGTCTCCCTGCTTTTCATGTGACAGTAATTAGTATCTAAGCTCTAAAGTGTTTACTCCCGCAGCTGAGAAGACGACATTTATAACAGCTTCCAGCCACAAACCATTACTGTTTGCAATATATAATCCCCATTTTCAATAAGGAAGGAGAAAGCCTTTAAAGTATAAAAAGAGAGAACCTAAGATATTTTCTCCAATTTAACAGTTTGGGGGAACCCTTTTAAGGAGGATACAGTCAACAGCCTCACATTCTTGCAAAAACAAGTCACAGTTTTATAGGCTTCATTAACAAAGTACCCAGAGGTGCTGGGGTGTTTTTTTTCTTTTTCTTTTTTAAATTAAAATTTCCCACAGACAAACTAATAAAAATTCCTGCTTCTTATACCTTGGGGAACTAGAGAAAATTCTGTCAGATTCTAAGAAATTTGCTTAAGTTGCCCTTGATTAAATAGGTATCACAAATAGGCACTCCTCTATAAAATGTCAAATGTAGAAAATTAAGATTTCTTCCTTAAAACTGTCTATACCAGCGCTTCTCAGACCTTAGCAGCTTGTCAAAAGGCAGATTCCTACCCACTCTCAGAGAATCTGACTCATCAGGCTTGGGGTGGAACCCCAGATGTGGCAGCTCTAACAAGTCCCCAATTAATATTGATGCTGCTGGCCTGGGAATCAGCCTGTGAAGAGTATTAGCCTATTCAGTGAAGATTGAAATTCCACCTTTGGAGATTCCTTTCCTGGAGTAAAGAAATGTACAAATCAAATATACTAACCCATGTTATCAACTAAACCTGTATTATGAATTTGAGTTCAGCTCAATTCAGCAAGCTCACTCTGCTGCCTTGCACTGTGCCAGCTGGACACATCAGTTTATGTTTAAGAAGATTCTGATCTATACATGTACAGAAATAACAAGGCAAATTGTAATGATACTGTGAAATGAGAAACACCAAAAATGAGATACAAAGCCTTATGAGATTATAGCATGCAGAGAGTATCAAAGTGGAGATGAATAGTATAAATGAGTATATATGACATATATATTTATATATATGTTTTACACATATTTTATAGGTGAGAAAATGAAGGCTGAGAGAACTAAAAGTAATTTGCTAAAGGTGCGTTTAAAATAGATAAGTCAGATTTTAAGTCGTGGAGCTAGGATGATGAGCATCCTCAGATGAAGAAGCAGGAGGAGAGAAAGAAAATTATAAGGTTCTAAGAGTAACAAAAATAGTAATAGTAGATTGCTGACATTTCTTGACCACTTAACAAAGCAGGCACAGTCCTATGAACTTAATAGACTCTACCTCCTGTCATCCTAGAAAACAATCCCATAAAATAAGTATATGATTATCCCCCTTTACAAAGGAGAAAAACTGAGGCACAGAGAGATTGAGTAATACGTCCAAGGTCACATAGCTAACAAATGGCTCTGCCAGAATTTAAATCCAGTTCTTTTACAGTTTCAATAAAGAACAAGGGAGGGACCATTGACTAGAGCTTCGTTGCTGGAGGTGAAGGGCAGATGAGGTTAGAAAAGGGTCTTGATTGTTGGATTTGATGCCAGTGGACTTGAAGTCAAAGGGAAGTCAGTGCAAGTTTTATTTAACGAATGGGAATGAAAAGATCAGAAATCTGTTTTAGAATGGTATTTGTAGCAGCAGTATCTGGGATGGTTCAGTGGGAGACATAGAAGAGAGGCAGGTGAATCAGTTACGGCTGTCAGGAGTCCCCTGAGAGCTGGAACCAGAAGCATGTGGTAAGCCCCAGGTAAGCGCTGCGTCACAGGAAGGTGAAGAAAGGGCTGCAGAGTGAAGACTCTGTCCAAGAGGGGCTGCCACAGAGAGGCATCTGAGCCTCTCTGAGCAGCCTTATGGGTGGGGACCTCAAGTAGACCTTAGAGAAGCCTGGAGTCCTTGTGTTTGTGTGGTGCCTTATACTTTACCAGAGAGTTTTCATGTAGCCTCCCTTGGTCTCCAGAAAAAGCCTGTGAAGTAGATATTATTTACCCCATTTAGTAGATGAAGAGACGAAGGCTCAGAGGGTGAAAAATAATTTGCCAGAGTTACAAAGCAAGAGAGCGGAGCCAAGGAATAAAGTTCAAAGCTAACATTATGCTTCCCTGAAAGAAAATTTGGACACATCACAACTTGGCTGAGACAGCCCTCTCTGATGGTGATTCCCCATGGCAGCAGGTCATAGGGCCCCGCCAGCTGTTAGTGAGAAGAGGCTTCCAGGATCAAATAAGATGAGGTTAAACGGGGTTGTCTCCTGCAGAGCTTCTCAAAGCCTTCAATATAGGTGTGTATTCCAAAGCTGTAAAAAAGGGGCTATAGGACAGGGTAATACTGTTAACAGTACTATGCTGTGTACTTGAGAGTTGCTAAGCAAGTCAGTCTTAAAATTGTTCACCACAGAAAAAGGTAACCATGTGAGATGATGGAATATGGACATGTTCATTAACCTTATTGTGATAGTCATCTCACAGTATAGTTGACCCTTAAACAAAGCAGGTTTGAAATGCACAGGTCTACTTATAAGTGGATATTTTTCAATAGTAATGCTACAATACTACAAAGTCCACGGTTGGTTGAATACAGAAGGCCAACTGTAAGTTATACATGGATTAACCCCAGTTGTTCAAGGTTCTGTAGATACGTGTAGCAAATCATCATGTTGTCCACCTTATACTTATACAATGTTATGTCAGTTATATCTCAAGAAAGTTGGGGGAGGGGACAATTGATGCAAATGCAAAAAAATGGAGAGACTGTAGTACCCATCATATACCAAAAAGAAAATATTGGCCCATGGAAAATATGCCTTTTGCAAAATACATATTTATTTAACTTTTTATTTTATAATGGAGTATGGCTGATTAACCACAATACATATTAACTATAGCAGAGAGTACAAAACCCTTCCCTAAGGAAATTATTTTCAGTGGGGCCGTAATATGACTGCTTGCTGGACCTGGAAGTGAACCCATTGGATGACTTTGGTACTTCCCTGACTTTGTGTGAGGCTGGAACATTTAACAAAGGCTGGTCACTTTAAAAAAAAAAAAAAGAGAAAGATATCTCTCACTATCTGAACTTGGCTAAACTCTCACTGTCTGAAGGCAGAAGCTAAACTGAGTTGAGAAGCAAGGAATATTTGTATTTATCCCTGTCAAAAGAGATACATATTCTTTACCATCCTTAGGGAAGAAATAAAAAAATAAGCCTTCATGGAAACAGATTAATAATAACATAACAGGCCATAACTGTTCAATTGCCTAATTCCATCATTTCCACTCTTCTTCACTCATCTCTTTATTGGCAGGGACAGGAAACTTGCAAACTACATTTCCCAGACTCCCTTGCCTATTGGCAGCTGGTTGGGTTCTGCCAGTGGGAGAGAATGACAGGAGACTGGAAGGCGAAAGAAAAGAAGTTGTTCTTTTTCTCCTGCTTCTGGGGGTAGTTCTGACACAACGGTGGCCTTCTGTCTTTCCAGCAGCTGTGCTGGTGGAGAGTTGGTGGTGACTGCCAGCAACTAAGGACTACAGTGAAAGTAGCAGATCTGACATCAGGGATAGCTACAGGCTCTAGTGGCCTTTGGTGTTTTCAGGAGGAAGCAGGATTCTGAAAGCATCAGCAGTGTTTAGAGAGTTTCACTGATGAGCATCCCCCTCTGGGAGCACCACCTCTTCCCTTTTGCTCCTCCATTCCTAACAGTCTTCGGAGGTAGCTTCCTGCAATTACTACTCTCAGGCTTTCCTCATCTTTTCTGTGAGCTCTTTGTGCCTTGCCAACACTGTGTAAACCATTTCCTGTACTAAATTCCCCCTGAAAGACCTAGAATGAACTCTGTCTTCCTGACAGACCACTGACTGATACACCCATACAACTAAGTTTTCCCATACTGTTGCAATAGTCCTCAAACTTTCCTATAGAAATCCTTCTGAAGTAGAGAAGGCTGAAGGTGATAGCTTTGTTCCCCATACCTGCCATCTGATGGTTTAACCCAAAGTAGTTTCCAAAAGCAGGAAATATATTTTCAATCTCTTTGCTTCACATTAAAACTTTTCTTTTTATACACATATGCATCATGAATAAGACTTGACATTGAAGATGCATCACGTTTATTATGTGGTTCTGCTTACCCTGGCATGTCACCACATGGCTCTTGTGGTACAAATATCTCAGTTTGAAAAGCTAGAACCCAGGGGCTCTCTGAGGCTATCTTAGCCATGAGTCATCAATGGACTAGCCCTTTTCCTTAGAAAGCAAACTCTGGAAGGCAGCTTGGCAAAGTAGAAAACCTGTGGTTTTGGAAGCAAGACAGGTTGTGTCCCAATCCTGAGAGATATTTGCTAGCTGTGTGACTTAGGTCCAGTTTCTTAACCTCTCTGAATCTTGCTTTCCCTGTTTATAAGTCAAGCCTAGGAATCTCTACCATACCAGGTTGTTACGAAAATTTACTATAATATGGAAGATCCCCTGGAGAAGGGAATGGCAACTCACCCCAGTATTCTTGCCTAAAGAATTCCATGGACAGACCACGGGGTTGCAAAGAGTCAGACATGACTGAGTAACTAGCACTTTCTACTTTCTAAATTCTTAATAAATGGTAAATTGCTGGTTGCTTTCCAAGCTCCTCCTCTCTGTAGATCATGGGAATGAAGATGAGGCTAACAGCCCACTCCCACATCTATCAGCCAAAAAGACTTGACAGAAGTTGATAGTTGCTTCTCATCAAGAGGAGGATAGGACCCCTTGACCCAGTGACTTTTACTTTTAGTCAGCTTTAACCTCACCTGACTGAGACCTGCTTTATGAAAGGGGTCAATGACACCTCTAGGGAATTCCCTGGTGGTTCAGTGGTTAAGAGTCCATGCTTTCACTGCAGGGAACATGAGTTCAATCCTTGGTCAGGGAACTGAGGTCCCACATGACTCATCGTGAAGCAAAAAGAAAGAAAGACACCTCTACTACTTGCGATGCCTCTCTTGCTGTTCTCTTAAATTCCAGAGAGTCAGGTAATGTCTGAAAATCTAGGCACCGCTTAGAGAATAAAAACAGTTTTCTTTAATTGTAGAATGTATAAATTCAACATTGAAACCACTCTGACTGTGCCACATTTAACTTAAGGCCAAAACTTTAATAAAATGGACAGCCTGGGCTTCAAGTTTTTGTGATGGGAGTGTATTTTGGGGTTGTTGAGGGGTTTTTTTTACCTTTGTTCCTAAGTAAAAGTTCCAAGTATTACTATAAGCTCTAATAATCATAATAAACAACACTGCCCAGAAATGCATAACTCTACAATGCTATTTTTATAAAACACTTGCTTTGAGGTATTTATATTTATAATGTGGTTTCTCGCTGTTAGTGTTGCCTCCTGTCACTCCTTTTCTCCTATTATCCCCATGGTTACCTCTTTGTCACTAAGTGCTAACTGGGCGAGGGTAAATAGACCCTTATTAAAATTTTAAATGAATAATAATAAACCAGAAGGAATTAGATCTTAGATTTTAAAGCTTGACTTTACAAGATTGTGAAATAGGTGGTCAGTTGGTTTGAAAAGAGAGTTCGGTACATTTACAAAATAGCAGGGACTGACTTTACAGAACAATAGAATTTTTATAGAAATGAGTTCGCAATTCTTTAAAATGTGATCAGCATATCTATATTAGTGTTTTGGTAGTCCAACACATCTACCTAACTGATTAATATTGGAGACCACACAAGATCCATTTATTCATTCAAAGAGCAAATATTTATTGAGTATCTACTATGTGTCAGACATTGCAATAGGCAAAGACAAATAATCTTTGCCTTTGCAAAACTTAGAGTCTAGTGGGGGTGGCCCACAAAAGATGTCTACCTGGAACTTGTGAGTATTACCTTATTTGGGAAAAAAAAGGTATATATACAGGCATATGTAAAAGGCAGATATAATTAAGGTAAGGTTCTTGAGATAAAATCACCCTGAATGGGAGGGGGGAGGTGGCAGTGGCTAAATCTAATCAGTGTCCTAAGAGACAGAACAGGATGACTCTGAGACACAGGGGAGGTCATATGAAGCAGGAGACAGAGATTGGAGTGGTGTAGCCGTAAGCCAAGGAATGCCAGGAGCTGCCAGGAGGAGGTGAGGAAAGAGTCTCCCTAGAGCCTTCAGAGTTACTGTGGCCCCATTTACACCTTGCTTTGAGACTTCTGGGATTCAGAACTGTGAGAAAACATATTTCTAGTTTTTTAAGCCACCAAAATTGTAACAATTTGTCTCAGCAGCCCTAGAAAACTAATTCAGCAGATACTAGTCAAGTAGCCACAAAATAAATATAAAACTGCAGTGGTGCTGAAAGTTATGATGAAGAATTAAGTGATGTAAGCCAATACCACAGAGCTCTGACCTCCTCGGGAAGATCAGGAAATGATCTGAGGGATGAAGAGGGAAGGGGTGAGTGAATCCTCTGGGCAGAGGGAAAAGCACATGAAAAGTCCCTGGGAAAGAAGGCAGCACTGGCTAGTATCAGGTCTCAAGATGACCGTACGGTTCCAGTTCATCCAGACCAGACCTTACCAACCATTTTAAGGGTCCCTGATGTATAATCTAAGGTAAACAGAAAAGAATTCAAACATATGAAGTACAAGGGATGCTGTGTAATCCATACAGAAGATTAAGCAGTTGGTTGAAAAGGCTCCATAAAATAAGAATCATTTAAAATGACACATGTATACCTTTCACATTTTATTTGAAACATGTATTCATTCATCAATCACTCCATGAAGATCCAAGACTCTAAGTGTGGTTTCGATGAATGTCTTTCCTTGGTCTCTGTCTTATCCATATAATGTGCTGACTGCAGTTTTCCAATTCAGTTGCCTTTAGAAAAGAACTGATATACACGTGCAAAGAATTCGGAGAGCAGAATTATTCTAGAGTTTTATTTTATTAGATCTTTTATATATTTCTCACTTATACTTAAGTGAATAATTTTCTTTATAGCAATTTATTGAATCTTCCCAAAGTATCCAACCCAGTTTTCAGAGGGAAAAAGAAAAGCCCTCTGAAATATGAATGTGTTCATGTTTCATCAGCTTACACAATACATTAAATTTGGTATTTATTTCAAAAACTGACAAAAACAGGTTAGAGACTCTTAGTAAACATGCAGCCCAATTGGTAGGAGCAGAAATATATATGCATCCTGGAGAGCAGTCTACTAGCAGTGAGTAAGCAGTGTGCTGTGGGTATGGACTGTGTTTTTAAAAAGGGTATCATTGGAGAGCAGGCTTCCCAGGTGGCTCAGTGGTAAAGAACTCGCCTGCCAGTGCAGGAGATGCGGGTTTGATCCCTGAGTCTGGAAGATCCCCTGGAGGAGGAAATGGCAACCCACTCCAGTATTCTTGCCTGGAGAATTCCATGGACAGAGGAGCCTGGTGAGCTATAGTCCATGGGGTTACAAAGAGTTTGACATGGCTTAGCGACTGAGCGCAAGCACAATCATTGAAGAGTACTGTTAAACTGAGCCGGGTGATTAAGTGTGATGTCAGTTACAAGAATAAAACTGAATCTTGGTTTTAAGAAGAACGGATTTCATGGGGAAAAAGGATAAATGGTTGCAAGCTAAATAGGAGGCTAACATAGTTCATGTGAAATATTTGTAGCTTGGGTTACAAGAGTTCTCCATAATGATAATGGAAAGATAGGCCCACATTTGAGAGAAACATAGGACATAACATTGGCAAGATAGTGGGTTAGATGAAGTGAGAAATAGAAGGGGTCAAACATGACTCCAGGTTTCTGGTCAGTGATGTTCTCACTAAGTTAAGTTATGCTGGAGTTGAACTAAGTCTGAAATGAGTTTGGGATACATTAAGTTTGAGTTACCTTTAACATCCAAAAGGGGTCTACAGCTCAGAGGGGATATGTGGGCTAAAGTTTAATCTTTAAATATAATCAATCTCATCTACCAATACATTGATAGTTATGGCAGGTTTCAATCAGCAATAATTGTGCTTTGATTAGAACCTCATTAACTATGCAATCACCTCTGCACAAAAATTGCCATGGCAATTTCGCATATATGTATACATTATACAGCTATACATTGCCAATATTTAACAACCTGGCAGACACGCGCACACACACACACACACACACACACACACATATACAGACACCCACACAGACACAATTCCATAGGTGACAACCTTTTGAAAGAAAATCTGATTCATTATGTTTTTTCTCTGTTTCTCATTAGTGCTTTCTATAGGCATTCTCCTAAGTGCTCATATGTATTTCAGTCCATTCAATCTTTGAAAAGATTATTGAAGGTAGATACTGATGTCATCATGTCCATTTAACAGATGGAAAAGGTGAGCCACAGTCAGACTAACTGTTCTCATATTGCCCACCCAGCAAGTGGCAGAGCTGGGAGTCAAGTCAAGGGTATCTGTGTCCATAACTACTGCACATCACCGCTCTCAGCAAAAGGAGGCATCACCACCCACAGAGCTTCTGGACATAGAATATTCCAGAACTCGAAAGTGGAGGAGTACAAAACAGTGCAGCCGTGATAAATGTCCTATTTGATTAGGCTCGCTGTCCATAGTCACGCAATTTCCCAGCTCCTAGGATCCTGTGTTTTTAGAAAAACATATTCTCTAAAGTAGCAACTCAAACTGCTTCTTTAAAAGTTTTGAAGTCTTTGTGCTGCTGGCTCAGATAGTATTCTTGCTGTCACTGGAAAGCAGTAACGCCAATAAGGAAACTACAAATGAAAGCTTCTTTAAAGAGGTCTGAAATTATCTTTCAGACTATGTAGAAGGAGGATATGTTTGCAAAACAATAAGAACTGTCTCCAAAGCCTTCTCAAAGCTTTAGCAATACCAGGTACTTGATATCTACAAAAAACCTCTTTAATCTCTGAAAGAGTAAAGACGTCATAGAATCAGTGCATTAATAACAAGGGCCTTGTTTTGCTGTCGGGCAACTAAAACATATTTCTCTCCTAGGAAATATTTTCTAGATTTCATCATTCCTGGTCATAAATTAGGCATTTCTAAATTGTTGTTAGCCAACTGCCAGAGTTGGCTGGACAATTCTTTTTACAGAGGCATAACTTGACAGTGATTTGATATCACGAACTTCATTGGGCCTGCCCTGATTAAGTTTGTCAGAAAATAAAATTATTTTAAGTGAATTCATCTCACATGGAAAAACTATGATAAAATTTCACTGGCTTTCACACAGCCCTGGATAAGCTTCAGAATTCACTTTTCTTTTATCTTACTGATCTCAAAAAAATTGAAGTTGTTTTAACAGCTATTCTTTCTTTTTCTTTTCTTTTCATCTCTTGTCTCTTTTCATTGACATCCTCCACCTATCTCTTATTCCTTCTTCTCACTCAACTCCCAGACTTCCCTGGTGGTCTAGTGGCTAAGATTCCACACTGTCAACGCAGAGGGCACGAGTTCAATCCCCAGTCAGGGAGATAAAATCCCATGTGCTGCCTTGCCAAAAAAAAAAAAAAAATCCCACTGAAAAAAAACCCCTGTGATTCACCCAGTGCTCTTTTTCTCACCTGTGTCTGCCCTACACCTCCTATGTTTCTTTTTTATCTCAGATTCTTTCCTGTTCTTGTAAGAATTAAACCAGGTACACAGTTCACAGTATCTATCTTGGCCATTGATATAAGCAGGAGTCAGCAAACTACAACCTTCTGGCCAAATCCAGACCTCTGCCTGTTTCATAAATAAAGTTTTGTTGGAAAACAGCCAAACGTATTTGTTTACACACCATCTACGGCTGCTTTCATGCCACAACAGCAGAGATGAGTAGCTGCAACTGAGACCATATGGCCCACAAAGCCAAAAATATTTGCTATTGAACACTTTATAGGACAAGTTTGCTGACCCCTGGTATAAAGCAATGGGCTCCAGACTTGAGCAGCCATATTTCAGGGTCTTCAGAGCACTTCTCTCTCTAGCCAGTGGACTAGATCACTATTCTGCCAACTTGGAATCTCTTTGCCAGTTCTCTCACTTGTAGAATCAGTCCACAAAAAGTCATTCTTGCTCTTATTTCAGAATGCTGTGGTGATCATACATAAAATAATATTCCTGATATTAATACATGAATGGGGAAAGGTATGGGGGCACTATAACTTCAGATGCCAGGAGGAAAGTTTTTCTATGGACACCATCATGGAAAGTATAAATGACCTAGGCAAGAAATATTTCCCTTTTTGCACCTTGACATATCTGAATCACAGTATTTATTTCTAACAGCCTGCTCACCTTTGCATCCACTCTCTTGTGAGAGATCCCTTGTGATAAGAAAGAATAAGGCCAGCTTCAAATACCCGCTACAGAAGGAACTGGGGAGCTAGGTCCAGCTACGGAGCTACCGAGATCCCATAGCAAGCTGCCAAGAACTGACGTTGGCCATGGCTGCTTTGAGTTCATTCTTTGGCTGCCATTTCCTCAAGATGTTCCCAGATTTTCACGTTGGGGCTGTGGCTACCACCTTGTTTATTATACCTTCAATTTACAAAGTGTGGTCTTATAATTCAAACTGTTTGGGGACAATCTACTTTCTCTTCACACCAATTTGGTAAGATGATCCCCTTAGGAAAGGATGGAAATAGCACGGAGAGCCTGTGTGGAAATCATGGGTGAGTTTAGGAATTCTTCATCACCTCTTTAACATCACCTCTTAAACAAGGTGTCTACAAGGTAGACACCCTGTTGAGTTATCACAAAGTGTGGTCCATCAATAGAACATTGTCTTCAGGTACGTAGGATGAACCATCTGAGATCAGCCCGGATGAGCCCCTTCCTGCTTTCCTATTTGACTGATGGCATGAAATGGCTCAAGTTAAAACATTAATATCATTTGGGAGAGGCCAGGCTTTCACCTCGGAACTCTCTGAATCCCCATCAGCCAGTGAAGTCCTGGCAGATTTGATGTAGAAGCAAGAAACGAGAAAGCCCTAGAGTAAGAGAGGTGGGAAAGGAGGGCACACCACACGCCTGCCCCAAAGGTGGCACAAAGACACAACTGACCAGTGAGAAGTCCTGTAAATGGCTGCTCTCCACGCTGAACAGGAAGGCACAAGCACCAAATTCTTCAAGACCTCCTAGGATCTCACCGCTCAAATGTGAGCATCCCTGGGAGCTTGTCAGAGATGCAGAAACTTAGGCCTGGGGGACTTGTATGCACCTTAAAGTTGAGATGCATTGTCCTGGGATGCACTCAATTGTCAGAAAAGACTTGTGCCAGTTGTTAAGTTGTCCATTTATTCACGTGTTCTCTTATTCCCAAGCTCACCCTTCCATGCTCTGTCCTGTGACACTGGTGCTGGGACTCTGCAAACTACATTTCTATTTTGCTGGTTGCTCATGGTTTGGCTTGGCCAGCAACCCACCCCCTCTGTGGGGGTCAGTGCCTGGGCCCATGAGCCCCTTTTCTTGGAGATGTCAGCACCAGTGACCTCCCCAGAGATCCGAGTTTCAGCAACACGTTCCCCTTCCCCAAATCTCTGTGTGCGTGCTCAGTTGCTCAGTTGTGTCAGACTCTCTTGCAACCCTGTGGACTGTAGCCGGCCAGGCTCCTCTCTGCGTGGGATTTCCCCGGGCCAAGAATGCTGGAATGGGTTGCCATTTCCTTCTCCAGGGGATCTTCCCGACCCATGGATCTGGCACTGGCAGGCGGGTTCTTTACCACTGAGCCACTGGGAATCCCACCTCCCTCCATGCCAAGTCTCTAGCCTTTACTATTTCCAGTTTCTTCCTTTGCTCTCTCAGCCTCAGGGGTCAGAGTTGCTTCCTACAGTTGCTACCTTAGTGACTTCTTAGAATTCTCCTTTCACCTTTTCGGTTACCTAGTTAACAATTGTATACCTAGTTAGTGATGTCTTCATAGGAAAACCTTATTGTTCAAATAACTGATGTGGCTTCTATCCCCTGACTGGACCCTGCCTGACCCCAGACCCTAAGCTGCTACACCAGAACTGGTCCCAGGACTGACTGCTCCATGGGGCCACCCTACGACTTTGTCTTCCATACTCAGAGCCACAGAGAAAACCTAAAAAGAGCAACATACCCCACAGCCCCCAGGGAAAAGCCCTTTCTCCCTCAGAGGATAGGCCAGTTCTGCTTAAATACCAAAGCCAGAGCCAAACAAGAAGCCAGGGCAGAGAAGAGGGCCAAAGAGGGAAGCTTCTGGGCTGTCGGCCTGTGAGGGGCCCAGTGCCCTCAGAAGACCTTCTAGTGGTCTCTGTTGAACTTCCTCCCCCAGCACCTCTGCGCCACCAGCTGGTTCTGCTCTGAGAGAAGGGGCCTTGTATTCAGCCAGAGGAGTAGCTTCTTTCTTTGGTCAGAGTCCGGGTGTCCTGAGCCCCCTACCACAGCCACAGGCATTTCAAACAAGGAGCTGAGGAGTGGGCTGTCGGTTGTGCTAGAGCAGAGATGGGTATGGAGGAAAATGGGACTTGGAATTTAAACACCTAAAATTCCACCCCACCACACACAAGAAATAGAAAGATGGCATTGTTTTTAGCAGTGGGTCACCTCAGCACAAGGTCATATTCCTGCCTATGGTAGAGGCACACCCCAAATGATGGACTCTGATTGATCCTGTCAGCTGTTCAGAAGCAAGAAGTTGTCAGGAATATCTAATTAAAAGAAGAGCCAAAAAAACCCCAAACCAAACAAAAACAAAAAGGAACCAGTATGTTTAAGCAGCAACATCCATTTGCAAAAGAGGGTACAGCAACAATAAAGAAAAAATAAAGATTGACGATAAACACCAAATGGAGCAAGAATTGTGTAACTTGATGTAAACTGGCATAATGAAGAGAAATGGAATAAAACAAAAGAAAATACAGATTTTTAAGGAAATCAGAACCAAATTTAGAATACTTCATTTCCTTGTAAATTCTGAAACTACTTAAAAGTATTGTGAGTGCATATCATCTCTCTACCCATGATTTAAATGGAGGAAAAGAAGAGAGACCACATCACATTGTTGGTCCCATGGGATTGAGTTTAGTGCTGCACATGGACGACATCAGAGAAATTTCTCTCCTCTGCCAAATAAACCTGTAGCTATTATTATCCCCATTTTAGGAGAAAAATGGAGCTCAGAAGTCCTGAGTCTTACTGAAATTTTGGCACATTTTGAAATGGAATTAGGCCACAGATTCCATGTCCTGTTTTCCATCCCATGCAGCTGCCTTCCACCAATCTACTTGTGGGTTATTGACATTTCCCATTGTCTCACACCATTTGGGTTGCTATCACAAAATACTCTACACCATGTGGCTTACAAATAACAGAAATGTATTTCTCACAGTTGTGGATTCTGAGAAGTCCAAAATCAAGGCATCGGCAGATTCAGTGTCTAGTGAGAGCCCACTTCCTGGTTCAGTAGACCATTGGCAGTGCCTTCTAGGTGTAACTTCCCTCAGCAGAGAACAAGGGAGTTTTCCTGGTCTCTTTTATAGGAGCACTACCCTCTCCAGCACTCTTGCCTGGAAAATCCCATGGACGGAGGAGCCTGGTGGGCTGCAGTCCATGGGGTCGCTAAGAGTCAGACACGACTGAGCAACTTCACTTTCACTTTTCACTTTCATGCATTGGAGAAGGAAATGGTAACCCACTCCAGTGTTTTTGCCTGGAGAATCCCAGGGACGGAGGAGCCTGGTGGGCTGCCATCCATGGGGTCGCACAGAGTCAGACACGACTGAAGCGACTTAGCAGTAGCAGCAGCAACAGCAGCAGTCATGGGCTCTGCCTTCATGCCCTAAACAACTTCCAAAAGCTCCACCTCCTGATACCATCAACTTGGGGGTTAGGTTTCAATATATAAATGTGGGATGGACACAAAAATTCAGACTGTAACACCCTTCTGTAGTCTGTCCTCATTTATTATTTCCTGAGATTTGAGTAAAACATTCAGCTTTGTGTGACTTGATTATTTAAGTAGTTCATTATATCATCCTGTTATGATTCTAGTACTTAGAGAAGGAATTTCTAGCCACTGGGAACCTACGGTTCTTTCCTCACCACACAGGAAACTTCATTCAGGATCTCTTTGCTTTATCTGTACAACAGAGCTTACCACCTGATAAATTCTGTTATCTCAAGATGGAACCACTGAAGTGGATTATACTTAAATCATTAGACAGTCAGTCCCCAGCTCATCTTTAAAAGCCTGCTAGTTCATGAGCGGGGCAGACTAGAGATAACCCAACTTGTGGGTTCTTGTAAATAGACTACATGTTGTATTGAAGCATCCCTTTGAATGGCAGCTAATTTGTCCTCTATCACAGTGGTTCTCACACTCCCCCGAATTCCCTGGGGAGCCTGTTCACACAGATCAGCAGGCTCTACCCTGGAGTTTCTGAGTCAGCAGCTCTGTGGTGGGACTCAAACATTTGCCTTGGTAACCAGTTCCCAGATGTTGCCGATGCTGACGGTCTGGAGTCCAGACCTGAGACTCAGCACTCTATAGAAAGGTTATGGAAAATGAACTAGCCATTGCCTCTTCCTTCTTTACTAATACAACTGATTTTTTAGAGACTTTTTAAAAATTTTTATTTTATATTGGCATATAACTTGACTGGGGCTTCCCAGGTGGTTCAGTGGTAAAGAATCCACCTGTGATGCAGGAGACCTGGGTTCGATCCCTGGGTCAGGAAGATCCCCTGGAGGAGGAAATGGCAGCCCACCCCAGTATTCATGCCTGGAGAATCTCGTGGACAGAGGAGCCTGGTGGGCTGCAGTCCAGGGGGTCACAAAGAGTTGGACATGACTGAGTGCCTAAACAATAATAAATAGTTAATAGACAATGTTATGTTAGTTTCAGGTGTACAGCAGTTATGCATATACATGTGTCTATCCTTTCTCAAATTCTGTTTCAGTTTAGGTTATTACAGAGTACTGAGCAGAGTTCTGTGTGCTGTACAGTAGGTCCTTGTTGGTTATCTACTTTAGACATAGCAGTGTGTACTGGTCACTCCCAAACTCCCAATCCATTCGCCCCCCTCCCTTCCACCCTGGTAACCATAGGTTTGTTTTTTAAGTCTGTGAGTGTCTTTTCGTTGTGTAAATAAGTTTGATGAAACAGATTTTAAATCAGGGTGGAAATGCATCTAACCAAAAGATTCTATTTCTTAGCCTCTCTTGCAATTTGATGTGGCCCCATGACTAAGTTCAAGCCTGTGAGCTAGAAGGAGAAGTGTTGGGTGGAAACTCCAGAAAGGCTGCTTGCAGGAAGCTGGGTCACTGGGAAGAGCCTGTGGGAGGCACCCTCTAAGATGGCCCAGTGACACCCATCTCCTGGTGTTCAGGCCCTGCCGACGCCATGTGAGTGGGCTGGAAGCAGATCTCCTGAATGGAGCCTTGGGGTGACTGCAGCCCAGCTGATGCCTTACTTGCAGCCTGGGAGACACTGAGCCATGAACACACAGCTAAGCTGCTCCCAGTGGTGAGAAACTATGAGATAATAATATCTAGGAGATAATATGGAAACTGAGATAATGAATGTTTCTTATTTCCAGCCCCTAAGTTTTAGGATGACTTGTTAAGCAGTGAAATGTAACTGATGCAGAGCCCCTTTCTTGTTCTCCTGCCTGGATACCTGGATACGAGAGTCAAAATCACAGAAGCCATCCTGGCCCTTAAGGACAGAGTCTACATGATAAGATGGCAATGAAGGACAGGCCTCTGGGTCCTGATGATACCAACATTGGGGCTGCATTCCCCACTTTCTTTATATGTGAGAGAAAGAGACTGCTCTCTTATTATTTTTTTAACTGGAATATAATCGCTTTACAATGTTGTGTTGCTTTCTGCTGTACAACATAGTGAATCAGCCATATGTATGCGTATATCCCCGCCCTCTTGAGCCTCCCTCCACCCTATCCCACCTAGAGGGTCATCACAGAGCACTGAGCTGACCTCCCTGTGCTATACAGCAGCTTCCCACTAGCTCTCTATTTTACACATGGCAGTGTACTATGTCAATGACTGTTCTCTTATTAAAGCTTAAAAATATTTATGTATGCCTGCCTTTCCTCCTTTCACCAAGTCTATAAAATAACAATATTACAATTTTCACAGACATTTAGCTCTTGCTATAGGCCAGATACTATCTGAATACAAATATTCACTCATGAAATTGACATTACAACCCTATTGTTGGTCCCATTTTGCAGATGGGGAAACCTGGGACACAGCGAGGTTAAATGACTTGCTGAAAGTCACACAGCTACTGAGGCTTATAAACCCAGGAAGTCTGGCTGCAGAATCTGTGCTTTTAATCGCTAAGCCTTGTTGTGCTAACGTTTCCTAAGTACTTCCCAAGTGCTGGCCATCATACTAAGTGCTTTACATGTTTCACAGGAGAGGAAACTGAAGCTCAGGGAGGGTTAAGTAACTTCCTGAAAACCACAGGGCTGAAACTGGCAAGTGGAGATTCAAATCCATGCTTCCTGGTTTCAAGGGCCAGGGCTTTCACTTTTTGTGAATTGATCTTTCTGTTCTGGACCTAGTTTGTCTTCAGGGATTCCCAGTAACTGCATCATTGGACCCTGAAGCCCCCCAATCTTGGCTGTGCATACAGATCAGCTGGGAGGCTTGGTAAATGCAGATTCTGACTCAGAAGTTCTGTCCTGGGGCCCAAGAGTCTGTATTTCTCACAGGTGCCCAGATGACAGTGATGCTGCTGGTCTGGGGACCACACTTTGTCCAGTGAGGGTCCAGATGGCAGGAGATGGACTTTCTCCTTAGCAGGGCTTGACCCTAAGTGGCTGTGGCTACCTGTTTTCTTTTCCATAAAACAAGAGGGAGCTAGAGGAGATAGATGTTCGATGAGGCTCTTCCTTTTGGCTCTCAAAGTCCTTGATTCTGCACAGAATATAATTTTCTGCCACTCTCCACACCTTTGTACTTATCTGACAAAAGAATCATGCATCATTAAATGTGTCTACTTTGATATCAGGGAGATCAATTTGTTCAAACCCCTCACTTTGCAAATGAGAAAACAGAAGTGAAGTGACTTGCCCAGGTCACAGGGCTGGGGCGCAGGAGAGCTTGTGACCCAATGCTGTTGCTTCTCAGACTTGCCTGTGCCTCCAGGGATCTGGGTACAAGGCAGAGTCTAGTTCCGGGGCTTGTGCTTTGTGACCCAGCTCTCAGGCGAGGCCAACACTGGACACAGATCCAGTGTTTCTCACAGTATCGCTCTCCTCTCCAGCCACATGACTGGGGGGCAAGACGGCTCAGCTGGGGCGGGAAATGGAGACCAGGCCTCCGAGCCCTCCCAGTCGCAAGAGACAGGAAATGCACGGTGAGACAGGAAGGAATGAGCCAAGTGACCCGAATTTAGGAGGACCACCACCGCAGGAGGGCTGAGGTTTGGGGAGGGTCTGAAGTTCAGGGGAAGTGGTTAGAGTTCCATCGAGGGCTGAGAACACAGCAAGAGCAGAGCCACTTCCGGCTCTGAAGCACTGCTTTCCTGGCGTTTCTCTAACACAGGGGCCAACCCCTTGGAGGTGGTCCCGGTCTGTAGTTGGGCACAGACCTGGGTGGTAGCACTGGGGCGGTGTGGCGTGTTCAGGGGTAGCCCCCAGGCAACAGCCTGACCTGAGGCCCTGGGGTTCATCCCATGCATCTGTGAGAATGCTGACCTCAATTAATTAGTCTTTAGTAAATGACCCCTGTGTGCGTAGTGCTGTGCTAGCTGGTCTGGCAGAGAAAATGAAGTATAAATATGGTCTCCACCCTCAAGGGGTTTGTCTTCTAACTGGGGGAATCAACAGGAAACAAGTCAAGAATTCAAGAGTTCCAGAGAATCCTCAACTCTGCAGTGAGGACTGGATATGCAGTGGAGAATCTCAGAAGGAAAAAAAAATGGGTGTAAGTCTGAGGGAGTCAGAAAAGGCTTCTGGAAGAAGTGATACCTAAGCTGGGGCCTTAGTGCAGGTGGTGTTGGTAGTGTTCAGTCTCTCAGTTGTGTCCGACTCTTTGCAACCCCATGGACGGCCGCACACCAGGCTTCCCTGTCCTTCACCATCTCCTGGAGTTAGCTCAGACTCATGTCCATTGAGTCAGTGATGCTATCCAGAGGTGTGGCCTATTACTAAAATGGCCCCAATTCTTCCCCCTCCCTGTATCCTCAGCTTTTGTTATATAACTTCGTAGCTCTCCCCACTTCCCTAACCATTTGCCAGTCAGCCATGTGACGTGCATTGGACAGGGGGGTGTTAGAAGACTTGATGGAACAGGGGTCTGAAAATTGGCTTTTGTAATTCTGCTTGCCTTTTACACCCTCAGGCACCACCAGGCAGATATGCCCAGGCTGGCCTGCTGGAGACTGAGAGACCAGCAGGGCAAAGCCATTTCACCCCAGTGGTCCCAGCCAAGAAGAAGACAGACCCCAGTCTTAGGAACCAGCTGAGTCAAGGTCAGCAGAGCCACCTAGTTAACCACCCCAGTTGTGTAAGCACTAAGAGCTTCTTGTTGCCTGACATTGAAGTTCTGTGACTGTTTTCATGCTGCATTATTATGAAAATGGGTAAGTGATGTAATAGGCAGAGGTTGGAAGAATGGAGTACTCAAGTGCCTCCTGTGGAAACTCCTTTAGAAAACTGGCTTGGTGTGATGATAATAATTGCAACTTAGAACAAGGCTCCCTTGGTTAAACACGTTTGGGAAACACTGAGTAACCTAAGATAACAGGTTTCTTAATATAGGACTTCCTGGGACCTTGACTATGAAATTGTACATTGTGAATCTCCAGCAGCAACATTTTTTGAACATTATGTGACATATCTCATGGGACAGATGTGTCCCGGACACATTTTGGGACATGCTGGTCTCAGCAAATCATGTGCCATTCCATCCTAGTGGGGATAGCATCTTTCTGTTTCAGTGCTGTATCTCTGGGGACTAGACCAGTGCTTGCCAGATTTTGGGGCACTCAGTAGATAGAGAGAGGGGGAGGGAGGGAGGGCAGGAAGATATGAGGTTTCTTACCCCTGCTCTCCCTTTTGTGCTGTGCCTCTGCCAACAGTGAATGGCTTGACTTTGTCAACCTGGTGAGCCCCAACTGTGTGTCAAAGCTCAGGGTACAAGTCCTCGATTCCCTGAGGATTTGTCTGAGGTCCTCAAGCAAAGTTGGGTGTTTCATTCACCATTATAAGCACTTAAGTATGGCTGCTATGTCCCTCTCCCCCGTGATGCTGGGAGCTGGACGGCTAACTTCATCCTGCCCCCTACACCGAACACAGTCCGTCACATTGTAGATGCCTATAAGTAGGTGCTGGGAGGAAGCAAGGGGGAGAAGGAGGGAGGGATGGAGGGAGAAAGGAAAGAAGGATTGAACAACAGGAAAAAGAGAGGGAGGGAGTAAGAGAGAGAGGGAATAAGAGAGGAAGAGAAGGAGGTAGAAATTAATATCCTGGGGTAATTTTGTAACAGCAAATGGTTAGAGATGAGAAGATTGGAGAGATTTCCTGCGGGCAGGTGGTGGAGAGACATGAATATCAGTAAATGAGTTCAGTCTTTATCCTGTAAGTTGTGAGGCACCACTGATTAATATTTTAAGCAAGAAAGTAGCATTAGATAAGCTTTCTCAGGAAATTGTTTTTTTTCCAAAAGGTAAAGCACTATTAGACCATGTATTCCAAGGTAACCCGAATATGATTTAACTCATTTGCTTAATAGAGAAAAGAATGTAGCCAAAGAGAAAAGGAAATTTTGTACAAGTCCCTCAACCTTTGTAAACTAATACAGAGACCTCTATTGAATGGAGATGCTACACTCAGCTGGGGTCTGGTGACCAGAAGTCATCACCCATGAGGTTGAGCCATGTGTTTACACATTAAATATTGATTCAAATCTGCCCTGTGTTGAAAAAGGAAGGCAGGAGTCCCAAGAAGAGTCACCTACAATCAGAGTGGAATTAAATATTTTCCTCTTCTGAAAGCCAAGAACAGCACAAATAAGCATTTAACCAAGATTTGGTTATCATCAACCCTCATGCATAGAACATAAAGAGCTTGTCAAATTTATGGGTTCCATTTTCTACCCTTTAAACTCTCAAGCAGATTCTGGCAGTTTCCTCATGGCTAACATGCCTGCCAAAGTTGAAGGAATGCCTTGTATTTTTCTGAAAGCTATCCAGAATCATAGGTACCTTAAATGCTCTATACTAAGGAGGAAAAAATCAGAACATAACCACTGTGCCTGCTTCGTACACTTATAGTCCTTACTAATTCAAAGCTGGCTGAGATCATTAAATAAGCTAAATCTTATTTGTATTGACATTTAATAAGAGGTGAAAACTCAATTCTGCCCAAATCTAAACAAGCCAAAAGAATTACAGAAGTGGGAGAATTGTCCAGAAGTTTCCAAAAATTTAAGAAACTGTGTGTGTGTGTGTGTGTGTGTGTGTGTGTGTGTGTGTGCATGCACGCATATTAGAGTAGGGAGGCAGAGAAGGAAAGAATGGATAGGAAGAATCTCTGTTGCAGTCAATATATGGAGGTGTGACATTTAGGCATATCCAGAAAAGGATGAGGTTAGGTAATGGATGTGATTAGCATTCACAAAAATCATCTATATAGACCCTATGAAATTGTGACTGAAAATATTTGAGGATACCCCCCATCCCACCAAAAATATTTTGAGAAGGATCTCAAGGAAAATGACTAGAACTTTTAAAAGCTGATTGGATTAAATTCTGATTTTTTAAAAAAAAAAGATTTTAACAACCCCTGCCCCCCAAAAAGGATGCTCTGATTAAAAGCTAGAAAACAAAGACTTGGAAAGCAAGAATTAGTCAGCATCTCTACAACCATCCAAGAGTAAGGAACTCTGAACAGCCAAAATGGGCATCCAGCCTACTCAACAAAGACATAACCTTTTTGGTCAGCTCAGATGTTATGTTTCCTATCGTGAATTTACTTTGCATTTATGCATTAGTCTCTGTGAGAATGACTAGCAGAAGCCAACACCCGCCCCCCCCTCCGCCACTCCCAACCCACCAAAGTTGGTTAGCTTCAGTCATTCTAACACAATCAGTTTTCTGGACCTGCAATGTTGAGGTCTCAATGTATACGTTCCTGAGGTTCTTGCCATCCTACTGAATCCCGGCCTGGGTGGCCAGCTATCTTTCCTTGATGACATCTCCATCTCCTCTGTCAAAATGTAGCAGTGGCCTGAATTGGGTGAACTCATTTCAGGTACCTGTGAAAAGGTGTAGCCTTTTTTCCAAAAGATATAAGAATATCATGAAAATAGACACTTGATGAACTTGTCAAGTATCAGTCAGTGCAAGTGAAGTAACCCCAACTCAGATTAGCTTAGGTAACAAAGAGAAACTCAGAATGGCTTAAAAACTTAAATATAAGATGTGATACTGTCAAACTCCTAGAAGAAAACAGGCAAAACATTCTGACATAAGTCATAACAGTATTTTCTTAAATCAGGCTCCCAAGGCAAAAGAAATAAAAAATAATAATAAAGAAATGGGACCTAATCAAATTTATAAGCTTTTGTACAGCAAAGGAAATGATAAACCCAATGAAAACACAACCTACAGAATGGGAGGAAATATTTGCAAACTATGAGACTGACAAGTCTTAATAAACTAAATATACAAACAGCTCATACAGCTCAATACCAAAGGGAAAAAAAAAAACAGCAACCCAATCAAAAAAGAGTAGAAGGCCTAAATAGATGTTTCTCCAAAGAAGACAATCCAACTCCTGGGCATATATCTGGAGAAAACCATGGCTGGAAAAGACACGTGTGCCTCAATGTTCATAGCAGCACTATTTACAATAGCCTCAACACGGAAACAGCCTAAATATCAACAGATGAATGGATAAAGATGTTGTACATATATACAGTGGAATATTACTCAACCATAAAAAGAATGAAATATTGCAGCAACATAGATAGACCTAGAGATGATCATACTAAGTGAAGTAAGTCAGAAAGAGAAAGACAAACACCATATGATATCACTTATATATTGAAGCTAAAGATAATACAAATGAATCTATATACAAAACAGAAAGAGACTCACAAACATAGAAAATAAATGTATGGTTAGGGAAAGGAGGTTAGAGGGGAAAGGGAGGGATAAAGTAGGAGTTTGGGATTAACAGATATACACTGCTATATATTAATTAGATAAACAGCAAAGACCTACCATATAGCACAGAGAACTATATTGAATATATCTTATAATAACCTATAATGAAAAAGAATCTGCAGAAGAATATGTGTGTGTATATCTGAATCACTTTGCTGTATGCCTGAAATGAACATAACATTGTAAATCAACTATACTTCAATTAAAAAATAGCTTAGACACACAAACCAAAAAATTATTTACTCTCATATCTGAGGTTTAGAAGGAAAGCTTCAGTTTCACGCATACCTGGATCCAGGAGTCCAGTAATGTAACCAGAAATTCATCCCTTTCTATCCGTCTCTCAGTTCTGTCTTCCTCTTGTTGTCTTTCAGTCTCAGGTATGGTTTTCTTGCTGGGTGGCAGATATATCCGTTAGAAGTTCAAGACTTACTTACCCTTTTATCTAGCAATCACTGCAAAAAGCAGTTGCCTCTTTACAAGTTGTCTTAGCAAAAATTCCTGGGGAAGCTCTAGTTGGCCCATCAAGAGTTACAGATCCTTCTTTGAACAGTCACTACTAGGAAGTTTTGTGCTAAATTGTCAATGTGACAATTCTCAAAATGTTTCAGTATGAACAGTGTGAAATATGTGTTTAAATCAAGTTGAATCTCCACCCAAGGGGTGGTTAGTATTTGAAATCTTCTAATCAGGAATCAACACCCCAGGAGTGATTAGCTAGAAGTGCACTCTAATCAGTAATCAACACCTTTCTAAAGTCCCAATAGGAAAAAGATAGCCCACTCAAATTAAGATAATTCAAGCAGGGTTTAATAAGCATATGGTTTACAAAGGTGTAGATAGGGTGTCAAGAAATCTCAAAAGATAGTACAGTACTTAGGAGCTAGTAACAGTGAGGCTATTAACACTGTAGGCCCAAAGGGACGAAAGGAAGGAGCAGTTCTGAGAACCTAAAGGAGACAGTCCTGTAGAGGTTGCCCCATTGAAGGAATTGTGACCTTCAAGATGTGTCACAGACAGCTTAAGGAGACCCTGCAGAGATAGAGTTGGGAATTAATACAGTAACCACTCTCTTCCCTCTCCCCAATCACCTGCTGGCCTCATCTTTGGCCAGACTCAGTTGGAAGCTAGAAAGCATGTATGGGAGCCCATTGACACAGTTCATGCAGGCCAGACAGCAGAGACAGGAAGGGTGGAGAGTACGATCTGGACAGGCCAACAGAAAGTATTCAGCAAAAGATGTGATGATACAGCACTCAAAACCTAAACATGGGATGTTTCCTAATGAACAGAAAGAATGTTCAGTTCTGTTCAGTCACTCAGTCATGTCCAACTCTTTGCGACCCCATGAATCACAGCACACCAGGCCTCCCTGTCCATCACCAACTCCCGGAGTTCACTCAGACTCACGTCCATCGAGTCAGTGATGCCATCCAGCTATCTCATCCTCTGTCATCCCCTTCTTCTCCTGCCCCCAATCCCTCCCAGCATCAGGGTCTTTTCCAATGAGTCAACTCTTTGCATGAGGTGGCCAAAGTACTGGAGTTTCAGCTTTACCATCATTCCTTCCAAAGAAATCCCAGGGTTGATCTCCTTCAGAATGGATCGGTTGGATCTCCTTGCAGTCCAAGGGACTCTCAAGAGTCTTCTCCAACACCACAGTTCAAAAGCATCAATTCTTCAGTGCTCAGCCTTCTTCACACCACTGGAAAAACCATAGCCTTGACTAGAAGGACCTTAGTCGGCAAAGTAATGTCTCTGCTTTTGAATATGTTGTCTAGGTTGGTCATAACTTTTCTTCCAAGGAGGAAGCGTCTTTTAATTTCATGGCTGCAGTCACCATCTGCAGTGATTTTGGAGCCCCCAAAAATAAAGTCTGACACTGTTTCCACTCTTTCTCCATCTATTTCCCATGCAGTGATGGGACAAGATGCCATGATCTTCATTTTCTGAATGTTGAGCTTTAAGCCAACTTTTTCACTCTCCTCTTTTACTTTCAACAAGAGGCTTTTTAATTCCTCTTCACTTTCTGCCTTAAGGGTGGTGTCATCTGCATATCTGAGGTGATTGATATTTCTCCCGGCAATCTTGATTCCAGCCTGTGTTTCTTCCAGCCCAGCGTTTCTCATGATGTACTCTGCATGTAAGTTAAATAAGCAGGGTGACAATATACAGCCTTGACGTACTCCTTTTCCTATTTGGAACCAGTCTGTTGTTCCACATCCAGTTCTAACTGTTGCTTCCTGACTTGCATACAGATTTCTCGAGAGGCAGGTTAGGTGGTCTGGTATTCCCATCTCTTTCAGAATCTTTCACAGTTTATTGTGATCCACACAGTCAAAGGCTTTGGCATAGTCAATAAAGCAGAAATAGATGTTTTTCTGGAACTCTCTTGCTTTTTCCATGATCCAGCAGATGTTGGCAATTTGATCTTGGTTCCTCTGCCTTTTCTAAAACCAACTTGAACATCAGGAAGTTCACAGTTCATGTATTGCTGAAGCCTAGCTTGGAGAATTTTGAGCATTATTTTACTAGCGTGTGAGATGAGTGCAATTGTGCGGTAGTTTGAGCATTCTTTGGCATTGCCTTTCTTTGGGATTGGAATGAAAACTGACCTTTTCCAGTCCTGTGGCCACTGCTGAGTTTTCCAAATGTGCTGGCATATTGAGTGCAGCACCTTCACAGCATCATCTTTCAGGACTTGAAATAGCTCAACTGGAATTCCATCACCTCCACTAGCTTTGTTCATAGTGATGCTTTCTAAGGCCCACTTGACTTCATATTCTAGGATGTCTGGCTCTAGGTGAGTGATCACACCATCGTGATTATCTGGGTCGTGAAGATCTTTTTTGTTCTTCCATGTTTTCTTGCTACCTCTTCTTAGTATCTTCTGCTTCTGTTAGGTCCAGACCACTTCTGTCCTTTATCGAGTCCATCTTTGCATGAAATGTTCCCTTGATATCTCTAATTTTCTTGAAGAGATCTCTAGTCTTTCCCATTCTGTTGTTTTCCTCTATTTTTTTGCATTGATCACTGAAGAAGGCTTTCTTATCTCTCCTTGCTCTTCTTTGGAACTCTGCATTCAGATGCATATATCTTTCCTTTTCTCCTTTGCTTTTTGCTTCTCTTCTTTTCACAGCTATTTGTAAGGCTTCCCCAGACAGCCATTTTGCTTTTTTGCATTTCTTTTCCTGGGGATGGTCTTGATCCCTGTCTCCTGTACAATGTCACAAACCTCATTCCATAGTTCATCAGGCACTCTATCTACCAGATCTAGGCCCTTAAATCTATTTCTCACTTCCACTGTATAATCATAAGGGATTTGATTTAGGTCATACCTGAATGGTCTAGCACTTTTCCCTGCTTTCTTCAATTTAAGTCTGAATTTGGTAATAAGGAGTTCATGATCTGAGCCACAGTCAGCTCCTGGTCTTGTTTTTGTTGACTGTATAGAGCTTCTCCATCTTTTGCTGCAGAGAATACAATCAACCTGATTTCAGTGTTGACCATCTGGTGATGTCCATGTGTAGAGTCTTCTCTTGTGTTGTTGGAAGAGGGTGTTTGCTATGACCAGTCCATTATCTTGGCAAAACTCTATTAGTCTTTGCCCTGCCTCATTCTGTATTCCAAGGCCAAATTTGCCTGTTACTCCAGGTGTTTCTTGACTTCCTTCTTTTGCACTCAAGTACCCTATAATGAAAAGGACATCTTTTTTGGGTGTTAGTTCTAAAAGGTCTTGTAGGTCTTCATAGAACCTTTCAACTTCAGCTTCTTCAGCATTACTGGTTGGGGCATAGACTTGGATTACTGTGATATTGAATGGTTTGCCTTGGAAATAAACAGAGATCATTCTGTCGTTTTTGACATTGCATCCAAGTACTGCATTTCGGACTCTTTTGTTGACCATGATGGCTATTCCATTTCTTCTGAGGGATTCCTACCCACAGTAGTAGATATAATGGTCATCTGAGTTAAATTCACCCATTCCAGTCCATTTTAGTTCACTGATTCCTAGAATGTCGACGTTCACTCTTGCCGTCTCCTGTTTGATCACTTCCAATTTGCCTTGATCATAGACCTGACATTCCAGGTTCCTATGCAATATTGCTCTTTACAGCATCAGACCTTGCTTCTGTCACCAATCACATCCACAGCTGGGTATTGTTTTTGCTTTGGCTCCATCCCTTCATCCTTTCTGGAGTTATTTCTCCACTGATCTCCAGTAGCATATTGGGCACCTACTGACCTGGGGAGTTCCTCTTTTGGCATCCTATCATTTTGCCTTTTCCTACTGTTCATGGGGTTCTCAAGGCAAGAATACTGAAGTGGTTTGCCGTTCCCTTCTCCAGTGGACCACATTCTGTCAGACCTCTCCACCATGACCCGCCCATCTTGGGTTGCCCCATAGGCATGGCTTAGTTTCATTGAGTTAGACAAGGCTGTGGTCCTAGTGTGATTAGACTGACTAGTTTACTGTGAGTATGGTTTCAGTGTGTCTGCCCTCTGATGCCCTCTTGCAACACCTACCATTTTACTTACCTTGGTTTCTCTTACCTTGGACGTGGGGTATCTCTTCACGGCTGCTCCAGCAAAGCACAGCTGCTGCTCCTTACCTTGGATGAGGGGTATCTCCTCCCGCCACCCTTCCTGACCTTCAGCGTGGGATGGCTCCTCTAGGCCCTCCTGCGCCCGGGCAGCCACCACTTCTTGGGCATGGGGTTGCTCCTCCCGGTCGCCGCCCTGGCCTCGGACGCGGGGTGGCTCCTCTCAGCCTCTGCCCCGGCCTCGGACGCGGGGTGGCTCCTCTCGGCCGTTCCTGTGCCATCGCAGCCTGGCACTCTAGGCTGCTGTCCCTGACCTCAGATGTGGGGTAGCTCTCAGCCGCCGCCGCCACTGCCTGTGCTTAGTGCGTTGGCCGCCGCCACCACCTAGAGAAATGTAATTGATGAAATGTATAATAATCAAAGTAGTACATGGTTTGAAAAGCTATAGCGGTTGTACTGCTACTGTGTGAGAATCTGGCAGGACCAACAGCGTCTTGCCATAGGCGACCCTTGGGTGCAGAACCTCACCTCTCCGTGTTGCTCCCTTCAAGAATGCTATCACGAGCCCACATACACGGCTGACCTGTCCTGCTGTCAGAGTGCTGCGTCATCCACAAAGGGCTCCCATGCAAGGTGCTGTTCTCAGTGTCTAGGAAAGAATGGAACTTCCCTGAACTACAGAGCAGACAATGGCATGCTTGGGGCTGCTCGCTAAAAAATGTACATTCTATAGTACTTAGTCTAAGACTTGGTTTCATTGGATAGTTAGGTTAAGGAGGAAGGGCACCAATTGCTTCCTTTCACCAATTGCTAACCACCACAGGCTCCCAAAACTTCCCAAGGGAGTCCAACATCTGCTGACCAGCAAGACTGGATCACATGCCCAACCCTTAGCAAGGAGGAGGGGTCATTTCCACAAAGTTTATCCAGGATGTATTTTCCACAAGCAAAATAAATTCTGCTACAAGAAGAAGGTTAGGGAAGGAAGGACAGTTTATTAGGTGGACAGTAACTATAACTACCCCAGCTTGCTACACTTTCCACTTGTGGATTTAACATTCATGGTTCCTGAGTCATGTTTTTTGTTTTTAATATTTATTTATTTGGCTGCTTCCGGTCTTAGTTGCAGCACATGAGGTCTTCATTGTGGTGTGTGGGGTCCTTTAGTTGTGACAATCAGGCTTACTTGCCTCCTTGTGGCATGTGGGATCTTAGTTCCCTGACCAGGGATTGAACTCCCATCCCCCACATTGGAAGGTAGATCCTTAACCACTGGCCCACTACGGAAGTCCCATTGAGTCATCTTGAATACCCATAACATTCGTAAAAATTGAATTGCCCATGTATTAATACAAAGCCAGGGAAATGGTGCCTAGGTAGTGCATGAGCCTAGCTGACCACCTGTCAACCACATCTCAGAGTGGTTTTGTTCTCTCCTACATCTACACAGCTTTAATAAGAGGCAAACTTTGTTCCTTAGGGAAAGCGTCCTTCAGGTAATGGCAACTATTGATGTTGGCGCTGAAGTGAAGAAGTGACTGAATCTTTTCTAAAAACTAGAACCACATTATATTCAAAAATCATCATAAGCCTGAAGGGACTACTCAGATATTTTCATCTTAGCTGATTGCATATTATGAGTTTAAATGTCATAAAGTCTTCAAGAGGGCCTGAGACACACAGTATATGAATGATGTGGATTTACTATACAAAAAAGTCTGCATAACCTTTTCAGTTATCTATTCTTACATAACAAACTACCCCAAAACTCAGTGTCTCAAAGCAACACACACTTTATTTATTGGCAGCTCCACAATCTGGGTTGGACTCAGCTAGGCAGTTCTTCTGCTAGTCTTACCAGCAATCACTCATGTGCCTGGATTCACCTGGTGTGTTGGCCAAAAGCTAGGCTCAGCTAGGACACTAGAATGCTTGGATCTCCCTCTCTCCATAAAATTCTCAAATCCTCTCTCTCGCCATGTATTCCCTTCAGTTCAGAGAACTTCCCATATGGCAGGCAGACTTCCTGTATGGAAGCTCAGAGCTCCCAAGAGTACAAATGCAGGAACTACCATGCCTTCCTATGGCTTAGGCACTGAACACACTCTGTTAATTAAAGTGAGTCACAGTGCCAGCCCAGATTCAAGGGACAGGAATTACACAAGGGCAGGAATATAGGAAAACATGGTTCCAGGGGGCTGGGGTTATAATAGACCACCACGGCTCCCCTATACTCCAGTTGTAGGTGTGTTAGTCTAATCTTTCACTGAATAAATCCAGATGGATCCTCATTTTGTAGATAATGAAGTGAGGCTTATAGAGATTAAGAAACTATCTCAAAGTTGCCCCGTTAGATTTGAATCCAAAGACAGTGCTCAATCCACTAACCATAGGATGTCATACTAGCTTTGGAACATACAATTAAGTTCAGTTCCTGGAAATGTATTCATTGGGTGTTTCCGTCGGGTGTTTCCTGGTAGATTTCAAAACAAAGACGCCCTTTCATCTTCCATTCTCTCCTGTTTAACCTCAACCCCAATATTATCATCCCCTACTCCAGGACTTCCGGCCACTCAGATTCCAGAGCTCATTTCTCTATCTGCTTTTCTCCAGGCACAAAATTAATCACTCACTGCCACACACAAAACAGCACCCACTCAACAGTTGAGTGTGTGTTAGTCACTCATTCGTGTCCAACTCTCTGTAACTCCAATAGCCTGCCAGGTTCCTCTGTCCATGGGATTTCCTAGGCAAGAATACTGGAGTGGGTTGCCATTCCCTTATCCAGGAAATCTTCCCGACCCAGGGATCAAACCCAGATCTCCTGCATTACAGGCAGATTCTTTACTGTCTAAGCCACCTGGGAAGCCCAAGACTGAACTCAAATTCATGTACACCTAAGTTTCCCTTGTCCCTGATTCTCCCACCCCTCCATCCTCCATAGCCCAAGGTAAAGGCTGTCTACACTATTCAAAGGTACTGTCATGCTGCCAACCCCTCCCCCGCCATCATCTTTCAGCCAAGGTGGTAACATCAAGGAGGTTTTGAGGCTGTGGACTCTGGGCCAATGAGCTGAGGTTGATAAGCCTAGACTGGCAGTCTCAGAAGGAGGAGAGGGTATCTCAGGGTATAGTCAGGGACCCATGAGTAAGAGAGCCACCAGGGCAGGGCTACTTTATTATTATTATTATTAATTGATATTTTCAAAGATGCAGAGACAGTCTATTGATAAATAACTGTTAAAGCATATTGACATGAAAATTTGACTCTGACAGCTTTTCATAACAGTCTGGTGCCAAGCAAGTACACTAAATATCCAATTTCATGTTTTCCCCACAATGGTCTCCACAATGGTGATTTGGAGAAGAGACTGAACCAAGAGTGAGAAGGAGAAGAGAAGGCCTACATGAGTCACCCTTGAGCCCACCGTTCCCCAGATTTCAGGTTCCCCCCTCTTTTAGTAATCTCCCCTGTACCCAAGGAGTTTACTTTCCTCCTTATGACAGTACCCTGATGGCTCAGATAGTAAAGAATCCACCTGTAATGCAGAAGACCTAGGTTCTAGCTCTGGGTTGGGAAGATCCCCTGGAGAAATGAATGGCTACCCACTCCAGTATTCTTGCCTGGAAAATCCCATGGACAGAGGAGCCTGGTGGGCTACCATCCATGGGGTCACAGAGTCGGACATGACTGAGTGACTAACACTTTCACTATGACAGTACCACACTCCCTGGGTTTGTGCTACAACTCAGGCTGGTACAGGGACCCAAGGTGGGAAGGGGCAACATAGAGGCCTTGCCCTTACCGCTAGAGGGCTGATGAATGAGGGACAATGAAACCCCCTATGTTAATATGTTTGAGCCCAGCCTCAGCTTTAAGTGGGTGCCATTTTGTGTGTACATGTGAAACAGTTTAAAGATGCAAGGAAATTGTCAGCCTGAATTTTCCAAGATGTATAATCTGCATCAGCATGAGAAGAGAAAAACACAGAAATTGATTTAACTCTGTAAATATAATACTAATTATATCCTTTAAGTGATCTATTTACTGTTTAAGCTAAATCACCACTTGGCACAATAGCAATTATGGGCATATCATTAAAATGCGTCCTGTTGGTATGGTTTCAAGTTATGTTTGATTCTGATAATAATCCATGAGACTTATTCTATGAGCAATATATGAAAATTAATCTTTTTACTTTATAATTATACCATGAATTTTCCATCTTTGTAATTTGCTGCTCAGAAAATGTGGTCATGGCTGAAACAATTGAAGAAAATGTTATCTGTTACTCAAATCACATATTACTTTTTCTCCATTTAATTGTTTCTAAAAATTCTATGATTTTCCATTTAAAGAAGTCAATGATCCTTGGCTGTGGCACCATGAAATGTCTGTTCCTTCTTTCAGACATTTAGTATGCAGTGTTTCTCTTCTGTTATGCTTAGTACATCTAACATCTTGTATTTCTTAGACCAGAGCCATAAAAGGAAAACGTAGTAGCATATTCTACCTTTACCTTTTATCTATATATACTTGTTAAATTTTATCTGAGCTTTAGTGCTAAACATTAAGGAGGCAATATATGAGAACAAGTTACCAAGGTGTCAGAGTTCCAGCTCCAAAGCAATGATTTTTTTTCTCAGCTCTGCTGGACAGGGGCTATATGTTACAAGATGCCAAGGGCCACGAGATGAGAGGGTGACTGGGCGAGATCTCCGTGACAACAGGCAAGCATATCCAAATCGGGACAAAGATTGAGTAGGTAGATTTACCCTCCCATTTGCTTCTGCTAAGGCACCCCCTGAAAATTGATCTGAGGAAATTGTTGAGTCACAAGTTTTCAGGGTTTGGGGATCGATAGGAGTTAGAAGTAGATGAGGGTGATAGTTCTTCTCTCCAACAATCTCACTACCAGGTAGTGTGTTATAATTAAACCAAGTGTCAGCTCAAATTTGGACACTCATACAAGCGTTCATAGCAAGGAGACAGCTTAACCGCCATACAATCTGTCCTGAAAGTGCAATGATGTCCCATCCTGGTGACCCTTTGGCTGCTCCTACTGCACCTTGCATTGTAAGGTTCACATGAGATCTATGTGCAATACTAGGACTGTTGAATTTACAAAACCTCTAGCCAGAATCAGGTAACCAAATCTCCCCCAAAATGGGGAAACAAGGGACCAGTCTAGAATCCTAATCCTCGAGTGCCATTCTAAAGGGCTGTGGGCTACTGGCATCACTACATTCTTATACCCCTAGCATGCAAGACTAGAACTTTCTGAACAATATTTCTAGCTACTGCACACTGCTTAAATACCTTTTATTTCATCAATGAGAAATTATTTCTAACATCCCCATTAGGCTAATTAACAAAGCCTGTGATATTGATCTAAGATAAAGATATTCGAGGGCTTATAGTAGTTGCTTTGGGAATGTTGATTTCTGATTAGAGTCTTTCAAGGGAGAATAATCCCTAGAATGAATATCTTTAATTAGAGGACTTCAAATGTTAACAACTGACCCTAGGGTATAGATTAAAATTAAAAGACGAAAATATCTATCATACTGTCTTTCCTGACATTTAATAAAGTAAATTACACCACAGCAACCATATGCTATGAGATATGATGTTGTTATGGCAATGATTATAATAAAAGATAAATTTCAATATTTTGTTTGCTTTACATGTATAAGCTTTTGTCCAAATGAATGCCTTTGCGCTAAGCTTAAACATCACTTTTACTAGAATTGCCATATGATTCAGCAGTTCACCTTCAAGGTATAAACTCAAAAGAATTGAAAGCAGAAAGCAGAGTCTCAGAGATATTTGTAGACCCATGTTCATAGCAGCATTATTTACAACAGCTAAAACGTGAAAGCAACCCAAGTGTCCATGAAGAAATGAATGGATAAAGAAAATATGGTATATACATACAACGAAATATTATTCAGACTTTTTAAAAGAGGAGATCAGTCCTGGGTGTTCTTTGGCAGGAATGATGCTAAAGCTGAAACTCCAGTACTTTGGCCACCTCATGCAAAGAGTTGACTCATTGGAAAAGACTCTGATGCTGGGAGGGATTGGGAGCAGGAGGAGAAGGGGACGACAGAGGATGAGATGGTTGGATAGCATCACTGACTCGATGAACGTGAGTCTGAGTGAACTCCGGGAGTTGATATGGACAGGGAGGCCTGGCGTGCTGCGATTCATGGGGTCGCAAAGAGTCGGACACGACTGAGCGACTGAACTGAACTGAACTGAAAAAAATGGAATTCTGACATGTGCTATAATGTACATGAATCTTGAGGACATTATGCTAAGCAGAATAAGCCAGTCACAAAAAGACAAATACTGTATGGTTCCATTTATATGAGACACCTGTGCTAAGTCGCTTCAGTCGTGTCTGACTCTGTGACCCCATGGACTGTAATCCACCCGGCTCCTCTGTCCATGGGATTCTCCAGGCAAGAATACTGGAATGGGTTGCTATTTCCTGCTCCAATATGAGGTACCTAGAGTAGTCAAAATCATGAAGACAGAAAGTAGAATGGTGGTTGCCAGGGATTAAGGGATTGGGAAAAGGGGCACTGATGTTGTGTTTTGTTTTTTTTTTTTTTAATTGAAATGTAGCTGATTTACAGTGTTGTCTTAGTTTCAGGTATACAGCAAAGTGATCCTGATATATATATATATATATATATATATATATATATATGTATATGGGCTTCCCCAGTGGCTCAGTGGAAAGAATCTGCCTGCAATGCAGGAACTACAGGAGACATAGGTTCAATCCCTGGGTTAGGAAGATCCCCTTGAGAAGCACATGGCAACCCACTACAGTATTCTTGCCTTTAGAATCCCATGGACAGAGAGAGGAACCTTGTGGGCTCCAGTCCATAGGATGGCAAAGTGTCAGACATGACTGAAGCAACTTAGCCTGCATGCATAGATATATATAATACATACTTTTATATATATATATATATATATATATATGTCCTTTCTCAGGTTCTTTTCCCATATGGGTTATTAAAAATATTGAGTATAGTTCCCTCTGCTATACAGTAGGTCCTTTGGTTATCTATTTTATATATAGTAGTGTATATGTCAGAGAAGGCAATGGCACCCCACTCCAGTACTCTTGTCTGGAAAATCCCATGGATGGAGGAGCCTGGTGGGCTGCAGTCCATGGGGTCGCGAAGAGTCAGACACGACTGAGCGACTTCACTTTCACTTTTCACTTTCGTGCATTGGAGAAGGAAATGGCAACCCACTCCAGTGTTCTTGCCTGGAGAATGCCAGGGACAGGGGAGCCTGTTGGACTGCCGTCTATGGGGTCGCACAGAGTCAGACACGACTGAAGCGGGTTAGCAGCAGCAGTAGCAGCAGCAGCGTATACGTGTTAATCCCAAACTCCCCACCCTTTCCCCTTTTGTAACCATAAGTTTGTTTTCTATGTCTGTGGGACTATCCTGTTTTGTATATAAGTTCATTTGTTTCCACTTTTTCTAGATTCCACATATAAGTGATGTCATAGGATATTTGTCTTTGACTGCCTCACTTGATATGACAATCCTTGGGCCCATCCATGTCGCTGCAGATGGCATTCTTGCTTTCTTTTTAATATCTGAGTAACATTCCATTGTATACATGTACCACATCTTTATCCATTCCTCTGACCATGGAAAGTTAGGTTGCTTACTTGTCCTGGCTACTGTAAATAGTGCTACTAGGAATACTGGAGTGTATGTATCTTTTTGAATCATGGTATTCTCTGGACATATGCCCAGAAGTGGGATTGTAGGATCATATGGTGGCCCTATTTTTAGTTTTTTTAAAGAACCTCCATACTGCTCTCCATAGTGATTCTGCCAATTTACATTCCCACTGACAGTGTAGGAAGGTTCCTTTTTCTCCACACCCTCTCCAGCATTTATTATTTGTAGACTTTTTAATGATGGCTATTCTGACCCAATGGCTCAGATGGTAAAGAATCTGCCTGGAACACGGGAGACCCAGATTCGATACCTGGGTCAGGAATATCCCCTGTAGAAGGAAATGGCAACCCACTCCAGTACTCCTGCCTGGGAAATTCCCAGGGAGAGAGGAGCCTGATGGGCTACAATCCATGGGGTTGTAAACAGTTGGACATGACTGAGCATGACTAACACACAACACACACATTCTGGCCACTGTGAGATGATACTTCATTGTGTTTTGCTTTGCATTTCTCTAATAATTACTGACATTGAGCATCTTTTCATGTGCCTGTTGATTACTTATCTTCTTTGGAGAAATGTCTATTGAGGTCTTCTGCCCATTTTTTTTTAATTTGGTTGTTTTTTTTTTGGTATTGAGCTGTATGAGCTGTTTGTATATTTTGGAGATTAATAATCCCTTGTTGGTCACATTGTTTGCAAATATTTTCTCCCATTGTGTAGTTTTGTCTTTTTGTTTTGTTTGTGGTTGCCTTTGTTGTGTAAAAGCTTTTAAGTTTAATTATTTCCCATTTCTTTATTTTTTCATTTTATTTCATTTAATCTAGAAGATAGAGCCAAAAAGATATTGCTGTGATTTGTCAGAGTGTCCTGCCTATGTTTTCCTCTAGAAGTTTTATAGTATCCATTTTACATTTAGGTCTTTAATCCATTTTGAGCTTATTTTTGTGTATGATGTTAGAGAATGTTCTGATTTCATTCATTTACATGTAGCTCTCCAGTTTCCCAGCACTTAAAAAAGACTGCTTTTTCTCCATTGTATATTCTTAGCTCCTTTGTCAAAGATTAATTGACCACAGGTGCTTGGGTTTATTTCTGTGCTTTCTATCTTGTTGCATTGATCTATGTTTCTCCATTTTGTTTCTCAAGATTGCTTTGGCTCTTCGGGTTCTTTTGTGTTTCCATACAAATTGTAAAATTTTTATTATTCTAATTCTGTGAAAAATGCCATTGGTAGTTTGCTAGGGATTGCATTGACTCGGTAGATTGCTTTGGGTAGTATAGTCATTTTTACAATATTGATTCCTCCAATTCAAGAACACTAAATATCTTTCTGTTTGTGTTATCTTCAGTTTCTTTCTCATCAGCATCTTATAGATTTCAGAGTTCAGGTATTCTGCCTCCTTAGGTAGGTTTATAGTCTTAGTTTTGCAAGACAAAGAGTTCTGGAGCTGGATAGTGGTGATGATTGCACAACAGTATGAAAGTATTTAATGTCACTGAACTGTGTATTAATGGTAAATTTTATATTAGGCGTATTTTGTCACTATAAAATTTTTTAAATCACATTTCCTGCTTTCTTGATATTTGGGTTCATCATAAGAAAAATATTTTCTGGGTTTCTGTCCCTCTATCATTAAGCCTGAAGCCTCAGGAAGAATTCACTTCCTGCTACAGTAAAGTTCAGTCGCTCAGTTGTGTCCGACTCTTTGTGACCCCATGAATCGCAGCACACCAGGCCTCCCTGTCCATCACCAACTCCCGGAGTTCATTCAGAGTCACGTCCATCGAGTCAGTGATGCCATCCAGCCATCTCATCCTCTGTCGTCCCCTTCTCCTCCTGCCCCCAACCCCTCCCAGCATCAGAGTCTTTTCCAATGAGTCAACTCTTCGCATGAGGTACCCAAAGTACTGGAGTTTCAGCTTTAGCATCATTCCTTCCGAAGAAATCCCAGGGTTGATCTCCTTCAGAATGGACTGGTTGGATCTCCTTGCAGTCCAAGGGGCTCTCAAGAGTCTTCTCCAACACCACAATTCAAAAGCATTAATTCTTCGGCACTCAGCCTTCTTCACAGTCCAACTCTTACATCCATACACGACCACTGGAAAAACCATAGCCTTGACTAGACGGACCTTAGTTGGCAAAGTAATGTCTCTGCTTTTGAATATGCTGTCTAGGTTGGTCATAACTTCTTCCAAGGAGTAAGCTTCTTTTAATTTCGTGGCTGCAATCACCATCTGCAGTGATTTTGGAGCCAAAAAAAAAAAATGTCTGACACTGTTTCCACTGTTTCCCCATCTATTTCCCATGAAGTGATGGAACAAGATGCCATGATCTTCGTTTCCTGAATGTTGAGCTTTAAGCCAACTTTTTCACTCTCCTCTTTCACTTTCATCAAGAGGCTTTTTAGTTCTTCTTCACTTTCTGCCATAAGGGTGGTGTCATCTGCATATCTGAGGTGATTGATATTTCTCCTGGCAATCTTGATTCCAGCTTGTGTTTCTTCCAGTCCAGCATTTCTCATGATGTACTCTGCATATAAGTTAAATAAGCAGGGTGACAATATACAGCCTTGATGTACTCCTTTTCCTATTTGGAACCAGTCTGTTGTTCCATGTCCAGTTCTAACTGTTGCTTCCTGACCTGCATACAGATTTCTCAAGAGGCAGGTTAGGTGGTCTGGTATTCCCATCTCTCTCAGAATTTTCCACAGTTTATTGTGATCCACACAGTCAAAGGCTTTGGCATAGTCAATAAAGCAGAAATAGCAACAATAAGAGTAAGGTAAGTTCAGAGGTGGATACGCAGCCCACTACGTTAAAAATGAGAACTTAAATGGCAAGAAGATGAGAGATGAGATCTGAGAGAGTAACAGGGGCCTGCAAAAAGGCAAAACTACTTGGCTGGGGCAAGTAAGCTACCTAGGGAGTAAAATTTAAGGTGGTATTCACACTCAAATGCTAATTCTACATTTCCACAATCCTTGAGAGTGAGTGCCTCCTTAAATTTTGCACCCAAGTGCCTTTCTTGCCTCCTCCTACTTCCAGTCCTGCACCTTGGGCCTTGTTTGCAAAGTAAGAATCTTAGATTACATCCTGATGGCTCGAAGGAAACTTTGCTTTTTTTTTTTAATGAGAATTTATTTATTTATTTATTTTAATTTTAAATGGACGCTAATTACTTTACAATATTGTGGTGGTTTTTGCCATACATTGACATGAAATCAGCCATGAGTGTACATGTGTTCCCCATCCTGACCCCCCTCCCACCTCCCTCCCCATCCCATCCCTCTGGGTCATCCCAGTGCACCAGCCCTGAGCACCCTGCCTCATACATCGAACATGGACTGGCGATCTATTTCACATATGATAATATACATGTTCCAATGCTATTCTCTCAAATCATCCCACCCTCGCCTTCTACCACAGAGTCCAACAGTCTGTTCTTTATATCTGTGTCTCTTTTGCTGTCTTGCATATAAGGTCATCATTACCATCTTTCTAAATTCCATATATATGCATTAATATACTGTATTGGTGTTTTTCTTTCTGACTTACTTTGCTCTGTATAATAGGCTCCAGTTTCATCCACCTCATTAGGACTGATTCAAATGCATTCTTTTTAAAGGCTGAGTAATACTCCATTGAGTATATGTACCACAGCTTTTTTATCCATTCGTCTGCTGGTAGACTTCTAGGTTCCTTCCATGTCCTGGCTATTATAAACAGTGCTGCAATGAACAATGGGGTACACGTGTCTCTTTCAATTCTGGTTTCCTCGGTGTGTATGCCCAGCAGTGGGATTCCTGGGTCGTATGGCAGTTCTATTTCCAGTTTCTTAAGGAATCTCCACACTGTTCTCCATAGTGGCTGTACTAGTCTGCATTCCCACCAACAGTGTAAGAGGGTTCCGTTTTCTCCACACCCTCTCCAGCATTTACTGTTTATAGACTTTTTGATAGCAGCCATTCTGACTGGCGTGAGATGGTACCTCATTGTGGTTTTGATTTGCATTTCTCTGATAATGAGTGACGTTGAGCATCTTTTCATGTGTTTGTTAGCCATCTGTATGTCTTCTTGGGAGAAATGTCTGTTTAGTTCTTTGGCCCATTTTTTGATTGGGTCGTTTATTTTTCTGGAATTGAGCTACAGGAGTTGCTTGTATATTTTTGAGATTAATTCTTTGTCAGTTGCTTTGTTTGCTATTATTTTCTCCCATTCTGAAGGCTGTCTTTTCACCTTGCTTATAGTTTCCTTCATTGTGCAAAAGCTTTGAAGTTTAATTAGGACCCATTTGTTTATTTTTGCTTTTATTTCCATTACTCTGGGAGGTGGGTCATAGAGAATCCTGCTGTGATTTATGTCAAAAAGTGTTTTGCGTATGTTTTCCTCTAGGAATTTTATAATTTCTGGTCTTACATTTAGATCTTTAATCCATTTTGAGTTTTTTTTTTTATGGTGTTAGAAAGTGTTCTACTTTCATTCTTTTCAAGTGGTTGACCAGTTTTCCCAGCACCACTTGTTAAAGAGATTGTCTTTTCTCCATTGTATATTCTTGCCTCCTTTGTCAAAGATAAGGTGTCCATAGGTGCATGGGTTTATCTCTGGACTTTCTATTTTATTCCATTGATCTATGTTTCTGTCTTTGTGCCAGTACCATACTGTCTTGATGACTGTTGCTTTGTAGTATAGCCTGAAGTCAAACAGGTTGATTTTTCCAGTTCCATTCTTCTTTCTCAAGATAACTTTGCAATAACCTAAATAAAGGATTCAGGTTTTTGAAAGATAATTCCTGCCATTGTGTAGAGAATTGATTGGAAAAATGTAAGATCCCTGGAGACAGGGAGATTAATCCAGACAAAAAAATTTAAAAGGCCTTATCTGGAGTCTTAGGGCTGGAGGACAATGGATGCTGAAAGAGCTATTAAGGAAGCAGGATTGAAAGCCTGGTGACTAATTCAGTACAGTGGTGATAAAAGAGAGGAATGGTCAAAGATGACTCCTTTGCTCACTTGGACAATTTGATAACATGGTAATACCAGGTACTGAAAAGAGATAAAAGAGGTGAATAAATCAACGAGAGTGTACAGAGAGAGAAAATAGGATGCATGTGCCTGCATGCATGCTAAGTTGCTTTAGTCATGTCTGACTCTTTGCAATCCTTTGGACTGTAGCCCTCCAGGCTCCTCTGTCCATGGGATTCTCCAGCAAGAATACTGGAGTGGGTTGCCATGCCCTCCACCAGGGGATCTTCCTGACCCAGGGATCAAACCCATGTCTCTTACATCTCCTGCATTGGCAGGTGGGTTCTTTACCACTAGCACCACCTGGGAAGCCCTGGCTGAGAATCGATGCTTTATATGTTAATGGAGAGGAGGGATGGAGAGGGAGTTCACCTGCTGGCTCACCCCTGTCTCCTTTTCCAGTAGATCAAAGTTCAGTACATGTGGCATTAACTCACCTGTTCTTCCCTGTTGCATTAACTGCCTGGGTAAACTAGACCCTACACCCATCGGTTGTATTTGAGTTAGGGATGAATGAAAAAAGCCAGAGTCTAGGCCTCAGACTCCAGAAAGGGAACCACTTGGGCCCACACAGAGACCATTGCCATAACAACACAAGTCGCAGAGAGTCCAGGAGACAAGTGAGGTTGCGAAAGTCTGAGGAGGAGGTGGAGATAGGTCTGATGCACAATGAACTTGACTAAAAACTGGAGGGGAATGGGGAGTGCATTTCCATCCTTAAGACCTTAGCATTTCCATCATGATTTCCTAGAAAACTCATGCTGGAAGGTATTCCAGCTATGCTGAAAGTAACACAACCTCTGGAGTGGGCAGAATATATTAGTTGCCTACCCTAAATTCCTTCCACTGATGAGTGGTTTATATAATTAGGGAACAGGCCTCCTTACCTCCCCTCCTACACCCTCCCACCTCAGAATGGACGTCTGAAACTGTCTCTGTGACGACTTTGGCTACAGCTGGAAAGACTCAGTAAATCTTTGCCATTCTATATAAACAGGAAGCCAGGAAGGGAGAGGAGCACTGTAGAAACTTCCACAGAGAATTATGTGAAACAGTCCTGCCAGAACAATACAGCTGGGCAACATCTTGCCTTTCTTTTTCTTATGGAAACTCTGTTCAAAGCACAGAAACACACACACACAAATCACAACCACAAATGCAATAATGTGCGTGCATGCATGTGTGTGCGCACGCATACACACACACACACACACACACAAACAACAAAATTTGCCAGTCTTGCTAGCAGGGGTAGTTCTGAAATATTTTTGTAAATTTATTTATTTACTTTCGCTTCCCTGGTGGCTCAGCTGGTAAAGAATCCGCCTGCAATGTGGAAGACCTGGGTTCAGTCCCTGGGTTGGGAAGATCCCCTGGAGAAGAGAAAGGCTACCCACTCCAGTATCGTGGTCTAGAGAATTCCGTGGGCTGTATAGTCCACGGGGCCGCAAAGAGTCAGACACAACTGAGAGACTTTCACTTCCTTTACTTTTGACTGCGCTGGATTGTCATTGCTGCATGCAGGATGTCTCTAACAGAGGTGAGAGGGGTCTACTCCTCATTGCAGTGCTCAGGCTTCTCATTGTGGTGGCTTCTCTTGTTGCAGATCATGGGCTATAGGGCAGGCTTCAATAGTTGCAGCTCCCAGGTTCTAGAGCTTGGGCTCAGTAGCTGTAACTCACAGGCTTAGTTGCTCCATGGCATGTAGAATCTTCCTAGACCAGGGATTGAGCCTGTGTTTCCTGCATTGGCAGGCAGATTCTTATTCACCATACCATCAGGGAAGTCCTTGAAATCAAGTATAAACCCTAGCCGTACAAGCATCTTCTGTGCCACACTGGAGGAACTTGGGGTAACTGAAAAAAAAATGGCCAAAATATTCCTCAGAATGCAAACTAGTGTTTCTCTTGCCCAGCTGAGAAGAACCCCAGGAAGTGAGTTTGAGAAGGGGAAATTTGGGAGGTTATTTTTCAAGAGTGAAAGCACAGTAGTTTCTCTTAAATATTCAACTGCAAATATTTCTTGAGATCCTTCTATAGTCGATAGTTCTGATAGACACTGGAAGATGAATATCATGAAGTGTAGAAGCCAGTCCTCACCTTCTGGGACAGAAAAAGCTCTTTTCTCTATTTCTCCTTGGCCCTTAAATATAAAGTTCTCTTTATACTTTTATGTCCTCAGGGACATGGTAGACAGGAGGTTTCACCCTTCACTCCTTTCCTGGTAAGACATGAAGAGAGACAAAAATCTAACATCCATTGATCTTCCATCAAGTGTTAGAAATGTCACTGACAGAAGTGGCATTTGACTTTCTGGAGACATCCTACCCATGGGAGGCTTGCTGTCTCTACCCCGTTATAAGCACACTGGTGGTGTGGGGGAATCTTCCTTGCTGTGCTGGAGAATCCTTCAGTTTTCTGCTTGCTCCCTCTTTGTTTGGGCAATTAAAGGTGGAAATCATAGAAAGATTGATGTAGGCCTTAGTTCTAACGGGAGGACACTTTCTTGTTTCTGTTATCACCAAGTGAAAAACAGGCCATGACTAAGCCAATAATTCAAGAAGAGTGAGATTCATGTAGAACAGACATGACCTCAACCTACAGTTGGAGCTGCCCAGCTGAGCCCAGCTGATACTGGCAAATCCGTGCCAGCCAACCTGCAGACGTGTGGAACCTAAATGCTGATTATTATTTGCCACTAAGATTTTGTAGCTAATTGGTACAGAAACTGGTGGTTCTAAGTAATTAAACAACCAGAGTCTGGTTCTAATTGAATCAGTCCAAAAGCTGATAAAATTCAGATAAGTTATACTTCCCCTTTTTGGGTCTGTATATCCATCAAATGGGTATAACACTATTTCATGTCCCTTAAAAGGTTGTTGTGAAAATTCAATTTCTTAATGCATTCAGAGTTGTTCAGTAGCTCAGTCATGTCCGACTCTTTATGACCCCAAGTACTGCAGCACACCAGGCTTCTCTGTCCTTTGACAACTCCCGGAGTTTGCTCAAACTCATGTCTGTTGAGTCAGTGATGCCTTCCAACCATCTCATCCTCTGTCATCCCCTTCTACTGCCTTCAATCTTTCCCAGCATCAGGGTCTTTTCCAATGAGTCAGTTCTTCGCATCAGGTGGCCAAAGTATTGGAGCTTCAACTTCAGCATCAGTCCTTCCAATGAATGTTCAGGACTGATTTCCTTTAGGACTGACTGCATTCAGAGTGCATGAAGCAATACCTGGAACACAGTAAGCATTCAATAAATGTTTACCAGCATCATTTTATCTAGCAGTAAGGCTGGTGTTATATTTTTGCACGGGAATGCAAATGTTAGAGTCAACTTGCAAACTTCTATCAAAAACTCCTGCAGGGATTTTGATTAGTATTGCATTGAATCTATAGATCAAGTCAGAGAGAATTGCATTTTAGCTCTGAATTTTCCAGTCCATAAATATGACATATCTCTACATTAATTAGGTCTTTTAAAACTTCTTTCAGCAATGAAATCTTGTACATAGTCTGTTAGATTTATACATGAGTATATCCGAATTTTATATTTTAAATGGCATTTTTACTTCAATTTCCAGTTGTTGATAGCTAGTATATTGCATTGTATCTTGTAAACTTGCTAAACACACTTTTAGTTTTAGTAACTTTTTGATAGATTGTTTTGAATTTTCTATGTAGATGAACATTTCATCTGTTCATAAAGCAGTTTTATTTCTTCCTATTCAATCTTTATACCTTTTTTCTTGACCTCTTACACTAGCCAGAACCTCCAGTACAACGTTGAATAGAAATGATCAGAGAAAATATATTTGCATTATTCTTGTTCTGAGGAAGAGACAGCATTCAGTCTTTCACCATTAAGTTTAGCTACAGAGGGACTTCTCTTCAAAAAAACCTTTGTATGATAATGTTCTTCTTTTTAAAATATGTTAATATAGTAAATTACATTGATTGCATTGACAGATACAGCTTTGCATTCCTGGGGTAAACCCCATTTCTTCATTGTGCAATATCATTTTCATATGCTGTTGGATTAGGTGTGCTAATATCTTGTTAAAATTTTGCATCTGTGTGAGGGATATTGGTCTGTAGCTTTCTTTTCTTATTATGTCTTTGTGTGGTTTGGGTATCAGGATAACACAAGCCTTGTAAAATTAGTTGAGAAAATTTTGCTGCTCTTCTATTTGATTGAAGAGTTTGTATGGCAGTAGTAGTATTTTTTCCCTTGGTAGTGCTTGGTAGAATTCACCAGTAAAGTTTTTTTGAGGGGAAGACGTTTCGCTATGAAAGAAAGTAATAGCTATAAAGTAATCCTGAGTGTATCTTCTTGAATGAACTTTTGGTAATTTGTGCTTTTCAGGATTTTTCGATCTACTTTGTCAAATTTATTGGCATAAAGCTGTCCACAGTATTTCCTTATTGTCCATTTAATATCTGTATGATTTTTAGTGATGTCTCTTCTTTCATTCCTGGTGTTGGTAATTTGTATCTTTTCTTTTTCCTGATCAGTCTGGGCAAAGGTTTAGAAATTTTACTGATCTTTTCATAGAATCTACTTATAATTTGATTTTTCTCTTTTTTCCTGTTTTCAGTTTTGTTGAGCTCTGCTCTTAATTTTGTTATTTCCTTCCTTCCACTTGGTTTGGATTTAATTTGCTCTTCTTTTACTAGATTCTTACAGCAGAAACATGGCTCATTGATTTGAAAATCTTTTTTATTTCCAATACAACTATTTAATGCTATAAATTTTTATCTAAGTACTGTGTTACTGACATTCCACAATTTTTGATATATTCAGTTCCGAGTATTTTCTAATTTTCTTTGTGCTCTCTTCTTTAACCAGTGATGTTGTTGTTGTTCAGTTGCTAAGCTGTGTCCGACTCTTTGGACCCCATAGACTGTAGCTTGCCAGACTTCCCTGTCCTTCACTGCCTCCTGAAGTTTGCTCAAATTCATGTCCATTGAGTTGATGATGCCATCCAGCCATCTCATCCTCTGACATCCCCTTCTCCTCCTGCCCTCAATCTTTCCCAGCATCAGGGTTTTTTCCAGTGAGTCGGCTCTTCACATCAGGTGGCCAAAGTATTGGAGCTTCAGTTTCAGCATCAGTCCTTCCAGTGAATATTCAGGGTTAATTTCCTTTAGGATTAGCCAATGATGCTATTCTTTAATTCATACATGGATCCTGCATCTATCTCTCAGTTGGTTCAGAATGCATATGACAAAGGGATGTGTTTTATTAATATCACCCACCAAGTTAACAACCAGGATCAAGCTGTGAGGTTAGACACAAAGCAACAGCACCTAAGTGCTGAAGGCCAGTGTATCCTATAGACATCATACACCAGAATCACTGGAGTAGCTTTGTTTTTGTTCCTTAGAGACTCTACTTCAGTATATTTGACCTGTAGATATAGAGATCTATATTTTTAAATCTGCATTTAAAAAATAACACAAGAATAACTCTGTAGGTAACTATGATGTTCAGCTAGATTGGGTAACTCGTGTTTGGATGTAGAGAGAATGTGCTTTCCACAAAGCCTGGACTAGAGCCAAGGAAGAGAAGCACATATGGCACCACATTTAAGGAGGAACTCGTTCTCAAGGTTTTGGGTGTGCGTACACACATCTGTGAGGGAATGCCACCTTACATTTTGTGCACCTGATAGCTTTCTTGCCTGACCCTAGTCCTGGTTTTCAGCGTTCAGAAAAAAAAAAAAAAAAACGCAAGTAGGCAGGAGTCCCTGCTCTGCCTGATGCCCTGTCTCCCCACACTCCCAGGCTTCTCTCCAAACTACCCCAGTTTAATGCCAGGTCACCTGCTTGCCAACCTGGAAGCAACTCTGCTGCCAGTCCTGCATCCCTAGCCATTCTCAAGCTGCATTCCTATCTTAGGCCTCCTTGGTGACCATCTCTCACTCTTGCATCACCATCTCCTAAAAACTCAGCACATACTGCCTATTCCCAGTCCTTTCCCTAACTTGAGAATTAGTTTCTTTCAACTCTGTTTATAAGTCAGTTGTTTGTAGTTTGAAGGATTTCAGTTTAATTCTAAGGCTAACGGAGGGTCACTGGAAAATCATTGAAGAGTTCTCAGCAAGCATCTTAAATGCCACGTGTTTGTTTAGTTCCTCTCTTGTTTCGAAGAAATAGATCTCTATGTTTTTCTGTTTGCAAGCTTTGTTTGCAATGATTTTCTTTTTCTGACATCTTCAAATGTGAACATTCTTTGAATGCTTTGATTAAAGATTTCCAAATGGCTTTGAGAAAACAATGAAATAAAATTTAGAGGACTCACAACAGTGTTCAAAGCCAATGTAGAACACTTAGTTTGATTTACAAAGTAATTCTTCAAAGCCTCAGAGATTTCTAAAATCCACTTAATGATTGCCAGGAAAGAGAAAGCACATACTATCATATTAAGTATTTTTAATTCAGCATCAGCTTTACCATAAAAATGTTGTATTTCAGTTACTCTAATGTTGTATAGATAGAAACATTTGTAAATTCTGAAAACTGCCTCCTCTATTTTGATTGGTAGAATATTGCAGCTTGTTTTTATACAATTAATTATAAATTATGTTTACACCTTGACAAATTCCAAGTACACTTAAGATTTCTTAATTTTAGTAAGAATGTTGTTCTTGCCATCACGTTCTGCTGCACCAATATTTTTATTTTAACCATTACCCTCAAAACAATGTTATCTTCAAATGTTAAACTTCTAAAATGAATTTACTATGAAATTACTAACAAATGATGGCAGATGTTTCACCTTTGATAAAATGAATCTCCAAAAGCTTTATTTGATTCCATGAATTGGATGAAAATATTAAATTATAATTAGAATAAATTAATTTTTATTCAAAACATTTGATGACACTAATATAAAATGTATCACATAACTCTTTGTGAACTTCATCTTCTGATGGAACCAACATGTTGACAACTCTTGTTTCACTTTTGTACATGCACAAGGAAACTTAGAATGCAGTCTAGCCATTTATGAAACTATATACTCCACAAAGTGATATGTAAATACTCTCAGATGTAGACAGGAAGGACCCCTGCCCTAGGACATGAACTTTAGGTGGCCTGGCCCATCACAAACACACACAAAATAAGTATGTTAAAAAACTTGTGGACAGCCCTGTCACTCATGATCCAAAACTCAGTACCAAAACCCTAAATGTCCACACTCAAAACTAATACCTTTTGAAGTTCCAGGCTCTCTTTTCCACAACTCATCCCTAGTGCTCTAGAAACAAAAAGCAACTGCATGCAAATACTGTTGATGAAATCAAAGACAGAAACAGTTTTAGACTGCAAGGAGGAGGTAAGGAGTACAGGTACTTATATAAGAGAAAAAACAAATTAATTAATCTTTCAAATGTTTCCCTGAAGATAGCAAGAATGCTGGAGATTTATGCACAACCATATTATTTCCAATTAGTCCTGAGAATCCATTGCCTTGCTTTTCTTTTTGCTCCCCTTCTTGGTTCCAAGGGTAGTAATGATTTAGTATGTATTAGTAATGTTTTGCAAGAGTAAACAATTCATAATATTCTTAAATGGGTGTGTGTACATATATCCATACATATAAATATATTTAGTTCATTTTAGGTAATTATGTGTAAGAATATATAAATCTAGCAATAACATGGGTGAAGGTGATACAGGTTCTTTTTCACTTTTGACCACTCCACGATGTTTGCAGGATCTTAGGATCTTAGTTTCCTGACCAGGAGTTGCAGATTGTTTTAATTTGTGACTGGATAGGCAATGAACCCTAGAACTGTGAGTAGTTCTATTTTTATAAGATTCCTTAATAGAGCTGGATTTTCAATTTCAAACTTAAATTGAAATGTTCACCTTTCTTAATTTTGATTGTGAAATTTGTTGATGTACATGAATCATAACTTGTATTTCCCTTTTAACTGGTAATTGATCATTTAATTGATAATTTGGAATATTTTAGAAGAAAAACCTCAGTTTTGAAAACTGTAAAGTACTTATTTTTTTATATTTTTAAATTCACTTTACATATTTCGATGAACATGTGTTCAAGTGTTATACATTAATATAATTACATTTTATTTTTTAATCCTTTGGATTTTAACTATGAATAGAACCAAATTATGTGACGATCTA